>NC_081561.1:22575740-22672959 GCF_022355385.1 Mustela nigripes | reverse complement strand
TAACAAATAAATAGAATAGTAACAAATAGTAACAAACAGTAACAAATAGAGCCATAACAAATAAATAGAATAGTAACAAATAGTAACAAACAGTAACAAATAGAGCCAACTTAAGAGAGGGATGCTTCTTTGAACTTCGTAATTTTAAGCAGCTCTTTCATGCTTGTTAGAATTTTAATTGTGGGCATTCATGTTTCGGCAGACTTTACACATTAGAAGGAAAACTTGTTGAGAGCGGGGCCGAGTTGGAGAATGGGCAGTTTTACGTGGCCGTCGGCAGAGATAAGTTTAAGAAATTGCCTTACAGCGAATTACTTTTTGACAAGTCCACCATGAGAAGGTCCTATGGGTAAGTGTTCATCCTCATGGACATCTCCTACTTATGACTTGGAATAACACTGAGTATTATGCTGACCAACAGTATATATTGTATAATCTTCCTCATTGCTTAGAATGGAGAGCTTCTGTGAGATATAGATATATGTATATATAGATATATCTATATCTCACATATACATATATAATATATATATATATATTTTAACTTATTTATTTTTGCCATGATTGGAGATTGGAGATTTTTCTTTTTGCACAAAAAATTATAATTTTGGGGGAACTATGAAAGGCTATATAGCATTTTTAAACTATTCACTTATGAATTCATAGTAAATATATATTTAGTAAAGATTTATTTTGGTGAAGAAGATACAAGGCCGTGGGCTTCTATGTAGCATATATCATTTGAAGTTTTAATGATGTCTCTGCTGGTTAGCTAGACCAAATAATTTTCAGTTGGTGCCTATACAAACATCTACAAGTGTCAAAAAATGTAATATTTTACATTTCTTTTAATAATAATGGGATAAAAATGATATAATTCTCCTTGTGCAAGTAAGTAGGGCAGCAAGAGAGACTATAATTATTACACGCAAAATTTTAAAGATTGCTCCTTAAATTACACACAGGGCCCTGTGACCCCTTTTTCTCTAGGGAGTGTCATGTATTTGCAGAAGGCGCCTTACTTCAGCTGAGCAGAGGGCTGGCAGAGGCAGGCGTGCAGAGGCCTGGCCCCTCGCAGGTGGGGGCACCCCCTGGCTTGCTCACGATGTGGTTTTTTACCACCTGTGCTGCTTCTCCCAGACATTCTGTGGTCCCTTAGCTCTCAGAACCTGACTTTTCGTGACTGTCTTTTGCCAGGGTGCGTGTGACTTGCACAGAGACAACACAAGGTCACTGATTTTTCTCCATTAATTTAACGTTTGAGAAGCTTGATGGTGAGGCCAGCCGAGGGCTTCCAAATAAGTACGGGATGAAATGGACTTTTGGGGCGGTGTTTGCAGTGGGCAAGAGCACAAGGTTTTCCAGCACTGTAGAATTACTTGCCCGCAGACTTGTTGATGACCATCCTTAGCCGTCCATGATGTCAGATCTGTCACCATCTCTGCTGAGCGACACTGGATTCCCCTGACGTGGGCTACCGAGTGTTCTTGAGGGCGGGGAGAAGTCTGTAGCTCATGGTGGCCTCTTGCAGACAAATCAGTTACACATCTTCCTCTATGTGTGGGGTTCTTTTCAGAGGGGTCAATGGGTTCCAAGATAGGTCTCTCTCTTCCCTGTGTGGAACAACATTCCTGTAGCCAAAAAGAACTTTTATTTTTTATTGAGAATGACAGGTCTAGAAGCCCCCTTGAATATAAACACCAGTGTTTTGCCTTTCTGAGCTTCTGACATAGACACTGAGGACATTATGAAAACTGGATGTTTATTGTTTTTGAGTCAAGAGGAAACGACTTTTTGAAACGCATCCAGAAAGTTTGGGGATTTGAATAAAAATGCTACAGAAAAACTTAAGGTGATATTAAAAGTTTATAGGGAGCATTGATTATAATAGTTTCATGTTAAACACTGAAGATCTTTTGGAATGGACTTTGATAATTGTACAGTGGTCTTTGTGAAATCAGGAAAGTATGTGGTACTTTTTGTGAAACACCCGTGTCCCTTAGACAGATAACTTGCAGGTTGAGGTGACCAGTTGGGACGACAGTTATCTTGCATTCGGTATTATTTGTCAGTAACATTCCAATTTCTAAATTGCTGTTTGTTTCCACAGTCAGAAAGCCTCTTCACTACCTCCGATTGTAGGATCCAGAAAGTCTAAAGGGAGTGTAAGTATCAGCTGCTTTACTCATTAAATACTCTCTATTTCTTTGTGGTACAGGGAGGCTGTCCTCTGGGTTTCATTTAAACTTGAAGACATAAAACGTAGCTGCCTTGTGGTATATAAGCAATTTTGTGAGACAACACTAGAACTTTAATGTTACAGTTAAGGTCTTCAAAGTGAACTAACATTTTAAAAATAGAGGTTCCAAAGTAGGTATCTTTTTCCTTGTGTATAGACCTGATGTGACTGACTTCACGGTTGAAATCTGGGCAATGATGCATAAAAGTAGAGGATTAGGTCACATTTCTGGTCTGCTCAGTCTGGTTTCCTCTCTCCGACAAAGACTGAAAAAAGGGAAGTTTTTGTTAACTTGACGATTGCCTATTTTTTTTTTTATCTTCCTTTAAAAGACCGAGAATCACTCTGCCTCATTCCCTTTCGGAATTTTTCCCATCCATGATTGGTCCACATGTTTGTTAACTCAGTGAATGTCCATTCCTAACCTCTCCCAGGGGAACTGTGGCGAACGCGTAGTAGGTGACTTTGTAACCTGTTTGTATCTTCGGTCTGTGCCCCCTCACAGGGAGGGGTGTGACGCCAGGCTGCAGGTCTGCTGTGACAGGCTTTTCTGGCTGGGGCTTCTCTCTGCTTTTTCGACTGAGCCCCCGGACCAGAAGTGATCAGAATTGCGTTGACACCCCCAGCCTGCACACTGCCACCTGATTTAACTCTGCACAATTCTTCTGTTGGTATTTTGTGACATCGGCGACTGCTGGGTGATGATATGTCTCCTGATGATGATTTAGTGCCCCCCCCCCCAAACTTTTTATATATCATGCACAATTCTTTGGAAAAAAAAAACAATTTTGTGTGAAATAGTGCTGAACTCAGAATAACAAGTGACAGATATTTATGACCCATTCATGAGCTGAGGCTCTCAGAGTTGGTGACCAAGGTTTTGCCCCCAGGACCCGTACAATCTAGCTGAAGTGGAGAACAGAGCCTGAAAACGTCTTGACAGCGAGTATCTGGTGAGATGGGTAAATGTGAGGCAGAGGGAGTGAAACGTGTGTTTGCCAAAGTGCATGAAGGAAGTCGAACATGAGCCATGGCTTTGAGAGATGTTTGCAACAGGTGAAGGCTGATGAGGGGAAGAGGTTTCAGATGGACAGGATGGTGTGAGAAAGGGGCCAGGGTGTGCTCTCCGAGAGGCAGTTACGCAGGCTGTGATCTGTGCTTAAAAACAAGAAGGGGACCTCTGCACAGACAGGAGAAGGAGCACCTCCAAAGGCTCCCACAGAGTCCCGATGGCCCGCCGGGAGGGAGCTCACGTCCATGACCCCCGGGGACAGGGAGCTGCTCAGGAGCGTGTGTGGGGGCTGGTATGTCTGGAGTGGCAGGTGGTGGCCATTTCAGATGGCCTTGAATGTCAGAACCAAGAGTCTAGTCCTTATCCCGGAGTTGAGGGCAGCTCACAAAGGCTTCCTCGAAGTGAGAGTGTGAACCCAAATCCATTCTAGGAAGGTTGGATCTTTTTTGTGTAGAAGGGCTTAAATGGTGAGAGGCTGCGGATGAGAGATGTCTGTCACGCGGCCATTGCGAGCAGGAGCCTTGGCGTCCGGTGGAAAAAGAGCCAGGCCAAGGAGGCACCTGTTGCCCTTGAAGAGACGGAGGACTTTCTTGGTGACAGGACACGGGGGGTTAAGGAAAACTTGGAGCCAGAGATAGCTGTGAGTTCTCAAGCTTGGATTGCCTGGAAAATAGGGCGACACTGGCTGGCCAAGAAGAGGGCCGTCGCGGGAAGTGATGACCTGCCCAACTTCAAACATACTGAGTGGGGGGGGGGTCAGCACGAAACCCAGTTGGGAGTGTGCAGCTGTAACTGTGGAGATGGAGGCCTGACGAGGACCCGGGGTGACGATCGCAAGTCCATCCGCGTAGTGGTCATAGCTGGAGGACAGACCTGGCTCTGCTGTTCCTTCCTGGCACCCCGCGGGTGGCAGCCCTCTTCCTGCTGTTCCGGGGGGAGCCTGGAGAGGGCGCACGTGGGCCGCAGAGGACCCAGCCCCAAGGCAGCCCGACAGCATGGGTCTGCAGAGGAGAAGGGAGGAGAGAGAATGTTCCAGTGGCTCAAAGATCGATTTTAGCCACTACCGAAGCTAAGCAGAACCTGTGAATGTAGGGTTTGGAAGTTTTGTCCTCTCGCTCTTCTTCAGGATTTTGGGGCAGAATCCTCTTGTCTACTGGGCGTGTGTGGGCTTATCGACCCCCTCAATGCCGCTTCAGGAGTGGTGGTCAGACAGAGATCCCGGGGACTTCATCACTGACCCGAGGTCAGCTGAGAAAGTTGGCGTCAGAACCGAGACCATAACTCAACTCTTTGCATTCACAGTTAGCAGACTTTGGAATTATGTGCTTATTATTCTGAGGTTTGGAATGTCTACATTTTTTTTTTTAATTAAAAATGTGCAGTGTGTTTCCTGCTTGAAAATTCATGGGCAAGAGGCACGTCCGTGTAGTTTCCTTGTTCTCTCGCTTGTTTGGAAGTTACTTAGAATCTGTGCCGTGAATCCTGCTTCATTTAAGGGTAAATGGAGTTTCCTGCATCTCTGGCACAGAACAGAGCCCCCGGGAGATGGAGATGAGCAGAAAAAGACAGGGCGCTCTGAACGCAAGCTACACTTGGGGGAGAACAAGGTTCAACTAACAATTCCAGAAGTCGGTATATAATTCCAAGGTGTAGTAGGATTGAAAGAAAAGTGCAGAGTGGTAGGAGCCGATGATAGGAGGGCCTATTTAGGAGGGTCGGTCGGGATAGGCCTGCTCTGGGGAAACGACCTTGGAGGAAAGGCTCAGCCACATGACACGTGTCCTCATAGAAAGCAAAGACTCAGAATTATATTTCCACGCTCTGATGTAAATACAATACCAGTAGGGTTTGCCTCTTCCCACACACTGCAAGAGTGTTCTGTCTTTTCATCCGTCTGTCCGTCTGCTTGTTCAGATGGCCATCTGACACATACTTCTGAGCAATTACTAAGGTGCTCGGAGCCACTTTATTTTCAAATTTTTATTATTTTTTATTTTGTTTTTTTTTAAAAAAATTCTTTAAATTTTTAAAATTTAAAAATTTTTAATTAAAAAATTTTTTTTTTTTTTTTAATTGGAGCCACTTTAAAGGACTGGCTCGCAGTGGCAAACAGATCGCTTCAGACCTCCCGGAACCTTCCTTTTAGTGCTAGTGCGGTGGGTTGTGGTGGAGGAAGGGTGGCCATGGACACTCTCCACCTCCAAGCAAATGGACACATCATTCCACCTGGTGCTAAGCGCTAGGGGGAAAATGAAGCAAGGCCCAAATTGGTAGAAAATTCTCTGAGACCTTAATGACGTAAAGGAGCCAGTCCTGTAAAGTGGGGCAGGACCGGGAAGAGCCTCTGTGGCGGCGGCAATGGTCACAAAGGCCCTTGGTGGCTTCTTGGCAGGGGAGGAGGGAAGAAGAAGACCAAGTGGTCTGAGATGGGAGAGGCGCGTCGGGCCGGGTCTGTGGACTCCGAGCTAGGAGTTTGGATTTTATTCCTCGATGGGACACCGTCTGAGGGTTGGGAGAGAAGAGGAGGATGTTGGACATACACGTCTGAGGCTCACTGCGGCTGTGGTGTCTGCAGGGAGCGGGTCGGGGGAGAACCGAAGCGGGAGGCGGGGTGGGGGAGGTGGCTGGACCCAGGCCTGGGACGCAGGTGTCCCGGACGGGGTAACAGGCGAGATGGACATCTGTGACAGTTCATCCTAGAGGATCTTGTCACCGTGGTCTCTGACGGGCGCATTCACCCAGCAGGCGTTTGCTGAGCACATGTTACGTCCTGGGCACTTTGGAGTGCTTGTGGGGGAGGGAGGTCGTGAATGCAGAGAAAACAGTAAGGGGATGGATCGGACCTTCTAGAGCAGGAGAAAGACAAGCACGCAGTACGCTTGGTATTGATCAGGGATGAACCCGAACACATCCGGGTGTGGGAAGAGGCAGTAGGAGGGCGGTGTCCTCTGGGTGCTGGGGGCAGGCCGCTTCCAGGAGGCTGTATCCGAGCAGAGGGGCAGATGCGCCTGGCACACGCAGGCCCTCATGAACCTGGCGTGTGGCACGGGTGAAAGCCGGACGATGAACCCCACAGAGGGACCATCGCCCTGGACAATTCCAAAGTCACAGTCTTGGTTTTTTTTTTTTTAACAGAAGGATTATTTTTCTCCTGTCCTTTAATTAATTGGGTCCCCGGAGAACATGCATGTTTTTAGGATCGTTCACTGCTTGGCACCGAGTGGGGGTGTGCATGAAGGGGTTGGGGGAGACCTCGCTTGGGATGGTGGGGGCCACCCACGAGTCAGCAGGAAAGGCAGCCCTGAAATGCTGATTCAAGTCAGGGGAGATGCAGAACTGGATTTTTAGGAATTCGTTTCTGGCAAAGCTTTCTAGGAATTGCTGTGTTGCCTAAGGAAGGGGAGAGGGGGTGGGAGCCTGAGAGAACTTAGTGGGGAAAGAAGGGAAGGCTTCCAGAGCGTACGCAGGGGGCGCTTGCCGGTGGGCCAGCAGCACCCACCCCGTGGTAGGGAGTGTGGGTGGTGAGGGCGTTTCCCGGGCTCAGGCAGACCCTGGCAGAGCAGCCCAGGAACGGCCCTGTGCAGAGCAGGATGGCCCCAGAAAGCCGTTCCCTACCCAGACTCCTCGTGCTGGGGGAATCACAGATAGGAGCAAACGGAGGGTAATTTTAGCTTGGAGTTCTGGCCTTGAAAACAAAAGGAGGGTGGAAGTAGATGGTGTTAAAGTCTGTGGTGTGAAAACCACCCCCGACATCGGGAGGCTGCCCGGGCACACGGTGCGGGATCAGGGCGCCCCCTCGTGGAAGATGTGTAAACTCAGGCACCGTCGGAAGTCAAGCCCGAGTTCGTGGCTCTTCTTACCCTGTGGCCCTTGAATCTTGGCGATCTGTAGTTGACAGACTCGAATATTGTCATCGCTGAAGTTCTGGTAAAAACAAACAACTCTCCACATAGCACAGAGTCACTGTAAAGCGAGATAAATTCCAGATGCTCCCGAAGTTCCATTTTGCCTTTTGGGAAACTGAGTCCAGTGTAGATAAAAAGGCTTTTTGCGCACGAGCCGTCGCCAGAGACGTCAGGGAGAGAAATGCCAGCCTGAGTTTGGGGCCACGTTCCTGGTCAGGAGTCTCCCTTCTGGGTGCATCTCCGAGGCGGGGGCTCCTTTGTGAGGCAAAACCCTCACAACGTCCTCTTAAACTTGATGCTTTCCGGCCTCTGGGCCTTTGGCACGTGTCCATGGGGCTGAATGTCTTTCCTGTGGTCATGAAAGACACCTGAGTTGACAGGTTCATGTTGGAAAGAGCCTATGGAGCTCTTAAAAAAAAAAAAAAAACAGTTTTAATAAAGTAGGAGGGGCCGAAGGGGTCCTTTCAGTTTTTTTGTTGATTTGAGCAGAGGATTGCTAGTGCCGCCCCGTGCACTGCTGCGTATGGGGCAGGAAGCAGGGCAGTGGTCCAGGTCCCGTACCGGGTTTGGTTTTCTCCCAGGACACGCCACACAATCAGGCTGTTTCTTGATCGACTCTGCTTTGGCGTAAAGCCACGGTTTGTCACCTCCCGGTGGCCTTCTCAGGGAATCACGCCATGTAGTGAATATTTGCAGTGTCTTGGCATCAGGAAGCTTTTGTGTCATAGGAAAACCAGACCTGGGTAACCTTGAGAAAGTAAGTTCCCCTGTACCTGTAAAATGGTGACAGTAATACCGTATTTGTGTTAAATGGTATTTAGCACATGAGAAGTACTCATTAATACTGTTTTATCACCCTGCAAAGCTGTTTGAGAAAGGCAAAACTCCTTTATTTCCTATACCCCCAAAGTAGCCACAATTCTCCATTTATGTATCCAGGTTATAAGTCCCATGTGGAAGTCTCAAAAAAGGAAGGAAAACCCCCCTCTCCATTCCTTTGTCCTCTTACCCTCCACAATTTATTTGTAGACCAGCTATAATTTATATAATTAATTACGTAAATAAATATGAATCTATATATAATGTAACTATGTAAATAAATATGACTATAACTTATATAACTTGTATCTTTTTGTATCATTATTACATATTTATTTCATATTATTGACACTTTAGATGAATCAACTTTTTTTTTAAAGATTTTATTTACTTATTTATTTGACAGAGAGATCACAAGTAGGTAGAGAGGCAGGCAGAGAGAGAGGAAGGGAAGCAGGCTCCCCGCCGAGCAGAGAGCCCAATGCAGGACTCCATCCCAGGACCCTGAGATCATGACCTGAGCCGAAGGCAGAGGCTTAACTCACTGAGCCACCCAGGCATCCCGATGAATCAACATTTTTGTCTTTGTTAAAAAGCACAGGCATTTAAATTGTTTCCGATCTTCTAGTTACAAAACAAATTCCTCCCCTTCTTTTAGCTTAATGCTGGCCTCACAGAGCGCCCTGCGATCAGTCATGATTCCGTAACCCCGTGCATGAGGGTCCGTTACCAAAGCCTGTAGCGTTACTGGCATCCACCCGGCTTTCTCAATGCTCCAGAATAAGCCCTTTTGAGTGTCCTTATCAGAAACGGAGCAGATCAGCACTTCCTGCGTAGTCCGTGAGAGAGCTGACTTTTCAGGCTGTGTGAATCCCGGGCACAATTCCGCTCTGTCCTTGTCGTACACGGTTTGGGAAAACGCCTTTTCCCAGAGAGCCGTGTAGGACCATTCTGCCCAGAACCAGAGGCTCTCCCTCACTGAGCTCCATTTTACTTCTCGAAAGTTCCACAGCATCTCTGAACCTTCTGGTAGGCCTGCTGGAAGGGGGGCTGTGCTCGGTCAAGGCTTCCAAAGTTTCAGAATTGTGGGACAAATAGACATGATGGGAAAGAGACCAGGACAGGAGACCTGGAGGACGGGTGTGGACGCCCCACTAGAGTCACGGGATCTGTTTCTTCTGCCAGGCAGTCCATGACCTTGAGAGAAAGGAAAGAAAATAAGTGACGACTCTGGTTGCAGTTAATGCAATAATTAAATGGAAGCGTATGTTTAAATTGCAGTTGGAATGGGAAATTAAATTATGCAAAGGAATGTTATAGATTTGGACAAGTTTTCATACTGTTAATAAATCTATGCATAATTCATTTTCTTGTAGGCTCCGACAAAATAGCATAAATAACTTCATTTGTAAGGCTGTGAATTTTTCTATTCTTAATTGGGTGATGGCTAAAACCATTTAAATGCTTCTGGATGACTGAATATATAAATGTTTAAAATGAGCAGTTATAATAGGTTTCTAGGCAGATTTGTTTATTTGATAGTACTACATTTATTTTCAGATCCTAGCCCAGTACAGATGTTGCATAAAGATCTCACCCAATATGGTGTGAGCTGCCTATGATTTTTAAGGAAAGAGAAATTCACTCTTCTCTTGGAGAAAGCACTCTGCTACTCTTGGAGTGTACACTGTCTCACAGGCGCTGACTGGTTGTTTTATAAATGTTACCATTTCTTCCTCATGAGAGACCTAAAGGTGGGTTTGTTAGCCCACTCAGCTGGGAAGGAAGTGGTTAAAGAAGGCAGGATTTAGTCAGTCGGAGGTCCCATAGGTGGTTAGTGGCAGTGGAGTGGCTCTGAGCCATGAATTTTGGTCTCTAAAACTTGCCTTCTTTCTGTGTCCTGCAGCCTCACACCTGATGCACGCGAGACACTCAGGTGGGCTTAGCACCTGAGCGTCCAAGGACCAGGTTGTCCGGTTGGGAGGGAGGCTCTTGCTGTAGCAGTGGCGAAGCTGGGACAGAGTCTGAGCACACCTGTTCTTTGGGTGTTCACAGTGGCCACTGCTCTCATGGTTGTTACGTACCAGGCCCCCCTACCCTGCCCCAGGAACTGTTGCTGGGCTGGGGAAACTCAACCTCACCATCATCGTGCTGAAGAGCCTCCTTTGTAGAGGCAAGGTCTTCATTTCCAGAGGCACGTGGAGGCCACAGGCAACCACTGAACATATGCCCATGGGTGGTTGCCTTGCGGGAGCATGGTCTTGAGCTATCGAGTCCGTGTGGCTCCGGATTTGTGATTCACAGGGAGCTTGGAATCGGCAACCGAAGAGTCCGTGTTTGCGGACGTCTGCAAGGACAGCGTGTGTCTCCTTGTAGGATGACAGCTGCATATTCACAGCGGCCACTAGTTAAGAAAGTGTGTCTAGATTAAGTTTCCAGCTGAGGGCTGTCATCACCCTTCCTCATCCAGTAGATTTTCCTGGAAGTCACAGGAGGGAGAGAATGGTTAAGGAGGGAGAGAATGCTGGCCCCCTGGCCTTGGGCAAGACCCCACCTCTAAGCCTCATTTCTTCCTCTCCACAGTGGGCGAAGTGCCTGTCTCACGGTTGGGAGGATTGAAATGATTTTAGAGAAGGTCTGGTGTTGGTTAAGTATTCAGTACTTTTTAGCTATTTTTATTCTCATGCCTCAGCTAGGCCCTTCTCCTGGCCCCAGGAAAAGTTAATGTACATATTAAAACGGAGATTGGGGAATCCACAGAACACATCCATCTCCCACGTCCGCCCCACTGACCGCCAGTCAATGACTTACATCGACTAGGAGTCACTTGGGGATTTCATTAGCCCATGGTTGAGTGTCTGGTCTTCTGCCACTCAGGGAAATGATCGTCAATCCAAGTCAACGGTTGGATCCAGCGACCACACGTCCCCTCAGCCCCCAAAGAGGAAAGGGAAAAAAGAGGAGGCGAATTTGGAAAAACCCAAGAAAGGGAAACAGAATGTCAAGTTAAAGAAGTCACCACAAATAAGTCCGAACGGTGGTAAGTTTGTCCTCGCTACTATTATATTTTTATGGATTATCATCTGAAGGCTGTGATACGCTTTTAATTCTTAAATAGATCTGTTTGTTTCTCTGGACCCACGGAAGATACTCCTTATTGTCCTTAAGGAGCGTTTTCAAAGGAGACTCTGAGTAGGAAAGATTCTTCTGTTTTTCCCACAAAATTTCTGTTTATAATTAGAGCTTGTGTATAAGAACACGTGTTTTGAGGTAAAATAAGTTCTTGTGCTGGTCTCATATAAAAAAGGTAAATCTTGTTAGCCTTTTCTTCTACTGAAAGAGCTTGATTAGCGTGTTTACTAACTGCTGTTGACATTGGTCTCTCCTACTTGTGTATCTACGACCCGTGTCCACATTGATCACAGGTCACTTTCAGTCGCATATCCCTTTCTCCAAAAAAGATATTTTCCTAATTTTACCGAGAAATACAACAAATACAACACATCCAGTAAACTTTACCAGTAGGATGATAACGTGTCCCCAAATTAGTTCTGTCCAGGTAAGAGGGGCTGTAAAATAAGTTTTTAAACATTTTCATCAGTACGAGATTTGTGCGGTCAGAATTGTGAACTTGCGTGGGAAGACTCTCATGGGAACTTTTGGGAAGACTGGCTCTTTTCTGGTTTCATTCCACGTGTGGTGTCCGTGCAGCGAGCCCGCAGGGGTGGAGGGGTGGAGGGCTGGCTGGGCCACAGCCCCACGGAGGGACTGATTCTCCTTCGCCCCGGGATCCCCTCATACATCTGTCGGGGGACATGCGGGGCAGAGGGAGGTGGATGGGTGGCCTGTCGTTTCGGATTCATGGCCAGCTCACTGTCTTCCACTGGGAGCTTCAGTTTCTTGCGAAGTCGATGTGAAGAGTCACGTTAGAAGGACTGATACCGTGGGCCTCCCAGGGAAGGGGACACCTGAACTTGTGGGACTTCAGAGGATGTGGCAGGTGACAGGGGTCGTGGGAAAGCTACACGAGACCGAGAGGAACAGCCTGCGTGATGAACCAGTTACAAAGAGGAGGTGGAATGCAGGGGGATTCACATGGTTCCAGGGAGGGAGACCGGCTGGAAGGCGGGGTCCTGGTACAGCTCTGCGATGGACCTCGGGCAAGCCGCTTTTGGGGGGCCCATCAGTTCTCTGCAAAACGTGGGTTCATACTGAGATTTAGCTTGTAAATTTGCTTATCGTTAGGTCATATAATCCCTCGCAGATGACTATGAAACAGGGGAGGCCAGGGTCCACTGTGGGCAACGAATGTTTACTGAATGCACATTTTATGGCAGGTGCCAAGGGAACAGAGCTCGCCTGGAGGCATAGGCCATACCTTGAGGATTGAAACCCACAGAGGCTTTATTTTAATCCATGTACCAGGTTGTGATGCCCCCTTGGCTCTGGGTTGGGTCTTACTAGCTGTTGTATTTTTATTCGCAACCACTGGCACAAGTCTGATAAATAGGAGACACTTAATAAACATCAGGAAACGAAAGTTTGGAGGCACGAAATAGGCCTCTGTAATACTTTGAAACTTTTCACAAACATTTTTCTTTAAAGACTCTTGTAAAATGTGAGTTATTTTCTGTGAGGCTCATCTCAGCCTGTGAAAAATCCCCATTCCTCCTTCTGATATGTATATTTTAAAGTCTTGAGTTTCAGTAGTTGCTTCTCAGAAGAAAAGGGACCTTTCATTCTCATTTGCAGAAATTATGCCGAATGAGGTCACGTCCGCAGTTTCCTCTCGCACTGGAGAGGGACCTTTACTGAAAAGTCAAGTGATCAGTATTTTTGCTTTCGTAGATATTCTTACTTTTCAACAATGGTACCCGTGGGGTGGAAATAACAAGAAACATGTTATTAAAGTGCTCAGAAAAGGCGGAGGGTCATCACTGTTCTTCCCTTGTCTGTGGAGAGCCTGGCAGTTGTTTTAGATAATCGCCTATTTTAAGTGTCTGTTTTTCAGTGTCTTTTTGGGATGAGCAGAATGTAGGCTTCTAACTGCTGGACCTCTTTGGTGTCTTTTTTTTTTTTTTTTAAGATTTATTTGTCAGACAGAGAGAGAGAGAGAGAGAGAGAGCATGTGCACAAGTGGGGGTGAGGGGCAGAGGGAGAGGGAGAAGCAGGCTCCCCACTGAGCAGGGAGCCCAATGTGAGACCTGATCCTGGGACCCTGAGATCATGACCTGAGCCCCAGGCGGATGCTTAGCTGACTGAGCCACCCAGGCATCCCCTGTTAGTGTCTTTCAAGTGGCAGTTTGAGGGAGTGGACCCCCCCCCCCCACCCAGTAAGAAACTTACATGATCCAGAAATGTATGTAAGAGTTGAGATGAAGCATTTTGTATCTTTTCCTCTTTTTTTTTTTTTTAAAGATTTTATTTATTTATTTGACAGAGAGAAATCACAAGTAGTTGGAGAGGCAGGCAGAGAGAGAGAGAGGGAAGCAGGCTCCCTGCTGAGCAGAGAGCCCGATGCGGGGCTCGATCCCAGGACCCTGAGATCATGACCTGAGCCGAAGGCAGTGGCTTAACCCACTGAGCCACCCAGGCGCCCAATATCTTTTCCTCTTGATAGAAATAACATATAACTTGGAAAAAGAATCTTGGCTTCCAAAAACATTTTTCCCCCCAGGGAAAATGAAAAAAAAAAAAGATTTTGTACAGTTTGGTAGACTAAATTGTCACTTGACAAATTTAAGGATATTAGCTTAAGTCCAACTGAGCTCTTTCCCCCTACAAGATCTCCATTCAGATGTCTTTGGCTACAGGAATTTCCCAGGTTATAGTGTCAGAGCCCTCTTCTTTGCACTCCTTAATTCAGCTTCCTATTCATTTATCCTTGCAATTTTTTCCTTGCAATTGTTTTTTTACTTTAATGTCCTTTATTCTAGTCATTAGATCTAAATGTGTGCTTTTGGCTAGTCCTCTCTCATGAGGGCTCTTGGTGTCTAGAAAAGTAAAAGCAATGAGACTGTAAGCAAAATGAAAGAGAAGGTGTGTGGTGAGTCAAGATAAGGAGCAAAAAAATTCAAGAATTTAGTTCCATATTGTGTATTTGAAATTTGCTAACAGAGTACGTGTGAAGAGTCCTTATGGTAACAGATGTTAACTAGACTAACTGTGGTGATCGTTTTGCAATATATACAAATAATCCAATAAACAATGCAAGAATTTGATGTCAGAGATGAAACATAGTTTTTTCTACTTGCCCATATTTTACATTTGGAATTAAGTGGTCGATTTAATTTTCTTTCAAAGTGTTAAATTTTAGAGTTAGAATGAATATCCGGATCATCTCCTAGCATATGTTAAATTGTGCAAATTTTTGGCCCAGTGTTTGTTACCTATATACTGTTCTCATGTTAATGAGAAGAGACTCTTTTAGGCTGTCTTGATTTTTATTATCATGAGGGCTTAGTCATCCTAGTTGTCTTTATTTAATGTTGCTGTGTACTCATATTTGGGTGTCTAGTGCTGAATGAATGAACAGTGCTAGTGTCTGTCTGTAGAGGGCAACCTGGCTCTAATTTTCTTTCTTTCTTTTGCTTTTCTTTCTTTCTTTTTTTTTTTCCCTCCTTTCCTACTCTGTTTCTTTCCTTAATATTAAAGCTTAATAATTCAGGCAGAGCTGTGACATATTTCTTCAGGGAAACAAATTCCATTTTCTTTTGGTAGCCAAGATGCAAAGTGAGATTACTTGGTGACGGATGAAGTTGGGTGTGAAATGCATTTTTAGTGCTGCATTTAAATACCGGCTTAACTGGCCAGCCTGTTTTCTGTACACTTTCCACTTGATTCGTAATGCCTTGAGATACCCTTTCCACCAGTGAGCAAAGTAGTTATGATGATTGTCTTGAAATTGTATTTTGGGATTGATTGCATTCATTGATATTTAAACTGTCTTCCATGTGAAAAAAAATCAGCGTCTTTAAACCCTTTGGAACACGGGAAATACAGTGGATTTAGGGCGCCTTGGAAAGATAGGAAAGGCTGCTTTCTGCGGGCGGGTCTGTCCGCTGCGGCTTATGTGGTACTGATCATGGATCATTGATCATGGATCATTATAAACGCTTTTCCTTTTAAAGCAGAATTTTAAAATGTAAGCAAAAACAAGACTTGTTTTTTTCGAAGTTTGTTTGACTCTGTGGATGGGAGCATGTGCGTGCGCGCGCGCGCACACACACACACACACACACAACCACACTAGTATCTCACTTGACTCCATTCGTGGCTTATTCTCAGCATCGTTCTGTGATGGTTCCTAAGGAACTCACCATGTTCAGATTCCTGATGACTGATGGGGCAGGTGCAGCGCAGGGAGGGGAAGCCTGAATATTCTGACCTGGCTGGGGGACTGCCCTTGAGCGGTCGTACGCCTGAATTTTCTACAATCTGTGCGTGCTTTGCTGCGCCACCCCGGGGCTGGAGCGTTGCTGCCGTGTGTCCCCACAGTCCGATCACGGGGCGCAGAAACTCAAGTTGCTTGGGTTCAGCAGAAGAACCAGCTCAGGCACAGGAGGCTCCAAGAATAGAACAGGAGGCAGGAGTCCACATGTGTGCCCCCAAGCCTCACCATCTGAGGGGGGTCAGGGGCGGGAAGAAAGTCTCGAAGAAGGTGCCAGGATGCATTCCCAAAGCAGGGCATTGATTGGAAGGCGCGGCTGTTAGATTTCGGATTTGTGGGTGTCTGCTGCCTCCCGCTCACCTTTGGGCAGAGACACATGGGTGTTTCGTTCCTTCGTCCACAGTGACTTATCTCAGAGGCAGTGTGGACTGTGGGATGTGGGTCATGTTTTACTACTAGTCCGAGAGCGATAGAAATGTGTAGAACAGGCATTCTGCATCATAGAGTAAGAAATACACTGTGGCCTTGTCTGGGGTTTCTGGCGCAGAGCTCCCAACATGCTTGTAATTGCCTAATGTGAGCGATGTGAGTACGTTCAATATTTGGTCTTTTATCTGCAAATAGCTCCAGCTCCTGAAATAGTTCTGGAGCAGAGGTGAGACAGTGCCTTGCTATTTATAACAAAGTCTTTCAATTGCATCTGAGTTTAATTTTAAGCGCATGAGCTGACTTCCAGTGAGCTCCTAAGGACGGGGGCTGGTGGCCAGGAGGACCATGTGATTCTGGGGCAGCAAACTTCCTGTCCCATCGCCCACCCCCACACCTCCAGGGGGGCTGAGGGGTTGGAATGGAGGTCATCACTCACGGCCATGATCTAATCAAGCATGCCTTCCTCCTGAAGCCTCTATTTACAAACCCTACACGGAGGGGTCTGGACAGCTCCCAGACTGTCTGAGGCACAGAGATACAAGAAAGGCCCAGAAGCCCCACGTCCCCTCCTCTTGCCCCGTGCATCTCTCCCATCTGGCTGCTCCTGATGGACTTAGGAGCCCTGCCCCCTTTCGGAGAATGCCATGGTCCTGTCTTCAGTAAACAGGGACTGAGTGCTTCCTGGTACCGCGCTTTGTATCTGCAGGACGGGTCCGTTCCCTCTCGTTTGTGCTAACTGCTCAGCACTAGCCTGGTTTCTCCTGGGGACCAGCATTAAACCTTGACCAAGATACCATCCTCAGTAAGGTAGAAGCAATTCCCGTCTCCTTTCCAATGACCAAACTCCATTGACCACTCGCGGATGCTGAAGTGTGTCTATGTGCCGGGCGCTGGCACGTTTCTCCTTCTTGCTGATGCACCTCTGTATCCCTCTTTTCTGTGGGGAAAATAGCATTTCTGCTTGCACGTGCTTAGTCTTAATACTGCGTGGTGCTACAGACAGGGCCGGGAGCTTTCCCCACTCATACCATACGCGGGGTTGCCTCTGTTCACCGGGGTCTGTTTTAGGTACGAACGCTATCTTTATTCTTCTCAGGAACCCCCGTTGTTTTCAAAATAAGATATGACCAGTGTTGCAAATCACCACGGAGCATGTCGTCGCCATGGGGGTGGAAAAATAGTGAGAAAATATCTGCAAAGTACCTTTGAGCTTTGTAGGTTTAAAGCTGTCCACTTATTCTTATTTTATACTCCTGGATGATAATACCAAATTGTCTCTCTGAAGTCAGGCAATGTAACATTCCCTTGAAAATGCTGTCCGGGGGGCACCTGGACGTGGGGCACCTTTGGCTCAGGTCATGATTCCAAGGTTTCAGGATCAAGTCCCATGTTGGGCTCTCTGCTCAGCGGGAAGCCTGCTTCTCCCTCTCCCTCTGCTCCTCCCCCTCCCCCCTGCTCATGCTCTCTCTCTCTTTTTCTGTCAAATAAATTAAAATCTTAAAAAAAAAAAAAGAAATTAAAAAACAAACAAACAAAAAAAAAAAAAAAGAAAAAAAATTTCATCCATACTGAAAAGCGTGTTTTACGGGTTGCGGAGCTGACAGGTCCCTTCTGCCCCTGCCCAAGTTCAAAGCACACATTTGTCACCTCTGGACTGAGGCTGTCTCCCGGGCTTCATGGTGCTTACTGGGAAGGGTGCCAACACAAAGGGTTTTTTACCCCGTGAGAAACAGGCGACTACTGCCCAGGTCTGTGAGGACAGCTCCTACGACCTTGGAGAGGCTGCCGGCGCTCGGCACTGCCCCAGGACCCCTCAGCCTCACCCAGAGCACCTGGGTGACCCCCAGGTAGAGTTCCCAGCCAGGGAGCTATAGTGGCTTCCTAGAGTGGGTTCTGCGGAGCAGCAGTTTGCGTGCTCTGAATAGGGTTTTCTCGCAGTAAGAGCGCCCAGCTCCAGTGCAAGCCTGGGAAGTGCTGGGTTACGCAGAGCGAAGCCACGGTCTTTGCTGCAGGGTCTGCGGAGCCCTTCTGGTGCCAATGTCCCTTGCTTCTTGGGACTCTGGGTCCCCATGGTGGAAGCGTGTTGGCAGGAGGACGGTCATGCGGAGCCCAGCGTGAGGGGCGCTGGGCTGTGGAGCCACACGGCACCCCTTCCTTGAGGGGCTGCAAGGCATGTGGGATTTCTGATGAAGGTCCAGCGAGCCACACCTCTCCGTGGGCTTCTGATCGGAGCCGCAGCTCACGGAAGCAGCTCCCGACGGACTGAGCACCGTGGGTTTACGGTCTCGTTAGTCCTCTGAGCAGCCCTAGGACTCAGGCGGCATTACTGCTAGTACCAGCCCCGTCTTGCTCATAAAGGAACCCCAGTGCTGCAGGGTTAGGAAGTTTGCGTTTGACCCAACGAGCTGCTGGCCGCCAAGGCTGGGACCCGCTGTTCTGGTCTCTTGTGGGATGCTGTCTGGGGCCTATGGGACCTCGCATCTGGGCCACAGAGCCCAGGAGTGTCGTCCGCCGTCCCACGGATGAGCAGTGTCCCGGTGTGAGTTCACAACGGTCTGTGTGTGTGCAGAAAGACCAATACCACGTTTATTAGCGATGGCCAAAGAGTATCGACAGCATGCTTTTGAAGGCTCTTGGTTTCCGACAGATCCGAGAATTCTGGCGGGTGGCAAGGCCACTGTAGGTTGGCACCTGCCTCACCGTGTTCATTCCCTTACTGGCTACGAGGGGCCTTAAGGAGAGTTCATGGCAGGGGGAGAGAGAGGGGGTGTGGCGCCCTCTTGGAGATGGGGTCCTGGGTCAGAGTGAGGAAATCCCATGCCAACCAGGAGTTCAGATTGTTTCTTGTACGTCTGACTGGCCAGCTGTTAATTGGGGGTTCCCAGGACCCCTCCATGGATCTGACAGTTTGCTAGCGCAGCCCACAGAACTCAGGAAGATAGCTGACTTACCAGCTCCCTGGTTTATGGGGGGAATAAAACTCAGGAGCAGCCAGATGGGAGAGACGTGCGGGGATAAGTAGTAGGGGAGGGGACGTGGGGCTTCTGGGCCTTTCTTGTATCTCTGTGCCTCAGCCAATCTGGGAGCTCTCCAGACCCCTCCGTGTGGGGGGTTGTAAATAGAGGCTTCAGGAGGTAGGCACGCTTGATTAGATCATGGCCGTGAGTGATGACCTCGTTCCAGCCCCTCAGCCCTCCCTGGAGGTGTGGGGGTGGGCGATGGGACCGGAAGTTTGCTTCCTCCAAATCACATGGTTGGTTCTCCTGGCAACCAGCCCCCGTCCTTAGGAGCTCACTGGAAGTCACCTCATGCGCTTAAACTCAGATGCGGTTGAAAGACCTTGTTATAAATAGCAAGACACTGTTTCACCTCTGCTCCGGAACTATTTCAGGAGCTGGAGCTATTTGCGGATAAAAGACCAAATATTGAAGGTACTCACATTGCTCACATTAGGCAATTACAAGCATGTTGGGAGCTCTGCACCAGAAACCCCAGACAAGGCCACAGTGTATTTCTTACTCTATGATGCTTCCCATTCTGTGTGTCTGAGAATGTCTTCTCCGTGCTCTCGTGTTTAATTTTTAGTTCGGACAGACCTAGAATTCTTGGTTGTTAGTACTTGTCACTGAGCGTTCTGAATGTATTCCTTCATTGCTGCTGTTAAGAAATCTGATGCCATTCTCGCTACTGCTTATCTGCGTGGGTTTCCCCAAAACGTCGCTCGATAGGTGAGGATGTCAGAGAAGGACTTGAGTGCAAGAAGTTTGTTTGGGAGGTGACCCCAGAAGCATGGGTGGGTCTGACGTAGAAGAGCGGGGAGCTTGTGAGTGGGGTACTCTAGAGGAGCCCCAGGTCCTCTGTAGACAGCTAGCGTCTTGCTGCTGGAATCTTCTGGGAGAGCATATGGGACATACCTCCACACTGTCCGGTGCAGGGGTGAGACACCGAGACACCTGCCTGCCAAATCCTGTCCTTCGCTGGTTGAGTGTGGTTCCCCTGCTGCTCTGGCCTGTCCACGTTCAGTCCGAATGAGCGTCTGTGGCCGGAGGAAGGCCTCAGGCAAAGGCAGGAGCTTGAAGTGCAGTAGAGTTCCGGGCTGGGCCGAGAGGATGGGGGCAGGGCAAGGGGAGGACTTCCCCAGGGTGGTCTGCTGCGAACCGGGACAGGAGAGGTGTCGGACTTGGCGATCTTTGACGGCGGATAGGGGAGAGAGGATGGTTTGAGAAATATGTAGGAGACAGAATGGTTGTGAGCTGAGGTCACGTGGGAGGGCGGGCCAGAGTAGGAGGCACGCAAGGGGCTTGGGTAGATGGCTGTGTCCGTAACTCTTGGGGGAGCACCAGGGAGGAGGGGAAGGCTGTGCACGTGGAGATAGAGGGACCTGTTCGGCACCGGGTGTAGGTGTACACGGACCAGACGGAAATGGGAAGATTGTCTTGCAGAGGTAGCTGCCGAGGCCATCAGCTGAGAGGTGAGCATCAAAGTCAGGTGCAGAAGAAGCAGCCCCGGGGGCACCTGTAGACCTTGAAGAGAAGGGGCAGCCCCGACTCTTAGAGCAAGTTCAGAAGGAGGGCGAGGAGAAGTCGGCATGAAAAAGCATCTGTGTAGCCCTTACACCTCTAACTACCTTGCTCGTCTTGGGGCACAAACACCGTGGGGGTAGGTGTTGTTCATAGATGGAAGTTCTAATTTCTATTCTATAGATCTGAAGACTGATAGGAAGACCCAGTATCCCACAGTCTGCTGCATGCCAGAAGTCGTGTAATCCATGACGGTTAATGGCCAAGGCGTCCTGGCCTGTGAGCCAAGAGTTTTTCCCATGATCGCGGTGGCCTTCATCAGACGTTGTCGTTGTGTAGAGCCCAGATGTGTGGGAGAGACGCTGTGTCTGTTCTCTAGGAAGCTGAGACCAGACAGAAGGTGCTGAGCCCTACGCCTGTCACCGACGCCCTCCTACCTTGCAGCCTCCCCGGCGTCGTTAACCTGTGTGCGCAGCCCTAGAGCAGGGTCAGCGTGTCGACATCTCAGATGGAAAACAGACACAGGCGGATTATGCACAGTCATTGAACACCGAAAAATAACAGCAAGAAAATGGATTCAAGCTGTACTTAATGAGGGGTGTGAGAGAAATGATCGTTCAGAATCCTGAAGTTGTTTTTAGTAGGAGGTGAACACGGTACAGTCTGAATGTGAATGATTCTTCCCCTCTCACTGCACAGCTACCGGGAAGATCCAGTTGGAAGGTCTCCACGTCACACCCTAGCCCAAGGACACGTTGGGGCTCAAGGGGGCGATGGCTGTTCTTTCATTAAAAGAAGAATGCCACGCTTTACCCCTCACTGGGGCCAGAGTTCTCACTGGTTCCGTCTGGTGCTCGGATGAGTGCCGTGGGCTGTCACCGCTCTGTGTGACGAAGAGTAGCCACCCAGGGCAGAAACAAGCCATCACTTGACAGAGTCTCCATATTTTCCCTGGCGCTTTCTGCCTTAAGCATGTGAGATTTATTGCATTTTTGATTGGGTGAGGGTTGCTCACGAAAACAGAATTCCAGATCTAATTAGCCTGGCGCTCGGCAACATTTAGATGGACAGACTCACCCCTTACAGATTTGCATTTTCTTGGTGAGCCTGGAACGGAGGACGCAAAGGAATAAAGTTTCTCTGGTAGCTAGATGGAGATGAGGCAGCCTTTCATTTGTGAGGCTGGTTTCCTGTTTAATTTTTAGAAATTAGTTTGGAAGAACAATCGAATTTCTCTGCAGACTTTATTCCCAGGTTGACCCTGAGGTCCGAACTTAGAAGCGTGGTTATGGTTATTTAGTGTTTTAATAACGATGGAGCATTCCTGAAAACAGAGGCGAAAACAGTCCAAAGAGGCTGTTGGTTAATTGCATTGCGTGTGTAAGGAACCAGGAGTTAGTTTGGACTGCTCTCCAAAATGTTCCTCCAGAAACGAGGACCTGGAGTACTTGGAATCAGGGGGCCTGGCAGTGGGGGGCCAGGGAGCCCCCATGGTTCACTCACACTGCCCCAGGGAGCTGCCTTGTGCTTGCCCCTCCCCCGCCTCCTCTCCCAGACCCAGTTGCCACAGGAGTCCGGGGCCCAAAGCTGAAGTGTTGGGTGGATAAGGGTCGGCAGGTTTAGGAAGGAGTCGGAGGAGCCAGAAGGAAAAGATCAGCTGGGCAGATGTCATATTTTCTAATAAAAAAAAATTTTTTTTAAACTCTAAAAATATGGCATTCCGCACTCATTGTCTCTCACGCCAGTTAGTTTCTGGGTCAGCCTCGTTGATTTCCGTCTCGTGAAGACTCACATAGGGTCGGAGATGCAGAAGTGTGTCTAGTCACGGCCGGACACGGAGGTGGCAGGGCAGAGTCCCTGTGAAAGGCTTTGAGAAGGGGGGGAGGGGTTGAATCTGATCACCACGGTTGGGAAGTGATATTTATCCGAGAGACGAAGTTCTGGGCATCACATCTGGGCAAGGTGGGAGAAGAGCAAAGCCAGGACTGACTTCAGCATTCAAATCTCTAATGCATTTTGAAGCCAAAATAGTTAAATGTTAATTAATCTTTCAAATTAGAATAGTAATTGCATTTAATATGAGCAGGGACGGGGAAGGATTGCCCAGGAATTGTTTATTGGACGGTGGAGAATTGCTGTAATTTGTTTGTTTCTTCCATGAGGAGGGAGCTTTTCCTTGATGGTTTAATCTTACAATGTTATTTTTATATCCTTTCTTGTTTGGGCTCAGAAGTTCCCATGTGCTTCTTTTCTTAGAAATCATAATAGTGACAGCTAACATCATCATTTACTCTGAAGGCCATTGATCCCAAAACAACGAAATTTGGGGTTTTTCCTTAAAGTGACTAGGAGGCTTTAATTTTTCATTCTCACAAAGCCCTTACTAACAGGCCCTTGGCATATTCTCGAAAGCCTCCTTCTGGACGAGACATTGGAACTTGCTTGTAGACTGAGCTGCTGGTCTTAGGTGAAGGCCCGTATCTGCCTGCTGTGGACCCTTGACCAAGGCGGGGGCTGAGTGAGGGGCACCTACTACTGTACAGTCAAAAATCTGAGTGGAACTTAGTTAATAGCCTGCTGTTGACTGGAAACCTTACCAATAACATGAATCGTCAATGAACAAGTATTTTGTATATGTGTTATATTCTGTATTCCTACAGTCAAGTAAGCCCGAGAAAGGAAACTGGTATTAAAATCACAAGGAGGAGAAAATACAGTTATAGCACTGTATCGTATTTATGGGGGAAAAAGTCTGCCCATCGGTAGACCTGCGCGGTTCAAACCCACATCGTGCAAGGATTGACAGTCCTCGAGATGTCTACCTTGGTTTCCTGCAAGCACCCCACTGGCACACGTTACACAAAATACTGTCCAAACCCTGCATTGTCTTTATTTGCTTAATTTTCCTCATAGAGTTGCTGGCTCAGGGTTCCATCAAGCCAGAACCCTGGGGTAATCCATGTGTGTAGACAGGGGTCCGTGGGAGCGACCGCTTCTGTCAGCTTGCAGTGATGATTCAGGATACGGGCAGTTCCTGCCTGTCCTCCAGAGTGGAGGTCTGTCCCGTGGAAGGGAGGTCTGTGCAAAACAGCCTGCAAAAGCCCAGGGAGCTCGAACACCAAAGGAAAAGACTGGTGGGTCCAGTTTGAAGAGAAATGGTTTATCTCAGAGACTTAGGGACAGAAGTGTGTCCTGGGTGACCCCACCATCTCCAAGACCTGCTTTTGTAGCCTTGGAGTCTGGGGGCACACGTGGTGGCGTGGGGGCTCCGGCTGGAGGAGCTGTTGGAGACTCAGTCCTGATAGGTCCAGTGCAGATGGGGGGGGGGGGGCTTGTGCCCCAAGGGTGTGTTTGAGGGTGTGGTTGGGATGTGTAGGGTGCGGTGCTCAGGAGGGCTTGGGTCACATGGTGTGCTCCCCATGGCGATTTGTCCGAGATGCTGTTTGCTTCCTACACTGCCCATTCCTTTCTAATCCCCTTCACGTTACCCTGTCCGTCACTGTAATCCTGTTAACTTTGGAGTTGGCCTAGATTTTTCCATTGCCCCTCGCTCAGTCACGGCCACTGTCATCGGTTCTGCCTTCTCAAAGTCTCTCGAAACGGGCCTTCCTCACCATTCCTGACTGAAGCTCCTATTTTCTACAGAGACCACCGCAGCCTTCTAGAGGGTCTCCCGAGCTCCCTGCTTGACAGTCCTTCACAGTCCCGCCAGCCCTGTGCCCTCAAAACACAAAAACCCTCTGATGAGAGTGAGCTCACCATCCAGCTTGATTTCAAACACATCGTGAGCTCTCTGTAAAGTTTGATGACAGAATGAACTTGCCGAACATTGTATTTTATTTTTGTGCTTTTATTTGCATTTGGGCGTTGCAGTTACTAATGATATTTCTTCTTCAAGATTAGCTTGAAGAAATCAGATTGCTGCTCAAACATCTCCTAGTGGCATAGAGGTGAGTAGGGTCTGCCTGCCCCTACCACTCTCCAGGAGGCAAAGTAGATGGACAGCCATGGGAAGAGATGCATTTCATTCAAATTCAAGGCAAAGTGCAGGTTAGAGACAAGACCGCTTACTTGGCTTGAGAAACCAATATTCGTGCTGGTGTTATATATGGTGCTGTGTGGGGAAAATTGAAAAATTTATCTTATTATAATTTAATAATAGTAAGGAGAACCATCATGTGGTTGAAAGGCCCCTGAATTGGTACACTACGCTGCTAAGATATCAGTTTGAAAAAGATGTCACTAAAAAAACGGAGGCTGTTCAAACCAGGGTTGACGAATTTTCCTCAATTTATAATGGGAAATGGTTCTTTGTGTAGGGCTGTCTACACGCTATTGGATTTTCCATTATTAGAGGATTTAAAAGCCACTTTGGACTAAAGATTATTTACATGTCTAATTTCTCACAGTAAATGATGGAGCACAACCTTAAATCGTGCCCACCCCCCACCCCCCCGGCCATGCTCCCTGCAAACAAAACTCTACAAAGCAGCCTGTCCAGCCTCTGATGAATTCCTCTCCTGTTCCCACATGGGCTCTGGCCACTTACTGTGCTCTGGTCATTTATTTTTTTCTTGGGCTCTGTTCTCTTAGACTTCGACTCGCAGAAATACCCTGATATTTGGAGATTCTTTTCTTTACCTGGGCATCCAACTGCCTGCGGGGGATGGGGGCTGCACACACACACACACACACACACACACGCACGCACACACACATGGGCATGTTTAAAAAAAAAACAAAAAAACAACTCTTCATTCATGTATATGTCCAGAAGAGCACTCAGATCCTAAGCACAGATCTGGATGAATCTTGACCAGTTGAGCAGACCTGTGTCGCCAACAGCTGGATTGAGAACTAGAATGTCACCAGTGTGACGTTTTCTTCTTGACACTGAGCATGTGGTATCTTTCCCAAAGCCATCTCTGCAGTACCACCTGGGTGTTCCACCGTCCAGTCCAAATACAGTCGAGTCAGTGTCAGACTCCATGGGCTTATGGGCTCCGATCCATAAGACCGCCCTCCTCTGGGACACAGGTTGCGAGTGTCAGTTGACCTCACCTCTGTCCCACGTGGCTACAAACTCAGGGAATTTGAAACCTGGTTCACTCCCATTTGATAATTTGCCAGAAAAACTCACAGACCTCAGCAAATTACTTTACACCCTTCTTTTCATTCTTACAGCCTTTTCCTTCTTCTTCTTCTTCTTCTTCTTTTTTTTTTTTTTTTAGTATTTCCATTACAAAATTGATAGACTCAGTGAGACCAGACATCTGTATCTCCTCCTTGACACCAGGAGGAAAGTCTTCAGTAAGTCACCATGAAGAATGGTGTTTGTTCTAAGTTTTTGTACATTCCATCAGATTAAGGAGGTTCTGTTAATTAGGGGAAGTTTCCTTTCTTGTTTGCTAAGATTTTTTAAAAATTGGAATGTGTTTTAAATCCTATCAAATGACTTTTCTGTTTCTGTTGAAAGGATTTTTATGATTTCCCCCTTGGTTCTTTTTTTAAATGAAGATTTTATTTATTTATTTGACACAGAGAAAGATGACAAATAGGCAGAGGGGCAGGCAGAGAGAGAGGGGGAAGCAGGCTCCCTGCTGAGCAGAGAGCCTGATGCCGGGCTTGATCCCAGGACCCTGAGACCATGACCTGAGCTGAAGGCAGAAGCTTAACCCACTGAGCCACCCAGGCGTGCCCCGCCCCCCGCTTTGTTCTTTATAATGCAGTGAATTACATTGAATTTTGGATATCAAACTTAATTGGCATTTCTGGGTCAAATCCAAATTGGATTAAGTCTGAACTGGCCATGATATTTTATCTTTCTGATATCTCACTGCTGCAGTCACTTAGACCTGGAGTTTTCTTTAGGTGAAGGTTTTAAATTTGGTTTGATTTCTTTCATGGCTATAGGGACATTTATGTTTTTTTTTTTGTTGTTGTTGTTGTTTTTTTAATCTTTTCCAGCGTCAGTTTTGGTAAGTTATGTTTTAAAAGTTCACTGAAAATTTAAAATTTATTAGTACAAAGCTGTTCCTTATATCCTCTTTAAAAAGGCCTATAGGGTCTGTATTAATGTACTGTTTTTCATTTCCCCATGTTGGTAATTGTACTTCTTTTCATTTTTCATTATCAGTCTTGCTAGTTCCGGGTCCATTTGTTTTTTGTTTTGTTTTTGGTCCATCAATTTAGTCTTTCAAAATCACTAATTTTGACTTTGTTGATCTTTCTATAGAACTTGTTTTATTTTTCACTGAATTTCTGCCCTTGTATTTATTATTTTCCCTCTTTGGCTTTCTTTGAACATAGCTTGCTACTCTTTTTCTAACTTCATGAGAAGGATATTTAGAACGTAGATTTTCAGTCTTTCTTTTTTCTAGTATATACATGCAAACCTATAAATGTCCTCATATTGGCTTTAGCCGTATACATGTTTGATTTGTCTAATTTTCATCACTTATACCAATTGTTTTCAAATTTCCATTGCCATTTTGTCTTTGCTATGGGGTTATTTAAAGTGGGATGACTTAATTTCAAAACCGTTTTTTAAAAAAAATTCCAGTTATTCTATTTTGGTTTTGAGCTCAAAGTGTGTTCAAAAAGAGCACAGTTAAATACATTAACCTCTTTAAATCCTCGCGACATGCTCTGTGGCTTTGCAGGGGTTACATTTGTTAACCGTGATGGAGGTACTGTAAAATGTTTGTGCGGCATGATCGCCGAGTGCCATGTCCTGTGTGTGTGTGCAGTTAGGTCAGGTTTCTTAATTTTGCATTTTGGCTTTGGAGTAGCTCCAGACTCTTCCTCCCTCTACCATCTGCTTTTCCTTTTCTTGCTCCTTAAATCCTTTTGCTCTCCTGTTTGCTTTCACCATGGCTTCCTCTTCTGGCCAAGCTATATTTGAATTCACATATGTTTTCACATGGTTCCTTTTGGCTCTGACCTCTCTTCTGCTGAAGATTCTTGTTTCTGTTACTGCCCTTTACCACTTTGGTTCCATGGCTTTGTTCAGTGGCCAGCATGGTACTCTCCCCTGCCTTTCGATTCTGCATGTTAAAGATGCTGATCAGACAGCTGTCAGCAGGCATTCACGGAGCACAGGTTATAGGATTTCAGAAATATTTGGCGTAGTCCATGCCCTCAAGGGCTTGTGATCCGGCTGGAATCAGGACCCCCATGTACAACAAATACAAGGATGTATTTAATAAAAATGATGTGAGTGTAGTAGGAAGAAGGCAGTCATTATGGGCTGGAATGGCTTTATATAGAGAGCCTGGAATTCGTTCTGACATCAAAAAATGGGGAAAACAGGGGATGTGAACTGCAGGGAGTTTGCCTGAATGAAAATGTGGAGGCAGGAAAACTTTGCTATTCTCTGTTTGTATTTCATAGATCACAGTAGTTAGAGGGGACAATATCCGTTCGCAGAATTGCAGTAACCTGGTCCGAAGAGGTAGATTGAGGTCAGATCACAAAGGGCCTAAAGCGTGGAGCTGATAGATTTAGACATTAACCTGCAGGTTTGCAGGGATGGCCCTGGAGATTACTGATCTGTGTGCCGTGGTCTGATGTGGGGAGTGTCATGTGTTTAGGGAGAATGGTCTGATTGTTGTGCCAGAAAGAAATTGGAAGGAGTTTAGAAAGACCCTGGAAAAATGATTTGATTTGAGATGACAATGTGCACAGCAAAATGGTACCAGATTAATAAGGAGTCTTAGGGCAAGGGATAAGGTGAGTTCAATGATAATTCAAGAAATCTGGCCTCGGTTTTTAAGAGACCAGAGGTGCTATTGACAGAGTTGGGATGAAAGGGTGTAGAGCAGAATTTAGACAGAAAGATGGTACCCAAGAGTAACGAGTCCGAAGCAGTGTTGTGCAGGGAGGACCTAGGCGGGCCCCCAGCGTGCAGAGTGTGCGTGCTGACACAGGAATGGGGGTGGGGTGGGGATGGCAGGTGGGAGGCCCTCACCTCAGCTTCTCTTGAAGATAGTAGAGTCTCGCGAGATCTGTGCTGACCACCTTGTGTTAGCCCCACGAGCTGTGGAAGCCAACGTAAGCCAGTACTGCTGCTACATTCCACAATCTCTGGGGGAACAGATGGGAACCAGTCAGCTGGAATGGTAGCTGTAAGTAATATCGGGAAAACGTAACAGTAATAAATAATAGCGATGAGGGAAAAGCACGGCCCTCCTAAACCACCAGTGAATTTCATTTGTGACCATTCGGGGTTCTGTTTTAAAGGAAGAATCTATTCTGCGTGTATCCTGCCATCCAGAAGGTTCCAGTTTTGCCATAATCAAGACAGTTTGCTGGGGTAACAAGGCAAAATCCTAAATTCCAATTAACCAGCACTATCCGGGATTAAACCCTTTAGTGGGTTGGAAGCAACTCCACATTTGAGCCTCTTGCTGTGTATCACGGCAATGATTTACAAATTTTCACAAGAGATGTCCTCTTTGAGAAATTGCCTTTGCTCATGCCATGGGAGCTTTTATGATTGGAACTATGCGGCTTTCCCTGCAGTTGTTTTCCTGGCGTTTAGGTTACCATTTCTGCATATCAGGAATGGTTCCAGAATTTTCTAACACAGAGCAATTAATATCTGTCAGTAGAAATAAATTACATTTTTCATCGCTTGTGACACGCTCTCAAATGCTGTTTGAAAGTGCTGTAATTATGCATCATCATGCTGTGTAATTTTGGTGCCTGATGTATTAGTGCTTTAGGGGTATGATTTATATTTTCTGGGTTTTTTTTCCCTTTTTTTTTTTTTTTGTTTAGTACAGAATTAATAGGATGGGTGTAAGGATTGGGATGTAAGTTGGGAAATGACACTTTACAGATGACTTTGTATTATTTCCGTTCTTCTAATGCAGTCTGGATTTTTTTTAGAGTTGTTCACATATTTTACATATTTAGTGTATGCAAATGGTGCATGTTAGGATCATGCCACCAATAGCTCTTGCCTTCCAGCACTAAAAAGTGCAATATGCTTTCAGAAATTGAATATATTCATGATCAGGACACGGTTTTTATTGCCCTGAGGAGGAAGCAAAATTGTAGACCTCTGGAGGGTCCCTCTGGCCTTTATCCTTTAAGTAGGGAGGGGCCACCCTGGTGCTGTACCTTGTAATTACTGGCAACAGACAAGGTTCTTGTGGTTCAGACCACCCTCTGCTTACTCTCGGCCCTGTTCTCTCCTTTGGGCCCATAACCTGGACTTGATGATCTGATTTTGGCTGCTTTGCTTTTGGGGACCCGTCTGCCCTCACCTGTGGCTTAATGAATTGCAACCTGCCAGGGGCTTCTTCCTGCCAGTGAGCGTCTTCCCCTACTCACCCCTTACCTCTTACTGCCTCGAGTGAGAGATTATCAGGGAGGTAAGGTCAAGAGGGTGGGGGGGTGGAGGCTACCCAAGAATGGGTGTGAATCCCGGCAGATCGCAAAGGACTTGACCTCTCAAATGACACTGTGCTCAGAGCAGAGACCGCCGTCATCATCGGGAGTGAATGGACAAGCCAGCGGCTGTCTTTGTGCTCATTGCTACTTGTGGCCATTCTGGAGGCGAGAGAAGAGGGTCAGAATGTGCCACTATTTGAGCTAAAGGCAATTGAGAAAGAGCAAAGGTTAGAGAAACTCATTGCTCCTTTACCTTTCTGCCTAAAAGCAGAGTAGACATTTCCATTTGTCAAGTGTCTCTTTATCCCATTACAGGGAGAGGACAGCTCGTAGTCCCTGGGGAGGAGCCTGACCTCAGACTGCATACATGAACCTTCCTCAAATAACAAGTATCTTCCCTTCGTTTCCCCCGTGTTTTTACCTTCCCACAGCTTGCCCCCCCGCCCCACTTTCCCTGGGTCTGCCCACTTCTTCACAAATGATCGCTCTTCGTTAAAATGGTATAAAAGCCCCCATACCTGACCACTTTTTGGGGGTTTTCACTTCTTTTCTCTGAAGCCCCTGTGTGCATGTAGAATGCTGTTTTTCCTCCTGTTAATCTTTTGTCAGTTTAATTTACACCCCCTCCAACACTCCACCTTAGAGGGTGGAACGAAATTTATTTTTGCTCCTCTACATACCATATTCCGTCTTGCTAGACTCCGATCAGTGGTTCCATTATGAGACCTTTAATTCTCAAATTTAAAATTCCAAGAATAGTGCATCTTAAATGTGTAAATAGAGAAAGGGAATGGGGTTGGGGAGGGACTAGAATCACTCATTCAGCAAGTCCACCTGGAACATTTACTCTCCACCACTGAACAAGGGGGATGGTATTCCTGAGGACTGTGGTTGTCAGAGTTGTCAGTAAATGACAATGAAGACTGTCGTCAGTCTGCAGCCCTATACCTTTTTGGTTTTATTTTTAATTTGACACTGTTGGTTGGGCTTATTTAGATGTGGATAAAAGACACATCAGGGATATGGTGATGGAGACCTAAAATGGAGGCATTTTGCAATAAGCCCGTCCACACCTTCTCCTAAGACCTTCAAAGTTATTCCTCCAGGAAAGTTTCCCATTCCCGCGTGTCTCAGCAGCATAGCTCTGAGCGGAGTTGGGCTTCACCGCTGGAAAATTGTGGAAGAGAAGCTGTATTACATTTCTCAGTTGAATAAGGAAGAGTATCGTAGTGAATAAAGAATTGTCTTGCGACATGAAACTCAAACTCTCAGATCCCTTAAGTAGAATTTCAGCAATTTATATGAGTTAGATAGGTTTTAGCAAGTCAAACATGTCCAGGGAGCTTTGATTGTAGTATATTTTTAATTATGGAGGCATTGAAAGCCGTCAGCTCCCATGAACTTTCCTTTAAATAGAATCATGAAGCGGAGGCTTTCCCTCTGCTAATTCCTTTGTGCAGGGGGTCACCCACCAGTCTTAAGCGAGTCACTTTAGAATGAATGGCTCATTGTAGGATTGAGTTTTATGTATTGAAGAAGAGTGACAAAAATCAAAGTAGAAAGGACCGTGGAGATCTCGGTCACTCCCTTTCACACCCTTCCAAGAAGAAATCCCTGAAATGATTTAATGCTAGCAAGAAACTGGCACTGGTCACGGGGTGGCAGGCTGGTAATTGGCATTTACAGGTTTAAAGGAAGAAGGGCATTGGGTTAATTGGTATAATGTGAACACAGACGCTTTCTATTTCCAAACACCTGACGAGTTATTCCCTGGTGAACTCCCGTCTTAATTTAACATTTCTGCAGAAGTTCGTACTTTGAAAATGTTTATCGTGATTTTAATTCATTGCGTCTTTTCTGCAAGGTGGGCCCGCCTCCCTGTGTATGTGGGGGAGTCATCTATGAGTAGAGGGTCTGGCACGGGGCTGACTGGGGTTTCTGCCACGGACGGCATGGGAGAGCTACAAATGAAATTCACCCCTCCGTGTCTTAATATTCCCCAGGTCACCCAGTGACTCTTGCTTAATCACACTTTTCGTGCTAGTTAAGTTGGTTTTAGGAAGTTGTGCCTGAAAGTAGTATCACCTACCATGGATTAAAGGTTTCCTAGGTACGGGGCACTATACTAAATAGTTCTTTATGCCTATTGTAGAATTTAATTTTCGTAACGGTGCCGTGAGACAGCTACTCTCTCAGTTCTACAGAGGAGAAATCAGAGTCTTGGAGGAGTTCAGAGCACGTAACCTGTGTACGAAGCCCTGGATCTGGGGAGTGATGGGGTTGGTGTTTGAATCCAAGGCCCTGCTCCCCGGAGCGATACCGCACCCATGTCTGGAGGGACAAGGGATGGCTATGTTTCTTGAATAGCTACTTAGTGCTGGCATTTGATGAAGCACTTTAAAAAAAAAAAATTAAATCCAGGGGCGCCCGGGTGGCTCAGTGGGTTAAAGCCTCTGCCTTTGGCTTGGGTCATGATCCCAGGGTCCTGGGATCGAGCCCCATGTGGGGCTCTCTGCTCAGCAGGGAGCCTGCTTCCCTTCCATTCTCTCTACCTGCCTCCCTGCCTACTTGTGATCTCTGTCAAATAAATAAATACAATCTTTAGAAAAAAAATTTAAATCCAATTATCTGGCGTATAATACTTCATTAGTTTTTGTTATAATGGTCAACGATTCATGAGTTGTATATAACACCCAGTGCTCATTGTATCGCGTGCCCTGCTTAATACCCATCCCCCAATTACCCCATCCCCCGAACCCCCCTCCCTTTCTGTAACCCGCAGTTTGTTCCCAGAGTCACGAGTCTCATACGGTTTGTCTCCCTCAGTGACCTCTTCTCGTTCAGTTTTCCCTTCCTTTCCTGTGATTCTCTGTGCTGTTCTATGTTCCACATACAAGTGAGATCATGTGATCATGTGACAATTGTCTTTCTCTGCTTGACTTATCACACTTGACACAATCTCCTCCAGTTCCATCCACGTCAGTGTAAATGGTGGATTCATCCCTCCTGATGGCTGAGTAATGTTCCATCGTATATACGAGGTACCGTCAACAACATGTTTTCACCGAATGCCCCCAACCGACTGATGGGGAAACGGAGCTGGAGAGACGTTCACGAACGTACTTAGGATTCCACAGCTCGTAAGGGACATAGCTGAGTTTCCAGACAGATCACTCTGGCTCTGAATTCCATTACTATCCCCGTCTTGCCAGCTGTCCCCATTGAAACTGGTTTCTCCTTGTGTGAGCCTGTTGGACGCAGCGAGTCCTTATTTGAATGGGAGGTAGTCCAGCATATATCTGAGTGACTGAGTGGTTTTATCTGGAAAGTTCAGAGCTTTCTCCTTCCTCTTCCCAGGATCTGTTCCCCTTCGTCAGCACACCCCGTCTTCCCTGTACTTCACCTTCGGGTGACTGGAGCCTCCGATCCATCTCCCCCAGTAAAGTTACGCTCTGCAAGACCACAGGAAGCTCCTTTGCGCCAAGTTACAAATCATGGTGCCTTAACATTTGACTCTTCCCAGAGTTATGATCAATTTTCCGGGTTAATTTTCTGAGAATTCTAGGTAGTGGGCACTGGCTGGAAACAGATTTTTTATGTGGTTTTCTTAGGATTCTTCAGAACGTCGCAGTGGTTGACTCTTTACATACATTAAGACCCGTTGTTTTACTGGGGGTTCTCATCTTCTTTGGGCTTCTCTCTTTCCATGGGGACACTCTTCTGATTTTATAATGAAAACCAGTGAGAGGTTGGGACCGGTTTCATGGTAGTTCCTGTTCCCCTCATCATACGTGCTCCACGATGGAGAAGTCACACATATGGACACAGAAAAGATGAGTTCGTTAAAAAACAAAACACAAAACAGAACTCCAAAACGCACTCTTTCCCATTTGCCAAGTGAAGACTCCTCCTCACTTGTCTAAGACGGAGCTATTCCTTCTGGAGCCTTCTGGATTTTACTTTCTGGGTTGCAGATGTTGTGCTTACGACAGCGGTCTGCTTTGGAAGCCGGGGCTTCGGCTGTGGGTTCCCGCTCTGGTTGGAGGCTCCCGCGGCTGCTGGTGGGAGGTGAGGTCTCTTTCCGGGGAGGCCGTCCCGTTCACCGTCGGGTGAATCCCGACATGAAACACGGCACTGTGGCTGGGACTTAAGTAGTATCCCAAGTAAGGAAGCAGGTGGGGAGTCCCTGCTGAGTTTTATCTTTATAGCCTCCTGTGGTCCTTCTCTCTCCTGCCCTGTCTTCCCTGCCCGCCGCCCTCACCCGCCACCTCCCCTCCCTGTGGCTGTTGGGCTGCTCTCTCTGCTTAAATGATCCCGCCGGCCAGAAGCAGACTCATTTCAGAAGTCCGGGTCCCTGCCGAACGTGGGGTCCCCAGGGCATGTGGAATCGGTCACGGGAGCCACGGGCCCAGCCTGGGTCTTCCTTCCACACGAGCTCCCAGCCCCATGTCAGCTGCAGCCCTTGGAAGCAATAGCCAAGAGGGCTTTTGTCATCCTCTGAACAAGGATAGTGATGATAATAATTATATTCCCCCAACAGCGCGTCCCAGTGACCCAGGGGGCTGGGGCTCTTACTAGTCTCCTCTGACAGTTGAGATCCTGCTGGAGGCAGGGCCTGGACGGCAGGACTGGACATAGTCTGTCTCACTCTGCAGCGGTGAGTGGCCCTCTGTGCAGCCTGGCGCTGGTCCCTGTCGCTGGGCTGCCCTGCAGGGGGAGATGCCTGCCTTTTCCCCTTCTTCCAGACAGGGAGCTGGGGGCGGGGGCTGGGCTTTCAGCCTTACTCGCCACTCTGCTGAGAGGGTTAGCTTGTTTCCGAATCTGGCCGTGTCCTGGTGATTTTTCTCTTCTGTTTTCTCTCATTGCAAACTGTGTTTGGACAGAGGAGACTTCCAGGCTATCTTGACTGGGAAGGTCTAGTGCCTTCTTGGTAGAACATTTCCATCCATCCATTCATTCATTCATTCATCATGATCAACCTCCTCCAGGCTCCAGGCTGGGCAGACAAAACACCGTGTTTGTCTCCCAGGACCTCAGGGTCTCCTGTGAGGAGTCAGATGTAGTTTCTGGGCTGTGTCAGGGTTGTGCCACCAACTTGACTCTTCCTGGGGGCGAGTGAAGCCGGGGAGAGTGTGGGGGGAGGTCGGGGGAGACTCTGGAGCAGAGCCTGTGGTCACCTTCTCCGGGTAGACGAACGGGGAGCTGCTTCGGACAGAGAAGCAGCTTGCGCCCAGGCGCTGAGCCGGGGGTGACCCTGGTGGGCCAGGTGCGGGCCAGTAAAGGGGACGCCAGGGGGTGGAATGACCCGGCGCTGGGAAGGCAGCCCCCGCCTAGAATTCCCAGGGTGCTGGGGAGCTGGTTAAGGAGCCCGGATATTATTCTGTGGCCGTTACAGGTGCCAAGATACAATAACAAACTAGGAGTTGTATTCTCCCTCTGTACAGCTAGTAAAACAGGAAGCGTACTCCTGTTCCTGCTCTCCTTCAGGAATAGGACCTGAAAATATAGAAAGACATGAAGTAAACAATCGCAGGTCTGAAGAACTTTGGGGAGGGCGTCCAATTTAAACACACTCTTTTGAGATCACTGTCTGAGTGCTTTGTCAGTCTTTAAAAATACTGCCAGAAGATATTTAAATACTCTCCCTAGTGAACTTTACATGAGTATGGAGGAGCAGTTTTTTTGTTTGTTTGTTTGTTTTTTGTTTGTTCGCTATAGAGTTTTTGCAGCTAGGGAGTATTTGAGAAATTATGTCTAAATCCCAGGAAATATATGTAATTTTAAAATATGGTTGACTGCTTATTTTTTCTCCAAATCTCTTAATTTTTCACTTCTCCCTTGAAACTTACCCATATAAATACACGGGAAGTTGGTGATTGTGACTTTTTTCTTTTTAAAGAATTATTTCCTTATTTTAGAGAGAAAGAGTGATTGGGCACAAGCATGACCGGGTGGGGGCAGACGGGGAAGGAAAGCATGAGGAGCAGATGCCCCGGTGAGCCCAGAGCCGGACAGGACGGGGAGGGCGGGTTAATGTCAGGACGCTGAGATCATGACCTGAGCCTAAATTAAGAGTCCACCACCCACCTGACTGAGCCACCCAGCGCCCTGGTGATTGTACCTTTTACTGTGACCGATAAATGAAGCCTGCTGTCTGGACACAGTCAAAGTTTAGGGTAGGAAAACCTGAAATACATTTATATAAACTGTGCTGTCCTCCAGGAGGCTCCATGTAGAAACTTCTAGCATCATAACAGTTTGGGACTCATGGTTCTTCTTATTTCACTCGGTCATAGTTTGGAAAGGTCTCTAAGAAAGCCACAAGGTGTAAAGCCCAAGAGCCTTTTCTTTTTCTCCTTTAAATGTGTCCGTTGGTTGATCATACCCTACACATAGCCATGACGGGTGATTAAACTCTGTTTCCAGCCCTTGCAGGCTGAGGGTCATGGGTCTTATAACCCACCAGTAAAGCTTCACCCGTACTCTGTTGTAGGAATTGACAGGTACCCGAATCCCACAACCAGCAAAACACGATTTCGCCCAAGGAAACATTTTTACCAACGACTTCCATTCTTACCGGTTGTCTTGATAGTGGTGTCAGGTGCCTGGCGAGCAGACATTTTGACTTTACGTGAATAGTCGTGCCCACGTAGGAGCCCATTATCTTGCTGTAATATCCAGTTTCCTTCCCGGTTCTCCTAATTGAAATGAAGCTTGCCCCTGCTGCTTTCGGGCAGTGGAAGCTTTATGAATATTTTAAACTCTCGGCTGCACAAGGGATTGATTCTTTGTTTTCACAGCTTTATCTGGTACTTCCCCATGTGGGCTGTCTCTTGTTCCTGCCTGCAGTTTGATGCTATTACCCGTGTCCTATCAATCCGGCCTGCGTGTGGCGGTGGAGCCCTGACTGGCCTCTCCAGATCACTTTGATTTTGAAATTGACCGGTTCCCGAGACCATAAGTGATTTATTCCAGAAGGATCATCAGAATAATAGCATTAATGAGTTTTTACGACATAGGCCTGCTGTGTGAATTTATTAGCTCGTGGAAATGGCTAGGCAGGCAGTGTGGTTGAACAGGCCTGTTCTTACCTTGTTGACCAAATAATTTCATAAAAGTCCACCACTTTCCAATTTAGCCCCCAAATCCCCATGGAAAAAACTTTGCAGTTCAATTAGCAGCAGATAAATTGCATGATGACTGTAATCAGACAAACTGATATATATTCCATGTTCAATTACTACCTCTAACCTCTTCCTCCTTCCTGACGTATCCCTTAAAAGCCACCCAGGCGCCCCAGATGATAATTAATTTTTAGGGTGAATTAAAAAAGAAGCATTCTGACTATCACCAGGGCTGATTTTTCGCTGGTAGTTAGCATTATGGTCAAAACCCACACTGGCTGTGTGTGGTTTTCTAACTGGTCCGTGCCACTGTTCGTTTGCTCTAAAATACTTTGACTTTTTTTTTTTTAAGATTTTATTTATTTATTTGACAGAGATCACAAGTAGGCAGAGAGGCAGGCAGAGAGAGAGGAGGAAGCAGGCTCCCTGCTGAGAGCCTGATGCGGGGCTCGATCTCAGGACCCTGGGATCATGACCTGAGCCGAAGGCAGAGGCTTTAACCCACTGAGCCACCCAGGTGCCCCAATATTTTTGACTTTTTAACTTGCAAATAATGCCATGCTTGATTTTTGTGTGTATTTTTTTTTTTTTTTTTTAAGATTTGGTTTATTTGAGAGAGAGAGCGTGAGTGAAGGAATAATGCAGTGAGGGGTAGGGGGGCAGCCAAGTGATGCAACACGGAGGCCGTGGTCATCTATACCCCTGGTTCCAGCCCCTGGGGTCCCTCACTTTGCCCTAGTATTGAAAATTCTTTTTTTTCCCCAGTTCTATTGAACATTCTGTATTGAAATCACCTATTTTGATATTCGATGTTCACTTTCAATAAAAACATGCATACAGTGAAATGATTCCATAAAACTTACAAAAGTTTATTTTACCAGTCCAAGTTGGTACGTGATGTACAAAAAATAGAAACAAAAGACATTGAGATCATGTGTTTCCATCTGTCCGACGAAGAGCACCGTTGAGCACTAACAGTGTGACAGGCGACGGGTAGATGCTGGTGAGAGAAAAGAGCCAGGAGTGATGCAAGTAGGGGTGCAGACAACAACAGAGGTGCACAGAGATTCGGATACAGATGGAATGTAGTTAAGATACACACGTAAGACCGTGGGGCACCTGGGTGGCTCAGTCAGTTGAGCGTCTAAATCTCGGTTTTGGCTCGGGTCACGATCTCAGGGTCCTGGGATGCAGCCCCATGTCGGGCTCTGAGCTCAAGCACAGAGTTGGCTTGCCCCCCCCCCCCCCGCTTCTCCGTTCACTCACGCTCTCCCAATGGACCCATCAGAGGGCTTCTTCCATTTGATAACCCTTTAGGTATTTGGAGACAGATGTTGACCTTCATCGTGGCCTTTCTCCTGCAAACACATCCTTGATTCTTGTAGCCATTCCTTAGTGAGTAGGGTTTCTGGATCCCCCCTTCTGCTTACATGCTTCCATAAACTTTTGGGTATGTCCATGGCCACCTTCAGATGCGAGGCCTGGAACTGAACACAGACACCCAAGATGTGATTTGACTTGTGCAGAATTTAATATGGGATGATTACACCCTAGAATTTACTGTGGGATGATCACGCCCTAGGATGATAATCAGTGGCTCTAGAAGGGGAATGCTTTCATTAAAGGAGACTTTACTCAAAGTCCACTTTGTATAATAAGTAAAGGGGATCTTTTTCTGGTCAAGGGGAATTTCCTGGACCCTTGTGCCTGTTTTCCCTCCTCATATATGGTGGTGGCCCCTGAAACAATGGGTGGCACTCTGAGGGTTTGGTGGCCCACCTCAACCTGAAAAATGTATGAATGGAAAACGTGTTATGTATTTTTATGGAGTCCAAGTTTGCAGACACAGTGTAGGTTAGATTACATTTAAGTGATGCTTAAATGTCTATTTATCTTGACATGAATAGCTGTCAGGTCACATCTTCTGACCCCAGGGTGCCAGACTCCCCATGTTTTCCTATTAGATTTAATTTTGTTGATCTGTATCTTGGCTTATCCTGACCATTTTGGGTCTCGAATTTGTTATTCATTTATTTATTTGCTACCTTTTTCATCTTACCATAATCTGATCTTTGGCCATAGGCTATCTATGAGGCATCCAAGTATTCTGGTAAGTTTATTGAAACAGAGAGGGACCAATGGGAACACCTGTCCTTCAAATTGACGCCCCGACATTGTGAGCATTTTGGGGGAGGAGGGAGAGTTCAAAGACATTTCCTGAAACTAAACCAACAACTTTCCATCTGGATCAGTGCCCTCATGTGTACACCTGTGCCCTAAATCATGGCACAGTCTCGTTTCCAGTTGCTGGCCGTGTTCTGCTGATTTTCCTTATTCAGTGTTGCGAAGGTGCCCTGACTTTCGTCTTTCTACCACAGTGCTTGTTCCCCCTTCTGCTTTGTTCTCCACCAGCAGGCGAAACCTCCTAACAGGTGTCCTTCTGTCTGGTCTTTCCCCACTGCCTTCTGCACTCATTTCCCACGTCCCCACTCAAACACAGCTTGGCTGTGTGCGGTTCCCGTGCCGAAACCCTCCCACGCTCCCTTGTCACCTGCATGACAAAGCATCGGTGAATTCCGGAGGGAATCAGGCACAGGTCCTGGAAACAGACCCCCCTTGACTTCCTGCTGAGCTGATTGTGAGGCTACGAGGCGGATCTAGAAGTGAACATTGCCACACGTCTACACGTAGAAACGCTGTAACTTTTAGGAAGCGTGCTGGATGGTTTTTATCAGAATTTTCTGATGAAGTCAGAGAGCCATTGTCCTCAGATCAGACACCTCGCTGCCCGAGTTTGTGTCTGCGGGAGACACATTATTCCATCTAGGGAAGGACACCAAAAGGGGTTCAACACAGGAAACAGCACAGAGTGCTGCCGGGGATCGTCCTGCTGCTCCTGGTTCGGTTTGGAGATGCCCGTCCCTGTACTGCCCCCAGGCAGACGCAGAACAGAAAGTTTGCTGGGTTTTCCCACGGTTGGAAGGAAGGATAATCTGAAACAAACACACTTTGTCAAGAACCCCACCCATCCACTCATTCACCTTCAGGAGCTCTTGCTGGGCAGCGGCTCTCCGCTCCGTACTCTGTTGAGCTCTAGAGACTGTTCCATGATTGCCAAAGCAGCACCGTGAATTGATAATTCACGGTCAACTCCTCTCTCCCTCCCCTTGCCCATAATCTTTTGCCCATCAGCTGGATATAGCGGACTGCAGATTAAGGATCCTTGCCTGCACGAGTGAGCAATGTGGGTCTAAGTCCTGCCTTGGGCGAATTCCTCCACAGTTCTGTTCTCGATCGGAAAATGAAAGGGTTGAACCGTTGGCTTTCGACCGTCCTTTGAGGCTCTAAAATATAATACTCTAATTCTGATGGCCTTCTGGCTCGCACTTTCGTGTTGGTGAGTTTGGTTAGTGCCCAAGCGGGCGGACGGAGCTGACTTTGTGAACCGGCAGAGGGGACAGAGTTTTGAGACACGGTGACAAGAGCGCTCAGGCAAATGAGGAAATTTCCTGCGTGGAGGTGAACATGTGCACAGCTCAGGGCGGATTGAACACGGGACGAGTTAACATTATGCTGTGGGAGAACAGTTCAAACATATCTGAGCCTGGTTAATTGAGATGCAGGGCTTTGATTGTATGGTGTTTTATACGGATACATTTTTAAATGCGGTGCTTGAGTACGTGGACGAAACTGATGCTTCAGACCTCAGTAAGACGAGGTAGAGACATCGATCTTTCTATATACGCCACCGCAGGTGAAATTTCTTGTGTTAGGCTTAAGCCGTTCCAGCAACAGAATGGAGCATTTAAGTAAAAGAAGCTTATACGAGTGTGTGTATATAATTATATACCTTATAATTTTATATATACATACGTCTATATAATCAGTGAAGTCACATAACAAATATTATTTCAAAGTCATTTTTGAAAGGGAGTATTTTAATGTTCTCAGTGAATAATTTCTCTCTGCCTGAGAGCTGCTGTTGTATCCTGGGAAATAGAGGAGAAGATAAAATTATTTAGATTTGCAGCTTCTTGTCATGGGAGGTGAAGGCCTTTTTATTATTATTATTAATGTGATGGGAATACTGCCGCCACGTTGCGCGAGTGCACAGCAGCTCGAGAGCAAGCTTTTCATCACATAAATGATTACAGTTCTGTTTTCTTCTTTTTAATGCCTCCTGCCATAACTGCCCTCTAGCTCTCTCTGTTGCTTTCCGTCGGAGCATGGAGACCAGCCCTCCGCTCAGATGAAGGCTTCCCCAGGTAGTGGCAGAAGGGAGGTGCGCGCCCCGACGAGACCCGGGTCTGAGCAGGGCGGGAAGAAGTGTTTCAGGAAGCAGGTGCACGTTCTTTTAAAAGTAAACTTGCTCGCATGGAGAAATGGCAGCGTCTTTGCAGAGAAAGAATCCTCCTCTGGTCTGGTATCTTTTCCTTTTTCAGGGCTCTGCTTCTGCACCCGGGCCTCTGGCCTGCGTCTCCGGAAGAGCACCCCACATAGGATGATACCAAAGGCGACCCTGGGCCACCTCTTGGGGGATAATGCAGGGGGCGGGGGGGGGGGCGAGCGAGTCAGGTGAGATGCTTGCTCTTAGGGGGGACCACTCTAGTGAAGGAGGCAGTCAACACAGCAGGAAATGGATGCAGAGATTGGCGGGGGAGGGGACAGTGATGCCAGGAAGGAAACAGGGAGCTGTGCCCTGGGGGTACGTGTTCTCTAGCTTCCCTTTGGGGGTCCGGAATCCTCAGAACTGATGGCAAGTTGTGGATCAGGCAGAAGATGTATCTGATAAGGTCCCCCTTTCTGTGTCACTTTGCCCCTCCGTGGTGACTTGTCCCAGTTTCTCTGGGGTCCCCAGTGCTGGCCCCTACACCTTGGCCTGGAGCATGGCCTGTGCAGGTATCTGTTGATGAAAAGAATAACTGGGCAGAGTCTTAAGATTCAAAAACAGTGAAGATGGTTGTAGAGGATAATTTTTTTTCCTAAAAGATCCAACCTAGTCTTTTTGCCTATACATGAAATTTAGGGGTAGCTTTTGGAGTGAAAAATCTATACCTTCCTAATGCTTGGTAACTTTTTCTTTGTATGCTCCCACCCCAGGACCTTTGCACCAGCCATTCCCTCTGCCTGGGTTATTTTCCCCTCACATACCCATTCCTCATGCTTCTCAGGTCTTCATTAAAGTGTAATTTTTTTCAGGGAAGCCCACTCTGGTCGCCTGTTGAAATTGCCATCTTGCAGCTACTTCATAGCTCTTGGATGATGAGCTATGAGTCCTACTCTTCCTGGTCATGTTTTTGTTTCTCTCTCCTTTGTCCCTCCTCCATCCATGCTCCAGGAGGCCAAAGATTTCTGCTTCTGTTCACCCTCTGCGTTCCTTGTGCTTAGAGCCAGGCCTGACCCAGAGCAGGGCGCCTCATCAAAATTGTTGAATTCATAAAAGGTTAAAAAAAAGTATTTTGCAAGGCTTCCTATTTTTAAAAAAATCTCAAAAGAGCTGTTTCCCTTTAGGACTTAGGGGTTAGATCAGAAATGCTAATCCTTTTCTGGTCCAGGCAGCTGCCCGGGTCGGGCAGGGAAAATGGTGTGACTGGGAGCTGGCCACCAGTGGGGTGTGGGCTCAGTACCCCCTGACTTCCTCTCTGGTCTCCCCCAGATCCGTGGCTGTTAAATGTGGACACGGGGACTCACCTCTCGGGTTGGTTGGTTCTGTAGACAGGCATATAAAACAACGTAACCGAGAGATACTTAACGATTCACTTCATTTACTAGTTGTTTGAGGACGTGGTCTTGAGTGTTGGGAATTAAAAAAAAAAATCACATTAGAATGTCAGGGTTGTGAGGAAATCAGCTTTTTTCTATGATTAACTGATTTACTATAAAAATGACTTGAAAACCTTTTCCTGAAAGATTTAGTAGGCATGCAGTAGGCAGAATAACGGCCCCCAGAACCATGTCCTCATGGAGGTCTGCATGCCCGGGATCTGGGACTGCGTTCTGCTGTGAGGCAAGGAGGGGTTAAGGGTGCTGATCAAATGGCCTTAAAACGGGGGGGGTCATCCCGAATGATGTTGGTGGGTCACAGGGATTCTTTAGATATGGAAGAGAAAGCAGGGGAGTTGACCTTGTAAGAGACTCCACGGTAGGCCTTTGCTGACCTTGAGGATGCAGCGGGGCCACGAGCCTGGCATGGAGGAGACGTCTGGAAGCTGGGGCCATCAAGAAGACCGATTCTTCCCCTGTGCCTCCAGGAAGGAAGGCCGCAGCGCTGCTGACACCCAGGTCCCAGCTCAGTGAGACGCATCTTAGACTCTGACCTCCCGATCGGTGAGATAATGACCGTGTGTGGTTTTAATCTGTTAACCACCAAGGTTGGAAACCAGGACGGGGTGAGCAGGGGATGCCAACCTGCTTCCATCTGTTTCCACCGCATGTCTTCTTCGAGGTGTTGTGATTTCTCCTGTTCCAGAAACGACCGCAAAGCTCTTGAGGGGCCTGTGAACCTCGCTCACCTGGCAGGTGACCCCTGGGAACCTCGCTCCAGGATCACGGTCCAGGCCCCTCTCGCTTCCACTGCAGCTCAGGGACAGCAACCAGAAGCTCACAGCGTGGGCCCCGTGCCCGGGCCACACAGAGGGGCCCACGTGGGGAATAGGGAGTGTCAGCGTCGCCGGGCTGCTCTTGGGAATCTTCATTAGCAGATGTTTAAAAAGTCAGCGTTCTGAAATCACTAGCAGGAGCTTATAAATATGAATTTCCTGTAATTCACGGTTTATAAGAACTCCTATCCACTGTATCACAGCTTGAAAAATACCAAAAACGCATTAGAAAAATCTTTCTGTTTAAAGCTGGATTGATCCCACATTTCCATGGCAAAAGAAGGCCATCACACGGCGGGAAGTAACAGCTCCATTTCTGAGAGTTTGAGGAAAAAACTCAAAATAATTCACTTCTACCCAGGCCATTTGACAACGGTTAGACTTTTCCTTACAAAATAAAAATGAAATCTCACCCCCTGCTGCTGGAAATCTCCAATTAATGCTATAAAAAGTGCCTTCATTTAAAAAGCCAATGTGTAAATTTCTCCAAGCTGTGTGCAGACATTTCTCCAAATTTACAGTAACCTTTTGATCCTGTCTACGGTAGGAAGAAGCTTCCAGATTCCAAAAAGAAGACAGAACTGATTTCCCCCTAATTATTTCAGAGTGAAACCCCTTTCTGTTCTTTGGGTTCCCTTACGTAAGTCACTGATAATTCCCGTATAATCCACTGTGATGTGTTTCATCGAAATTAAGGAGCTGGCCAGTACCCCACGGGCGTGTTCTTCCCCGCACCACAGAAGAGAAGGAAGAAAACCGGAGAGAGAAAAGTGAACAGTGTTCTCTTTTGCCGCAAAAGGCTCTTTTAAGATGGAATCAGCAAGTGTGAGAATCACCATCTTTGAACAACCGTTAACCAGGGAGCAAGTCTGGGTCTTTGATCTCTTCCTTCCCACCCCGATAGTCAGGTTAATGAGAATTTCCCAGGGGTAAGCTGCCGGGCGTCTTTGACGTGCCCCCTTCGGTTTGCCGGATTAATGGGGGCACGGTCAGCTGTGCACGTGGGGCCGGCGAGGTCAGCAGAAGAATGGGCAGGCGGGGTCGTCTGCAGCCTGGGCTGGTGGAAAAGCCTGGGGGGTGGTGGGATTCTGCCCTCCTGCTCAACCCCTTGTTAGGGCAGGTGCTGGTGTGGAGGGAGCCGCCAGGAATGATGTGGGGTGGTTGTGGTCAGGTTTTGGAAAAGAGCAGACGGGACCCGTGGGCGTAGGTGTGTCCGGGAGGGTCCCGGCGTCTCCGCTGGGTTGTTAAGGCTCTTCGGGAGCCCTTCAGTGGGTCCGGCTCCATCTCCCACCTCCCTGTAGCAGGGTCCTGGCAGGCAGGTCCCCTTCCGTAGGTCCCTTCATGACCCCGCTCCTCCAGTGCTCTGTTTTTGCTTTTATTTCCTGCCTGGAATGTCCCAGGGCTCTGCTTCTCTTCCTCATGGTCTCATGCTCACGGACTTGAACCTTTAGCATCTACTGACTGACTCACAAGCAGGCATCTGATCCAGAGGCTCGTTTTCCAAAAAGTTGTCCGTGATCTTTATCGCTTAATGAAGTCAGCACATCATGCCACTGTTTTGGGGGTACCCTGCCGTCTTCTCAAACCTCTTCTCTTGGTTTTGGTGATGCTCCTGTCTGCTGTCTTCCCTCTGCCTTCCTGTTCCTTCACAGTCTGAGAAGAGACGTCAGCCTGCCTCTCTGTCTTCAAGTGTGGTGTCCCTTGGCGAGGTCAGAGGCCCTCCCCTGGGTTCTGCATCTCTGGACACTGTGTCTCCCTGGAGCACCGGTCCTGCATGCCAGCTCCTGCTGAAGCCCTTTGCAGATGCACTGGATTTTCAAACCTAGAACGTTCTAGATCAAACCATGCTTTGTGTCTGCCTCCAGATACATCTTCCTAGTATAGCTCAGTGAGATGCCTACGTGAGAACACTCAGCGTCCCCCTTCAGCTGTGTTTCTTCCCGGCTACATCGTGCCGTTTGGTCCCTTTCTAACATATTCTAGAGTCATCTGTGTCCCCAGTTCCATCAACCCAGGTCCTGTTCTCTCTACCTGCGGGCACCCAGCTCAGGGGTTCTCAGCCCCAAGCCACCTTCCCCGTCAGCCTGTCCCTGAGAGCTGCACGTTCTTGTCTGAAACACAGATGGGATCGTGCCTCTCTCCTGGAAATGAGGGGCTTCTTGCTTACCTGAGCCGGGCCCGTCTCTTGTGTGTGGCTTGTGAGCCTGGTTGGGTCTGCCTGTTTTCACAGTTCACACTCGTGCAGGGGACAGTCCTGCCACGGGGCTTGAGAACGCCTGGCAGGAACTGGCTAAGTTTCCTGTGTCCATGAAATTTCCAGTAGGCCTTCAGTCAGAAATCATCACTCTTTAGGGGACCACGAGCTCTTTGCACACGCTCGTTATGGTATCTATTACACAGAATGTGCTTTTATTTATTAACATGATGTGTTTGAGGCCAGGGTTCACGTCTTCTATTCACCTCTGGGTCCTGAATGCTAGGACGATACCAGTCGGGGTCACAGACGGCGGGAGCGCGTGTCAATAGGAGTTGGTCAGTCAGTAGACGTTCACATCCAGTGAAAACACACATCTGCCACCGGGCAGCTATTATGTGCTAAGCTTTTAAGAAATCCTTATATAATGCTGAACTTACCTGCGAGAGAAGAATAAATACTTATAATTTGTGTTAGGACTGTAATCAGGGGCGCCTGGGGGCTCAGGCTCTTAGGCATCCAACTCTTGATTCTGGCTCAGGCCCTGACCTCAAGGTCGTGGGACTGAGCTCTGCTCGTGCTGAGCAGGGGGTCTGCTTGTCTCCACCCCCGCCCCCCACAACCCCGTGCCCACTTGGACTCCCACTCGTTCTCTCTCTCTTTCTCTTTCAAATAAATAAATAAAATCTTTTTTTTTTTTTAAGGCTTTAAGCAAGAGGGAGCAGAACAGCAGGAGACAGGTGTGTAGCTAAAATACTAGATGCTGGTGTTTCACTGATGTGTGCTGGAGCAGAGTCATGCTGTTATGATTTGGTGTGTAATGCACCCTTTTTAAAAATTTTTTAAAATTTTTAAAAATTGCTCTGGCATTAATGGGAGCACAGGCATTTCAAGTGGGAAATTAACTGGCAGGATTTGGGAGGAATGTTTATCTAGGTTGAATTCGGTAGTCAAATTACAAAGAAAAGGAGTTTCCGACTTAAGCAAAGAGCTGTAGCCTCAGAATATGCATATCCGTGTGTGTGCGTATGTGTGTGTGATCCTATAGACCAAAACTTCCTGTACAAGGCTGTCTGTACGTAACACAGAACAGAAGCAAATCCTGGGCTTGCCCACGTTAGCAGTTCCTTCCCGGGGGAACGAGGACTTAAACGGTCTGACTGGTGTGGCACACCGGGCGCATCTGTCTGGGTACACAGATCTGTGTGCACATATATGTACGCACACTCGTTTGTGTGCGTGTGTGCTTATGCAGTTAAGCCACATGCCTTTCCACACTGGGGGCAGACTTCTTCATTTATTCCTGTCCCCTAGCCTGTTCTAGCTTGATCCCATGTAACAAACTGTCCAGCACACCACAGATACTCGAGAATGACTCACCGACAGCCCGGTCCTCTTTGTACATCTCACTGAAATGGAACAAACATTTTGTTCCACTTAAACACCTTTCAGAAGCACCTGGAGTCCCACAGCAGTGATGCATTCACAAGTTTTTATTGGGGCATAGACTCAGCAGCTGCTTACCAAAATTTGGGGGTGGTAGGAGCCCCCGAATTGGAGGAGGAAAACCTGGGAGCAGAAAGCGTGTTTGTGACTTAGAAGAAAGGTCCTGCCTCCAGGGCTCTCCAGGCGGGCTTGCACACGGCTCCAAGAGGAGTATTTCTAAAACACGTATCTGCCAGAAACACATGCCCACACACATTTGTCTTTTAATTGATGGATTTCTTGGCTCTAGATGCTACGGATAGGAAGACGAGGAAGGGGTGGTCCCTTCCCGCAGGGCGCTCCAGCCGGGCACGTTAGTCTGGAGCTCCCTGGGACAGGCGGGATCGCAGAAGGGGAAGAGCCGAAACCAGGCTGGGACGAGAGAAGCCTTGGGGAGGCGCGGGGACTCAGGAGGTCGCGAGTGGCTCCTGTCCTCCTTAGGACAACATCCTTCGCCCCTGAAAGGCGCTTGCAAGACCTTTGCCTTCCAGCTGCTTTCTCCCTTCTCGTTTTCAAGCATCAACATGTGTGGGCGGGCACACCTGTGTGCATGTGCTAATGCACCCCCCCCAAGGGCTTCAGCTACAGAGAGTGGAGCGAATCGTATGAGGAAAGACTCACGGGTCACTGGCTTCCCCCCGGCCTCTCCGATGGCGTGCCCACATGTCACACTTCAGTCTCGCGAAATGGTTCTCAGTCTTCGACTTCTAGTGAAAATGCAGGGGTACACGCTGCCCTTGGCCTCCAGAAGGTTCCGTCCAGCTTCATCCCACTTGGCATCTTGGCCCCTCCTGCGTCACTGCACACGTGTGTGACCTTGGACAGGTTACTCAGATGCCCTCCACGTCGGTTTCCTCCCCAGTGGCATGAGATGACAATAGGAACGCCGCGATCACAGCCTCGTGCGATCACAGCCTCGTGTTAACTGCGCTCATGCATGCGGAGTGCCTGTCACAGAGTCAGCCCAGCCCCGTGAAGTGCTCTTTAAGTCTTCCGATCACTCTTTTCTTTTTTAAAGCCGTCTCTGACTTTGACAGCCCTCTTTGGTTCTCCTACTGCCTCTCTCTCTTTCCACTTCTTCGTTGACTCCTCTAACTTACCTACCTCCCCTTCAACATTCGAGTCTCTGCGTTTGTCCCCTGACATCCCAGGTGGACAGGCTGTGATCCCCCCGGGACCCTCCTGCTTCCCCTGTCCCCCGGCATGCAGTGTACCCCTCACCTGCTGCCGGAGTGCTTTATCTAAAGCTCAGACCTTGGAACCTTCCTCCTCTGCTCAAAACCCTGCCAAAGACCCCCCTTTCCGGGACTGGCTTACAGAACTCCTTCCGCAGTGGGCTTCAGCTGTCCCTGCAGGATTTCTCTCTCCCCGTGCCCCTTGGTCCCCCAGGCCACCCTGCACAGCTCCTTGACCCTGGGCCACTGGGCTCCGTCCCTCACATGGCCTTGGACCTGCTGCTCTTTCTTTCACACCAGCTTCAACACCTTTTCCTCCTTGCCCTTCTCCGTGGGTGTTTGATGGCTCGAGGCTTGGTGACCCACACCCCGCCACACCGTTGTCCATTAGACTGCCGGAGCACCCGCCGTTTGGTCTCTCCTTCCCACACGCTTCCTCCTCTTTCCTGAGGGCATTGGTGGGAATCTACGTGCTGTGGGCACATCTGCTGTTGATCCACATTGTCCCAATCCTCTGTGCGCAGGCAAAGGTCAGGGGCAGTGGCAAGGTCATGTAATGTGTCCCACAAAAGCCAGTTCTCACTTTTATGTTCCACTGGTGGGAAAGTTCTGTACGGTGATGTCTAGGAACAGTTTTCACTCTGGAACTCTTTCTGATGGCCAGCTGTCCGAACGGTTTTCTCTCTGTCCGTTTTGCCTTTCTTGGGGAGCGCGGAGCGACCGCTACATCAGCGCGTTTGGCCCGTCCCGTTGGCCACGAATCCTCAGGCACAGGACAGTTTGTGAAGAAGCCTGCTTGGCACGGCCCCTGGGCGGGGCAATTTATAGCTTCCTCTTGCAAGTTAATAAATCCCGGGAAGTATGTCAGACGTGCAACAGATTTGCATAGTTTATTTAGTGTAAATGTGTGTGTCTTTGTGCGTTTATTTCTTTAGTTCTTAATTTGCCAGCAGGTACCGTCTGACAATTCAGCAACCTTTCCCGAGTTAAGGTAAGATTGCTGCAACCTGCATTAACTTTGTAAGGGACCTAAGCTGGGAAGGGGAGGGTGTGCCGAGCTGAGCGCGAGCCGCAGGGCTCATCTGCCCGGGTCCCTCGCGGCCGTGACCCCGGCATGCAGCTTCCTCTTCTGGCTTTAAAATAGGCCTCCTAGATTGTATTTACAAACAACACAGAGTACACTTGACTGTAAGGTTGGCCTGTTGAACTTTTCAGAGAAGAATTCAGGACAGTCCATCCAGTTAGACCCAGTTTCGATATGAGGAGCTCCCTCTTTATTGAAAAGCTTTTTTCTGAATGCTTTCTAGTAGAGGTTTGCTAGGTTCCATTTAAACCCAGCTGTGGGATTCATTAATATGCGGTCAGCTTATCTGGCCGCTGACTTTTTGAAAAGGAATATATTGATTTTTTTTTAAAAAATTCATACATAGTACGCCAACGAAAATACACACTTGCCGCATTACCTTTTTTCTTCCCCATAAAAGTTCAGTTTTGTCCCCGAGAAGGAAAATATATTCCAAGACGTGAATGTGATTGAAAATAGAAATAAGTTTTGATGATGATGGAGCTTTATGACTTCACTGTTGGAAGCAGTGTTCAGTATTTTGATTGTTTTTCTCTCGTCTGCTTTACTTTGCCACTGACAGGTACCCCGTTCTATCTGGAGAATAGCTCGTCCCTCCCGCCTTTTTTTCCTAACCCTCCTCTCAATGAAAAAGGAAATATATATCAGCTTAGGAACGTCAAAGGGAAACAGATGGTTTTTCAGAGTTTCTTTCCTCTGAAGTGAAAGCCCTCGCCTCTCGCTGTGGAGCTGGGAAGGAAATTGTTACGGATGTTCTCACTCGGGTATCACTGCCGGTTACACTCATCTCCCGCTAACGGTGTTCTCGCCGCCGGCAGTTCTGATACAGGTTTTGGCCATCACGCCTTTGATGGACGGGTTCCAACAGTTAAATTCGAAGTCAGGACAAGATGCAGTTTTACTTCACATGGAAGAAGAATTATCCTGAATGATGGTTAGGGGGTTCAATCACAGGTTAGGATTTTTAAGGAAGAGCTCACCATGGACTCTTTAGCTATTCCTCCATGAAGCCAAAAGCAGATGAAATTTCTTTCTTTCTCCAAACTCCCTCCAGGGCACACACCAGACTCAAACTTATACTTCGAGGGGCACCTGGGTGGCTCCATTGGTTAAGCGTCTGCCTTCAGCTCAGGTCATGATCCGGGGGTCCTGGGATCGAGCCCCAAGTCAAGCTTTCTGCTCAGTGGGGAGCCTGCTTCTCTCCTTATTGTCTCTCTTTTACTCTCTCTCAAATAAATACAATCATTAAATAAAAAAGACTCATTCTTTGAAGTCTATGCCTGAGTTGCCAACATTAAAAAATAATTTTTTTTTAAGATTTTATTTATTTATTTGACAGAGAGATCACAAGCAGGCAGAGAGGCAGGCAGAGAGAGAGAGAGAGAGAGAGAAGGAAGCAGGCTCCCTGCTGAGCAGAGAGCCCGATGCGGGGCTCGATCCCAGGACCCTGGGACCATGACCTGAGCCGAAAGCAGAGGCTTTAACCCACTGAGCCACCCAGGTGCCCCCAAAAATAATTTTTTAAAAATTTTTTATGTAGGCTCTATGCCCAGTGTGGGGCCCAGTGTGGGGCTGGGGCTGGGGCTTGAACTCACAACCCTGAGATCAAGACCTGAGCTGAGACAGAGAGCTGGGCACTTAACTGACTGAGCTACCCAGGTGTCCTGCCAACGTTTTTAAATTGATGCCTCTCTCTTCTCTGTTGCTCCCGCAAAGTTTCATTTCCTAAACTTCCCTCCAGTTTTGATTTCTTCTCAAGAGTGTTCTTTCTCTTTCTCATTTGTTTTCCCAAAATGATCTCGAAACTACTCCCCTTCCCGTCTTCCCCACCCTGGCCTTCGATCTCCATTCTTCACTTTTGAGTTTACTTCTCCTCGTCCGTAACTTAGAGGGCAGCCTGGAACTTCAGAAGTAAAACAGCTCTCCCTTGTGACTGTTCAGACATCTGTCTGGGTGTGTTATTTTCAGGCGCCAACCCTCGTGGTGGGGCCGCGTCTTCCAAGGTGGGTATCCTGTAAAAGGCACTGTGGTGGGGGACCCCCGGGCCTTGGGTCTGGCTCTGTGCAACGTTGGGCAAGTTATTGAAACCTCAGGTTCCTGGTCCATAAAGTGGAATAAAAGTACCTCCTTCACAGGGCGGTTATGAGGAATGTTCCTGTGTTCATTCTAGGCTTTCCAGGAACGTGAGCTCCCTTCCCCCGTCCCGGCTCCAGAGCGAGCGCTGTGTGTCGCCCAACCGTGTCGTACGTTAGGGGCGTTGGGAGACATGAAGTGAGTTGAAACAGTCTCATATCCTCTGTGTGACAGTGTCTAACTGTCTACCACGTGGAACTGTTAGGGTAGGGAGTGGAGGTGTGGAAAGTTCAGAGAGATGGAAGCCTTCCGGGAGGTGGCCCTTGAGTTGCTTCCTGAAGGGTAGAACAGATGGGCCGGGTGGCCGTTGGGAGATGGTGTGAGTACAGGTGCGGAGCTAAGGGGGAGATGGCCCACTCGAAGCGGGACAGGGAGGTGAGGAGGGGGGGCCAGGGCCACTGGGTTTGCTCTGGGGGTTGGGGTGAAGGGCGTGGTGGCAGAGCCGTGGGACGTGCTATTTGGAGGGTCTAAGCTGGGCCGGATTAGGGTGATCTTTTAGAACATAGCGGGGAGCAGGACTGCCAGAAGTGTGTTGTCCTGAAGGAGTGGCTCATCTTTCAGCGTGGCAAGGAGAGAGGGTCCGTATTGCCTTTTATTCTCTCCAGTGTAGTGAAGGGCTATTTAAATTTTCTGTGACCCGCAGTGTGAAAAAAAAACATACAATGTCATGTACATACACGTGGGCTTCTGAACATTTGTATCATGAAGTAAAGGTGTGTGGAGCGGTAGTCACTGTGGGGACTGCTGGTCTGTCTACGCAATTTGCAAGGTCCAGTGAACCACATGGACAAGCGGCGCCCTTTGTTCAGAAAGCGGGAGGAAAGTGCTATTCGACATCCTTAAACATATACCCTCCCCTTGCTTCCACGCTCCTTCTCTTCCTCCGTGGTGTTTTTTTATTTGCTGTTACTTTCATTCTAAAGAAGTTAAAATTAAATTAAAAATGTTGACGAGGGGGCGCCTGGGTGGCTCAGTGGTTTAAGGCCTCTGCCTTCGGCTCGGGTCATGATCCCGGGATCCTGGGATCGAGTCCCGCATCGGGCTCTCTGCTCAGCAGGGAGCCTGCTTCCCTCTCTCTCTCTCTGCCTGCCTCTCTGCCTACTTGTGATCTCTGTCTGTCAAATAAATAAATAAATAAAATCTTTAAAAAAAAAAAAAAGCATCTGAGTCTTGATTTTGGCCCAGATCAGGACCTCAGGGTTGTGAGTTCAAGACCCGTGTTGGGCTCCACAGTGGGTGTGGAGTCTGCGTAAGATTCTGAGTCTGTCTGTCCCTCCTTCCCGTGCTCATGCACACATGCACTTCCTCTCTCTCTCCAAAATGAAACAAAAAGAAATCCCACAAGTAGATTATTGGTGTTTCTCCATGATCAATGAAGAAAGCAGCAAGGATATTTGAAAGGAATATCCATTCCCCGAGCTTTAGGATCCAGAATTCTGCCTTTGTAGAATTTAAGAATTTCTTTCCTTTGGAAGGAAACTGTTAGGCGATGAACTTCAATCACAGGCAAAAATGCTAGAGAACAATGTTTTCTATCTTTGCAAAAGTATAGCTTCCTCAGATTTTTGTCGTAATACAAACTGAACCTCCGTAATACAAACTGAACTAGAGAAAGAGTGGAGAATCTGGAGGGTGTCTGGTCAGCCTGTGTGGTTGGAGCAACATTAAGTCTAAGCAAGCGAAGTGAGACTGATTTGTTTTGACCTGTTTCCTTCCTTAAGCTTTTTGGAACACAGAGTCCTACTTTATAGCTAACCTGGGTATTTCCCCTCATTAACCGAAGCTATTAGGATCACTTTTCCCATTGATGGTTTGACATTTTTGTTCCCTTGATTCCCTCAAATTTTGTACTCAGTATGTAGTTGCTTTATATCTGAATGTCGGTATCACTCGCTGAATATCTATGTCCATGTCTGCATCAAAGTGCGGTGTCAGTTGTACGTGTGGTTGTCGAGTCATCCTACGATGGAATTCAGTAGGCTCACTTGAGTGGATTTACCTTAGGCGGCTTTAAAGATTTTATTTATTTATTTGACAGAGAGAGATCACAAGTAGGCAGAGAGGCAGGCAGAGAGAGAGGAGGAAGCAGGTACTCTGCTGAGCAGAGAGCCTGATGTGATGCGGGGCTTGATCCTAGGACCCTGGGATCATGACCTGAGCCGAAAGCAGAAGCTTTAACCCACTGAGGCACTCAGGTGCCCCAACCCTTAGGCGGCTTTAAACAAAATTTGGAACATGGTGGATACTGCAGAGAAGAATGTCTTGGGCAAGGATTTGTTTTTTGGCTACTTATTGGCGGCAGCTCCTTGAATCACGGAGTGCATAGAGATAGCGCTGAATTGAGTATATTGTGACTCCCCATGGCATGTTAACCAAAGTAAAGCTACATCATCGGTGGGGCATCAATTCTGACAAAAATTTATCATCCGTGGAGCAAATATAAACACCCGCAATGGTACGCATGCGAAAGATCCTGCTTTGTCTCGAGCAGATAGAAGCATGCTGTATGTAAAATGCCAAAATGGTTAAATTAAGACTCTCTCACTCAGATTTAACAAACAGTTCAGGCGTCTTACCTTCACCAAACAGATGAGATGAAAAATTATACCATCCTTTTATTCAGAATGACTGGTTTGCCCCAATTTGCACACTTGCCCCGTGTGTCCCTCTACCCTGATCGAGGACCACAGCTCGTAGACTCTCCAGCACCTGTCTCAGAATCAGACTCATTATAAAAGTGGCGATCCTGGCTTTATTCTTCCATTAGTACCGGCGTTGTTGAGTGTGGTGTTTTAAAGCATATCATTGCTGGTTGTTGAAAGCGAACATTGGAGGCTTAGAGTCTCAAAGGAGTAATTTCATAATAATCAGGATTAATAACCAACTTTGGAAAATGCACAGTTAGTCTCTCTTTATTTTCATGTTTGAGCTAGGTGTTTAATCCCATAAGTATATGCCGTGTATGTAATTTGGGAACAAATATTTACAGAAGTATTTCAGTCTTCCATCTTAATTTTTACTGACTACATATAGCTTTTGAAAATTTTAAATCCTGTTCCCCCTCCCCCCCAGTCTTTGGGTTTTGAGATTCCTGTAGTTTTCTGGAGCTAAGCAGTCTTTTATTTCTCTGAGATGATTGTTAAAGACTGCATCAGTTAGGCATACAGACTGAAGGTGCCTTGTTTCCTGGGACAGGTGCTGGCCTCCCCAACCCCCTGCACACAGATTACCATGTAGACATTGTAGCTGAGGTTTAAACCCCACTACATGTCTGCATAGCATGATGATTGGTATTTTCATGACATACAGTTCTACTTACGTTTGTGTTATCAAGAGGAAGATGGTTTCCTTTGGTTTGGCTCGGTCACAGGTGGCTGGGGGAACTGTTTGAGTTTTTGCAGCAAGGCTTGGATTTCACTGGACATGCCTGTGCCTGGGTGACGTGAGTGATAGTGCGGACATCTGTGACGTATTCACCGGAAGCCAGGAGGTAGAAAAGGTGGGATTTGACCCCAGTTCAGCCCTCCCTACCTCCGTGGCTTCAGGCCTCTGAGTTCAGTATTACAAGTCTCCTCTGCTTCACAACAAATTGTCTTGAAAGAGTGACCCCCACTGACTCTTCACTTCCTCACCCCGTTTCAAACCACACCCCAGGATACCCTGATTGCCGTGCGTTAGGAGGTTGCTCTCACCTCTTTGACCAGATCACTGGGATACCAACCTGGAGGGCACTTTTAATTTTAATTTTAATTTTTTAAAAGATTTTATTTAGTGATCTGAGAGAGAGAGAGCACAAGCGGGGGGAGAGGCAGAGGGAAAGACAGAAGCAGGCTCCTCGCTGAGCAGAGAGCTGGATGCGGTGCTTGATCCCAGGACCTTGAGATCATGACCCGAGCCAAAGGTAGCTGCCTAACCCACTGAGGGACCCAGGGGCCCCTGGAGGACACTTGTTAATACCGATTGCTCCTTTGTCATCGCCTTCACTTTCCCCTGGGCTTCCTGGGCAGCTCGCACTCTGATTGTTTTCTCACAGCGGTCGTTATTTGTTTTCTCCTCGTGGGTTCCTCTTCTGCCTGTCCCTTAAACATTGTTTCCTAGAATTTTCTCTCCAGTCATCTTCTGTTCTCGTTGCAAGTTGTTGTTCAGATCGATGACTTTCTTTACGCAAATCTGTACCTTCATCCTAAAACATTATCCTAGTCAACAGGTCTGTATTTCCAACCATCTGTCAAGATGCACAGGTCACAGGGGACTCTAACCAGGACATCCGACTCAGAACTCATCGTCTCCCTTCTTACAAGCCTCATCTTGGTAAATAGCTCTACTAACCCCGTGGACACCCTGGCGGGAAACCCGAGAGTCCCCTATGACTCTTTCACCTCGCCCCTCCCCCATCCGGGGGTCACGGAGTCCTGTGAGTACAGCTTCGTGTCCCTCCTGCCGCCTCCGCCCATCCTGCTGCCACTGCCGTCACGCGGGAGCTACAAGTCTCATGCAGACCACAGTGCCCCAGAGCAGCGCCTGTCCCGCTGTCCCCACAGATGCGGGGGACCCGTCCTTCCATGCTTTAGTTCCCTTCCCATCCTTGGAACCCGCCAGGCTGCCAGCCTCTTACTGCTTCCGTCTGAACCACATTCCAGACTTTTCCTTCCTACGGTCTCAGCCAGTCTTCTCGCTCTGACCCGATCACTCCCACGGGGCAGTATTGTGCCCGAATGCCTGGACTAGTACCTTCCATCTGTCCCCCTCTGGGCGCACACCCTGCCAGGAGTCCCCGCCCCCTTCCATCCGGGACTGCCCTCCTCCAGGACGGTCCCCTACCCCTGGCCCCTCGGTTGCTCTTCATCATCTGTGAGATCAAGTTCAGAGTCTTGTTCTATCAGATAAGGTTTTCGGATTCCTTCCCCACCTCCCCTGCCCTGCAGCCCATCTGACTGCAGTCCCCGCCTCTCAGGCTTTGCACACAGTGATCTTTCCGTCTGGATGGCCGTGCTCTGCTCCTCAGGGTCGAGTTCTGTCCATCCTTGGATTTGTAGCTTCTGTCTGTCAGAAGCTTTGACTGGCCCCCTTTCCACTCCGCTTTCCTGCTTCTGTGCCCTCTCGCCAGGCAGCTGGTGCAGCACTTGCTACACTTGCTTGGGCCCTTGATGTTCTCCGATTCCCCTGCAGATGGAAAGCATCTTGTTCTTCTTTCTATGGCTGGTGTCCAGCATGTGTCTGAGCACGAGGCGGCTCAGGAGACACTGGCATAATGAGTGAATGAATGAATGAATGAACAGAAAGTTGAGGAATTTAATCGAACCATGTACTTCTATTACATGCAAGTACTTTGCTTGTTACCAAGAGAAAATTCCTAGAGCAGAGAAGTAGTTTGAGGAGGGCTGGCTCTGTTACAGATGAACACGCAAGGTTGTTTGAAGGTCGTTGGGCCAGCCAGAATTAAAAACAGGAACTGGGGATTTTAGGCCACTTATTAAGGAACTCCAAGTCCCTGAGGTATAAGAAGGAACAATTCAATTATTCTGGTAAACTAAAACTAATTTGCAGGGGAATTTTTATAAGGTAACGAAATTAGGAACAAAAACGTAAAGCCACACATTCTTGTTGATTTAGGCAAACCTATGCGGAGCTACTTTCTTATTCTTAGTCCTGTGTATGGGATACAGACTTTAGAAATTATGGCAAAACCTACATAGGTTGTAAAATGGTTGAGTCATGAAGTCTACATATTGTGAATGTGTGTTTTGTTCTTTGTCCTCGGAATAGTTCTGATTTGGATACAAATCAGAAAACATCTGTATCTTAAAAAAGATTAGAAAAGGAAGGCAGGGATAAGACCGAAACTGCCCGTGTTCTGTCTACACTAGGCAAACTTTGTTGCACCCCTTTAAAGTGCAATGGCAGTGAGGTCAAGTCTATGCAGGCTTCACAGTCACACTTAGACCTCAGTTGTGTCACCGGTGAGATTTAATCCCCTGCAGTGGGGTCAGGGAGTAGAAAGAAGCCACATATCTTCAACTGTGGTTGGGAACACTCAGCCGATGGAAGCACTCGGGTAAAGTTGTTTTCCTGTCATGTTCTGAATTGCCGAAGAAAGATGTCGCTTGTGATATTCCTGTTTCTGTAGGGAGTTTCCATTTGGGTCCGTGGGACATAACGAGACAGATGGGGAAGATGAGTGATTAGAAAACATTCGGGTTCTATTTCCGCACGGCCTCCGACACGCTCAGAACGCTTGCTGTCACGTGCTGGGATCCCTCCTCCCGATATGACCCGTCAGTGCACAGGAGTGGTGCGAGGAGGCTGTGGGGTGAGTCGTTACAAGGATCGAGGAGGGCCGGCTGGTGTCCTCTCACAAGGAAGTGTCATGACACGCGGACACCTTCATCCGCCCCGCCGTGCCGCCTGCTGAACGGTGCGGGGGCTGCCTCTCTCTGGGTCAGCCTTGAAGTTCAGTAAGATACGATGACGGTCATCTGTATCTACGGAGAGTTACATATTAGAAATTGAACATATTTCACATGCAAATGTATTCCCATTAACATTAGCTAATGAAAATAATTTTTATGACACCTTCTTACCCATTTTAATTTCAATTCTGTCTCTGGTGGCTGATATGACATACAGAAAAGGTACATAGTGTTTTGTTTTTTGTTGTTTTTTTTTTGGTAAATATATATATATATATTTATATATATATATATATATTTTTTTTTTTTCTTCTTAGAATATCACTTTATACACTGAGAGCTACAGACGCCTTGTTTCCCCACATTTTTTTCTCTACTGGGTTTATGAGCTACCTTTTAAAATCAATATCTTGTTTCTAATTTAACATTTCTTTATGAGGCCATCTCAGTACTAAATCCTAGTACAATGTTGACTGGCACATCAGGCACATTAAACTTTTCTTGCTGACGTGTAGGGCTTCCGCTGACTAGGTATCTCATATTCCCAGGGAGCCCTCAGAACCGGGCACCAGACTGTGATTTTTCTTCTTATTTGTCCTGATAAGTTCCCATCGATTTCAGACACAGAGCTCATCAAAATACAGTTTACAAAACTATCTAAAAACGACTGCGAGTAACTGTAGAGAGGAGGTTTGCTTTCAACAAGGTGGCTGGGCTTTAAGACTGTCACCCGTTGCGTGCACCTGTCATTCACCATCTAGTAACTTCTGCTACTCGAGAATGTCCGAGTCCTGTGACATCACCAGATGGAGCTCTGGATGCCCCGAGACCGGGAACCCTTCCATTGCGGCCCCTCGAGCTGCAGAGGCTAACCCCGCACGAGCGTCTGTGTTCCCTTTCTCTGGGAAACAGATTCCTATTAATGGGAACCCCGCGGTAATGCTGTGAGGACTCCACCTCCAAAGCTCGGCTTTCATTTTTTTTTTAGGCAATAAAATTCATAAGGGATAAATGAAAAATAATTGAGGAGCATTTTTATTTTTACTAGCATGTTTGCTGTTGCTTTACGGCGTAATAGACACTAAAACGCCGACTCGCGAGTCAGAGGAGGAAGATTAGCGCTGCGTTTGGGTGTCTGTGCATCCAAGCATGGAATTGGAGCCTTCGTAGAGTAATTGAACGAGAGCAGGATTGTGGATCGAATTTATCCCCGCTCTTGAGTTTGTTAGCAAATGGCTTTTATTACTTTTATTACAAAGGTTTTGGGGGTAGGGGAGACTTTCAAAAAATGGAATCTCTGTCCTGCTGACCTAGAGGGGGGTGTCTGGGGGCGGTAGTGGTTGGTTTCTGCACCTTGTAGGGGAGTGTGAAGGACAAGTATTAACAGAGGATGAAAGCAAAAGCTAGTGGACTTGCAAGGGCTTTTCAGACCAGCGCCTGAAAGGCAGAAGGGACGGATGGTGTCGGAGCCTGTGGCCCCAGTCTGGAAGGGGACCTGCAGGAATCAGAAAGGGGATAGGCCGTGGGGACCGCCCTGATGTTCTCTCTCGACCATGATCTTTAGACACATGGTGTATTAGTGTCCCGTTGCTGCTGTAACAACTTATCACAAACTGGGTGGCTGAGCACAACATACAAATTCATTATGCTGTGGTCCTGGAGGTCAGAATTCCAGAATGGTCCTCACTGGCTTATACGCGGAGCGTTGGCAGAACTTTGTTTCTTCTTGAGTCTCTAAGGGGGGAAACTCACCTCCTTCCTTTTTGAGTTTTCAAAGGTTGTATTATGGTCCCCTTCATCTTCAAGGCCGGCAATGACCAGGCAAGTCTTTCTCACACCATATCCCCGGGACCCTGATTCTCCTGCCTGTCTCTTTCATTTATGAGGACCTGTGTAATTACACTGGGTCCAGGAGAATAGTCCAGGATCCACTCCCCATCTCAGGGTCAGCTGATTAACAATGGTAATTCCATCTTCAACCTTAATTCCTCTCTCCTATCAATGTGACGTCGTCACAGTTTCTGAGGATTAGGACCTGGACATCTTTGGGGGGCTGTTCTTTTAGCTACCACGTACAGCATACACAGTCGATCCCAGTGTAGGTTGTATGCAGCCTTCTTTCTTTTCAACCTCCCGCTGCTCCTCCTCACCCGAAGGCTGTACCGCTTCGTATGGCCAAAGGGGGCATCAACCCCGTAACAGCACGAAGAACTAGTGGGCTGGCTAGTGGCTTGGAAATGGCATGCTCCGTACATTTCATCATTTCATCTCTGTGCAGCAAATCTTTTTGAGCATCTGCTCTTCATTCTCTCAACAAACACCTTCTGAACACCTTCGTGCCGGGCTCTATTACTGGGGATCATCACTGAACAGTACGGATGTCTGTGTGCGCTCGTGGAGCTTAGGTTTGGTGGAGGCTGACGAATACAGAAACACGGAATAAATAGGAAAAGTGTCAGCTCGCAGTAAATGCTAGGCAGAGGACTAACACAAGAAATACGAATGACTCGGTGGCTACTAAAATAGGGAGGAAGGTGGGTTTCTGAGATCCGAATGGCAAGGGACAGCCACTCACGTGAAACAGGGGAAGAATTTTCCAGGCAGAGGGCATAGGAAGTACAAAGGCGGGGATGAGTTTTCTGGGGGAGAAACAGAATGTGGCTGGAGTGGAATGGGCAAAGTCAAGGTGGTATGGGGTGTGTGTCTCGAGAGAGGTCAGTGCCTGATCTCACCCTGGGAAGCCATGGTGGAGAACTTAGGTTCTTTGCATGAGGGGAAAACATGAGAGAGTTTCTAACTAGTTTTTAGACCAAGTTGATGGTGGAGATGGAAATAATATTCACAGATTTGGGATATATTTGGAAGGAGATTGAATCCACGAGACAACAGTGGGATGGATACGAGGAGTGAGAGCAATATGGACGTGAGGGTAATTCCCAGATTTGGGGGTTAAGTGGTGCTGCCACTTCCTGGAGCAGGGAAGAGAGATGGTGAGCAGCGGGGCCGGGGCTGGCCGGGGGGTGGGGGGGTGGGGACCAGAGTTCTGGTTTGACCACATTAAGGTTGAGATGCCCATTTGATATCAAAGGGAAATTATCAAATTAGACAATTGGATATGTAACTTTTGGGATTTCTGAAGAGGCTTATCTAGGTTAAGGAGTTATTGGCATATGGCTGGTGTTCAAACCATGATCTCCATGAGACTGTCCGAGGAGAGAAGTAGACCCACAGCAAGCTCTGGGTACCCAGCACTGAGAACGTGAACAGAGGAGGTTGGGCTGTCCAGGGAGACAGAGGAGCAGCAGCTGCTGGTGGTGCCAAAATACCGAGCGTTTAACGGAGGAGTGCAGAGCCAGAGCCCGACTGGTCGACAGACGGACTTCGGCAGGCAGCCGCGTGGGGCGAGGATGAAAGCAGTGAACCGGAGGTCAAGGACGCACGCCTGAGATGGGGGGAGGGGTGGACTCTGCAGGTGGGCTGGATGGACCCGCCGGCCCAGGATGAAGGGGGCGTGTGCTAACGTGGAGCTGGCGTGGCCCTGGCGTTGAGAAGCGGAAGTATCAGGTCACGGTGTGGAGTGGCTCGTCACCCGGGTATGGAAACCACGCAGGTGGTGGGTACAGGATGGAGAGAAACGGACGGGTGAGGTTTCCTCCAAAACGAGACACTGAGTGGAGAGACCCGGGATTTACAGGAGACGATCACACCCGAGGAGGTTGTACCAGAACTGGGAAGTCTGCAGGCGCAGGGGGAGCTTTGGAAGAGCAGTCCCAGGCCTGGTGCCCGGGTGGGAGGGGCGCGGAGCAGGTAGGACTCCACGTGCTGGGAAGACCGCACACCATGAACGCGCCTTTCCCCGGACAGTCCAGTGAGCACGGACTGAGGACTTGGTGTGGGCGGTGCGCCGCGCCTATTCCCCTGGGGCAGGGCAGGCATGTGGAAAGATAAGTAGTCCCCCGTCTGTGAGCTTCCCAAACCTGCCAAGCTTGTCAAAAGCAGCCCTTTCAGGTCTCCCGCAGGGATTTTTGTACGGTGGATCTTGATACATATTGACTCCTCAATCCAATGAATGAAGTCTACCTAACCATTTAAAAACAATGTTTCATTGTTTAATATTGTCCATTAGTTACAATGTGGTACCGCCACACCCAGCAACTTACTGTGTGTTCAGATAACGTTTCATGATGTGGGACGTGCTCAGGAAGTTAAAGTAAAAAAAAAAAAAAACACTTAAATACTATATATACAATAAGATCCCACTTTGAGGTGTGTGTGTGTGTGTGTGTGTGTGTGTGTGTGTGTGTGTGTTTAAGAGAGAGAGAAGGACAGAGAAAGGAAGAGTCTGTTGTCAAATTATTATTGGGGGTTATCTCTGAGTCATGAGGTTAGAAGGCTGTTTGTTTTCTTCATTTTCCAAGCTTTCTACAATGCATAAGTATTATATAAACAATGTATCATCAGCCCATATGGTGTAAAATTATTTTTCTCTAAAACTTCATATATATTTTTTTAATTTTATATAACATGTGTAGTAAACATTAAAATCCTAGTAGGCTTTCTCCCATCACAGAGTAATTTCCTAGCGCTTCTTCCCTTTTTTTTTTTTTTTTGGCCACCATTTATTCCTGTGAATTCCCCTCTGACCTTCCTCTCTTGCCCGGTGCTGCTGAAGGAGATGGCTCGCGTTTCCGTTCGCTGATGAATGAGACCTTGCGCGGCACCACAGACAGACACGTTTATCTCTGTTTTCTGTGTCGCTGTGCACGACGTGGAGTTTTGTTGATTTGTCTCTTTGTCTTTTATAGCCCGTGGCTGCCATTTTCCGTTCCAGTCTCCTTTCAATCTTACTTTATTTTTTATTATTGATTTTATGTTTCTTTTCCTGTGAAATGTTTATTCTAAAACACATCCGCAATCATTCGTAGCTCTGGCTGGGTACAGTTAAGCATTCCATTGGATGTGAGTGTTTAAGAATATATTCCTTTCGGATCTGTAGGTTTCTCTCGGTTGTGCCTTTGAAAGCAGGTGCAACGCTTGGGTGCCAACACGTCATCCAAAAATATCGTGTACTCAGGTCATAACTAGAGCACAGCACCTTTCCCTGAAGGTTGACTCAAAGGATATTTTGAGAGCGAGTATGATTACTGTCTTCTAAGGTGATCCAGAAGGTAGCAATGAATGTCAAACATGCCTAATCTTCCTTTTACTACCACACCGGAGATAACGCTTGATAAACTGTGCAGCCTGTTCACGTTCTCAAGGTTATGAACTCTACATGTGAATAAGGCAGAATCTCCATCGTTTCTGCCATTGTTTTCTTGAGTTCCAATTCCAGAGTTTGATGGAGAGACCAAGAGCTTACTATATCTCTGTTGACTCCCAATTTTGTAGACTTGCTTACTCACTTCTGCTTTTCCTGTTTTACGACAGAATAATTGCAAGCTATCTTCCTGGCCCCTCCAGGTGGCCTGCCCCATACTCCTGCTAGGTCCAGGATGGCTTTGTTGAGTGCATGAGCAGAAGGCTGAGGATTTCTTCTTACATCCATGAGGACTCAGCACATTCTCTATTTCGCTTTCTATATTCTTTCTTCTGATGTTGAGGTTCCAACTGGGATTTCATTGTGGATTCACGTCCTCAGTAGTAAGACAAGACCAAGGCAGGATGTAATCCTTGGCTCTGCTGTGTGGGCCGTGTCTTTGGGGAGCATTAGTGCTAGTGATGATCCAAAACAGTTGTGAATGCTGACATCCTCATTTGGTGATGATCTCCTAGGAATTCCTGTATATATGTATGTTTTCAGTTCTCATATACACCGAAGACGATGATTTAACTGAGGAAACTCTAATGAATGAAAAACTACTCTGGGTTGCTTAAGCATACAAGAGCTGATGGAAGGAGGGATCATTGGGTGGAAAGACTTTGTTGGATGACGGGAAGAATGAGTCTGGGATTCAATGATTGCTGTAGATAATCCTCAAAATGAGTTAATCCATGCGAATTAATCTAACGTGTAGAATCAGCTTTGAGGGCAGCTCTCTTGTCCCTGGTCTTTAAAAAGGAGAGTGGAGAAGCCAATATCCAGTCAAGTCACAAAAAAAAAAAAAAAAAAAGTAATTAAAAGGAAAATGGTTTCTCCAGGAGAAACAAGAAGGGCTTGAGTTTGGTTGAATTTCCTCCCGCCTTCCTCCCTTTTCACGGCTGGATCTTCTCAGCGCCCGCGGCACTCTGCTCCAGCCCTCACCTGTTCCAGCATTTCCTCCGGGGGAAACCTGAATACACACTCATTGCTGGGTCAGCAACCTGAGCAACCAGCCTGCGTCTTGTGTGTATCTTGGTGCTGTATGTATGATCGCTCCTCCAGGAATGTAAAGGAATGTTTTCCACTTAACCATAAGTAACAAGTGACTTTATAACTTTAACAATATGACATGTTATTATGGGACATGTCAGATAATTGTGCTCTGGGAAACAAGCTCCCATCGGAGAAATAGAGGAGGTTCTAAGATAACAGATGAAACTGTATTTTCTAGAGGGCAGGGCGAGTCCTGTAATCGATTACCAGGGAAGGAGGGGAGCTCTCCATCCGTGGAGATCCTTAAAAATTGGGCAGAGGAAATATCTGTGAGAAGGGATGACACCTTAAACCTCTTTGGGGGCATGCCGATAGAATGACGAACTATTCTGTGACTCTTTGATGGCTTGGCCTGGAGTAGCGGAGACTGAGGGGAAACAGGAAAACTTCTCTGGGTACGGAAAAGAGCCACTGTTGCTTTCCATGGGAAGACAAGTCACAGGAGCTTCACCTAAAGCCTTAGAGATTTAGATTACATTTTATGGGTAAGAATTTTTGAGACCTAGGTTGTGAAAATCCTGTGGACATCTGCAAACTACAAGATAGATTTGTGTGAGACCCAGAGTCAGCCCTCTGATTCTGTTGCAGGAAGAAATATGTATATTTTTCAATACAGTTCCAAATAGAATTATTCCAGCACCCTATATTCAGTTCATGGCATTCTCTTGGGAAAGGAGAACCCCTAAAGCTAGTATTTTCAGGCACCAAACATCATCTCAGTTTTGGGGATAACAGTGAGGAGCAGGTAACAGGTGTGAGGTCCCTTCTGTCTGGATACCTGTACAGGGCTGTGTTGCTGGGTCAGCAGCCCCGGGGTGAGGATGAGCCTGGGACACAGCCCTGCTCTGTTGGGTTAGACTTGTCCTCCCCTCCGGGCTTCTGCCCTGTGAAAATGCAGACGTGTGTGTAGGGTGGCGGGGAAAAACCCTGCAAAAGCCCTGTCAGTACAAAGGGAGGCAAAATACCTATTAAAAAGCATTATCGGGGCACCTGGGTGGCTCAGTGGGTGGTTCAGGTCATAATATCAGGGTGGCTCAGGTCATAATCCCAGCGTCCTGGGATCGAGCCCCACATCGGGCTCCCTGCTCAGTAGGGAGCCTGCTTCCCGCTGCCCCAACCCCTGCCTGCCTCTCTACCTACTTGTGATCTCTGTCAAATAAATAAATTTAAAAATCTTTAAAAGCTTGCTCTTCCTTAGTATTTGGTTGCAGTTTCAACATGCAGCCACATGATGTCACAATTGGATTTTGATTTTCGCTGTGCATTTGTCTCCAATGACAGGTGAAGGCGTTTTCCAGGCTGGAGCAGAGAGGTCTGAGACTCGGGGCGCAGCAGAAGTCCAGGAAGATGAAGACACGCAAGTGGAGGTCCCGGTTGACCAGGTAGTCCCCATGTACAAACCAAACGGCCACTCTTTTCTTTCAAGTTCTGGGTTATCTGCTCTAGGCTGTTCCTAAGCGTGTGCTTAGACCGTCTCAGGAGCTGGGCGGTCCAATGACCCACGACACACCCTTAGGTCTTCCTAGTATTCCTTCAAAGAGCCATTTGGGCTGTTTTTAAATTTTTATTTTATAGTCACAGGAAATGAGGTGACTTTAATAAATAGCATCGAAGGAGGTGGATTGGGGTAAGCCCTGAGATGGAAAGGGGGAGAAGGTTTGATACAGAAAAAGCATATTGGCATATTGGCTGGGAGTTTTATCTAGAAAAAAAGTCCTCCATTCAGAAAAGCTTTTTTTTTTTTTTTTAAAGATTTTATTTATCCATTTGACAGACAGAGATCATAAGTAGGCAGAGAGGCAGGCAGAGAGAGAGGAGGAAACAAGCTCCCCGCTGAGCAGAGAGCCCGATGCGGGGCTCAATCCCAGGACCCTGGGATCATGACATGAGCTGAAGGCAGAGGCTTAACCCACTGAGCCACCCAGGCGCCCCCCCCCCGCTTTTTTTTTAAACGCCGTGATATTCTCTCCTTTAGGTCCTTGAAATTGTGGTTGGAATTTATTTTTCATAAAAGAATTGCGTATACAAATACAACGCGCATGTTTGCTGTGTGTATTGATTTTCTTTTTAGGCCAACAGAGCATGGTACTTGGAGGACAGAGAATGAGAGTGGGTGAGCGTGTGCGCGCGCACGTGTATGTGTGTGTGCGTGTGTGTGTGTGTGCACGCATGTGCTTGTAGAAGGGATGAAGGAGTGTTCGTGTTGTTTAAATGATGCAAGAAATAAGTCAGTTAGGCTTTTTAATACAATTCAGCCGGATTTCTTACATTTCTAGATGGAGGATTGGAATTGAGGTGGGGAGGGGGACATCGTAACCCCAGGCTCGAGGGAATGAGAATTCACTAGGAATTGCCACTTGTCCTCTGACTATTGTGTGATATTCCCTTTACAGAAAGCGAATTTCAATCCTACAGTTTCCATAGACGAACTTCTCAGTCGTATTTGTTTTCACGGAGGAGCAGCGGGGCTGCTGCTTGATGATTCCACAGGCATTTCCCATAAGCATCGCTTTCCTGATGGGAAGCCTCATGTGTTAAAAATCACACAGATTTAAAAAATCCAATTTATTACCCAGGATTAGCTATAACAAATAATTTTTCATAAACTCCAGTTATAGGTTATATATATATATATATAATTTTTTTTTTTTTTTGGTGGAGGGAAAATGGAATTTTAAGTCTTCTGTGATGCGGTAATTAAATGTTCCAGTGGAAGACAAAGGAGAGTAACTGTCTGTCTGTACAGCTGCCCCCAAACAAAATGAACTTATTCCAGAGCCAGAATGCCACAGATCAAGGGAAAATCAGACTCTGATAACCAAAAATGAAGTCTCTTTGTTAATCACTTCACAGGTTTCAGAATCTGTGGTAGGTGTTTCTTTGCTTGTGAGTTTGGTGTCACAGGAAGGGGAGCCGAGAGAGGGAAGGATCAGGTCTCTTATGCTACCGGGGTAGGTGTCTGCGGAGCTCCATTGCTCACGTGACCAGAGAGGGGTCACTTATGAGAATGCGCGTCTGCGGAGACACTGAGTTAGCAGACCCGTGAAAGCTGGGCGAGGTCAACACACTGATGTCAGTTTGAAGGAAATAAAACCCAATAACAAAAGGTCAGAATTCCTTTCTTCTTTGACCCCATAAGTAATCGAGCTGGAATTAGCTGGTGGCCATGGTTGGCGAGAGGTGCTTATGGGGTCCGGTCTCAGGGTCGTTCTCTCTGTGGCCTGCTGACCTTCTACTCCGTATCCTCAGCAGCTGTGTTACGGGTCTTATGAAGCATCCAATGAGGGTGTGGAGAAGTTAGTGGAAAGCTCCGCGATCGTTGAGAACAACTCTGTGGATGTCCTGCCACTGTGTTCTCCAGGAAGCAGTGGGTGCTGTTTACTGAGTACCTACCAAGTGCCAGGCACCCCGCACTGGGCACTTTCATCTCGTGTAATTGTCTTACCGCCCCCCCCGCCCCACGTCATATGGAGAAAGGAAGTGAGCTCGTGTAGGTGAACTTGCTTGTCCAAGGTTGTACCATTCTACAGAGGAGTTTGTGTTTGAAAGTAGGTCTCTCCAGTTTCCAAGTGTGTGGGTGATCTGGGGAAAGAGTATTAATGCAAACACACACACACACACACACACACACACACACAGAAAAAAAAAAAAAAAACAAATCCAAACCCCCAAAAGCCAATTACTAGCTTAAGGAAGAAAAAAAAATCCCTGCATAGGCAAGGAAATGGAGTCATCACATACAACTTGGCTCAGCTGTAAATTACACTGACGTACACTCCCTCTTGGGCCGACACAGTTCATTTCTTTGGACAGATCTCCTATCATCTAAATGGTTCATGTTATAGCTTTAGTCAAAGGGCTATGGATAAGGGTGTGTGTGTGTGTGTGTGTGTGTGTGTAAATACCATGTGTAATCGGCCAAGTAGTGTATCGATGCCTGAAAAGCAGATCAAGTTTTAGAAGTAAATATTGCCAGGAGCCAATTCTCCGTGGATCTCTTGTGTTTCTGCATATCTTATGAGCAGAGGGACAGATCGCCTTTGTTCTGGATTATTTTATCTCTCTCCCTTTTTTTTTTTGTTTTTTTGGACTGTCTTTTTAACGATGTTTGAACAAGCTTGGAAGACAGACACAGTGACTTCCTCTGAAACAATCGCTCTAAGCTCGAGGCAGTCTTAACTCTGAGGGAGGTTTGGCAATTTCTGGGGACTTTTTTTGATTGTTAGACCTGTGGGAGTACTCCTGGCATCTGGTGGGAAGTAGCCAGGGCTTCGGCTAAATGCCTCGTAATGCCCAGGGAAGCCCTCCCAACAAAAAATTACCCAGTCCAAAATGTTAACAGGACTGGGATGAGAACCCCTGGCATAGGGCAAAGGCCAGCTTTGTTTATTGCCCCGTATCGTAAGGACAATGTCCTCCGGCGCTGCAGGTCAGGCAGGGTTAGTATCCATTGTAAAAGATACGGTGCCGTCGAACTGTATGCTCACAACTGGTCAAAACGGGGTGCCTGGGTGGTGCAGTTAAGCGTCCAACTCTTGGTTTTTGCTCCAGTCATACCTCAGGGTCATGGGTTTGAGTCCTGCATCGGGCTTGTGGAGTCTGCTTAAGACTCTCTCCCTCTCCGTCTGCTCTTCCCACCTTAGCACACATGCATTCCCTCCTCCTAAAATAAATGAATAAATACAAAAAAGAAACTAGTCAAAACTGTAAATGTTACATGTATTTTAGCACAATAAAAATATTCGGAAAAAGATTGGGTTCTTTCCCTGGATTGTGAGCTACTATTTGCATCACCTGGGTCTCCCTTCCCGTTGGTCTGTGGGAATGGGATCCCGGGGAGTGGGTGCTTGTGGTGATACTCTGGCTACTGCTGTTGCTGTGAGCAATACAATTCTTTGTCTCTGACCCGGGAGTCTCGTGTCTTCTGCCACATCTCTGACATCGTGGCAGGCTAAAGAGGATGCTTGTAAGTAGGGTAAAGTTCTAGACCTTCCAGACTCCTTCCGTCTCCCTGCATGAGTGTTGGTGTGTTTAAGTGTGAGCAAATGTGGACTCATTCCAGCCAAGGACATGGCCAAACTCTGTCCCAACGTTCAGACTCTTGTCACTTTTTTTTTTTAATATTTTATTTATTTATTTGACAGACAGAGATCATAGATAGGCAGAGAGACAGGCATAGAGAGAGAGGAGGAAGCAGCTCCCTGCTGAGCAGAGAGCCCGACGTGGGGCTTGATCCCAGGACCCCGAGATCATGACCTGAGTGAAGGCAGAGGCTTAACCCACTGAGCCACCCAGGCGCCCCTCTTGTCACTTTTTTTTTTTTTAAAGATTTTATTTATTTATTTGACAGAGAGAGATCACAAGTAGGCAGAGAGGCAGGCAGAGAGAGAGAGGAGGAAGCAGGCTCCCCGCTGAGCAGAGAGCCCGATGCGGGACTCGATCCCAGGACCCTGAGATCATGACCTGAGCTGAAGGCAGCGGCTTAACCCACTGAGCCACCCAGGCACCCCTCTTGTCACTTTTTAAGACGACCCTGGATCTAACTACTTCCAAACCCATGGGTAACTGAAGAATGGCATGTTTTTAAAAATGTATTTGGGGAGGCCAGAATGAATATCTTTTCTCAGGAGAGAGTTTAGATCGAACAAGAATAAAGTATTCTTTTAGAAATTAGGTTTTTTTGTGTGCACACTCCAAATCACTCTGGTTCCTCCTAAGCAGAGGAGCAAGTGCCTGATTAGCCAAGAGCTGTGGTCACATTCTTGCACTGGTGTCACTTCTTGGGTCACTTCTAAGTGGATGCTTTTCCAAGCGAAGGTGGCAAGCAGTGAGCTCGCTCTGTAACTAAGGATCAGGCAGGAGAACCCACCGTCTCAGAAGCCCAAGCAAACAAATACCTAGGAAATAGGCAAATAAGAAGATATATTTTGGATTTTGTTCCATTTTACAGAAGAGGGCAGAAGGTGAGGATAGTAACTTCCGAGCAGTTTCAGATTATTTTATAGCTCTCCTCATCCATTTGTAGATGATTTTGAATAGTAAAATAATGAGAATCACAAGATGTTTTTATGCGAAGTAGTTTTCATTAAATAGCGTTTAAGCTGTATCATGAACACTGGAGAAGTGAAAGCTTTTTTTTTTTAATGGGAAGTTTTGATGCAGACTCTTCTTTATTTAAAACCTAATTAGCCATTAAGTTACATATATAATATATAATATGGTTTAAAATTTAACAAAGATTACAACAAAAGTAGCAACCATGTTCCTCACCTCTCCGTGCCTGCATTCCTCTTCCACAGAGACCACCCCTTTCAGCTCTATTCTCACAGAACACACCATTGTATTTCTAAACCATAACTCCTTCCCTCCCTTCCATTTTAATACCTCTGAACTCTTTGGGTCTTGCAAGTGATTGTGTGTCATAGTTTAGTTGGCTTTTTTTTTTTTTTTTTTTAAATTTTAAGAGGTACATAAACTAATGGAGATCCTTTTAAATAGGTGACATCCCAAATTCGGTAAAGTACGTTTCTCGATTTTAGTTTTCAGATGTAGATAGAGTTAACTTCATCTCTGATGACTGTGGAAGCTGATTGTTGAGCTCTCTTACCAGCTCTTCTCCCCCAACCAATAAGGCCACGTGCACACAAACGCACGAATGCACGACCCTCTGCTTCTTTCTTTCCACCCTCCTAATGACGATTTTGGCTGAGTCAGTGTTTAATCTGTACGCCATCTTTGCTATGTCAGCCTCACTGAGCTGAGCCACAGGGTGGACTCTGGTTACGTCTCCTTCCCTGCGCACCACTTTCCCTTCTTCATATTTTAGTAATCGCCTTTTTTTTTTTTAATTCATTTGCTTACTTTTCTGTGTAGCTGTTACCCAGCCATCTCTAAACTCTGCCAGGTGGTGGGTTTCCCCTTGGTGTCTGCCGGTGTGTGCAGTCATGGTGACATTTCCCCGCCATCTTTTTTTCTCAAACACGTCAGTCCTCAGGTTCAGGCTGGTTCCGTGTTCTCTGGATCTGCTTTTTGGAGTTACCCTGGGATTTTTCTTGACCATTATCTTGGGAATCTCCTTCACTTCCTCAGGGGATGGGGCTCCTCTCCCTCGGATTCCACATCTCTCTCTCTCTCTTGGTCACACCTTCATTTCTTGGGGAATTCGCCCTGAGTGGCCTTCTGGGAAGCATGTTGTGTTTGAAACTTTACATGTCCGACTGTGTCTTTTTTTCCCTACTCAGACTTCACCCTAGGTATGGCTGGGTGTAAAATTTGAGGTGAGATAATGATTTCCCTGAGAATTCTGAAACCACGGCTCTGTTGTCCTTTCCATCCAGAAAGGACAATTGGGAAGTTTGATGCCATTCTGTTTCCTGAACCTTTGTAAGTAATCCTTTTTCCCTCTTTGGAAGCATTTAGGGTCTTTCCTTTGTTTCTGATGTTCTGAAAATTTCCCATTATGTGCCTTGGTGCAGCAATTTGGGCTTACTGTACGGGGTGCTAAGTGGGTTTTTGTGTTTTTGTTTTTGTTTTGTTTTGTTTAAGATTTTTATTAGAAAGAGAGAGCACATGAGTAGGGGAAGGGCTCCCTAATGCAGACCCCTAATGCAAGGCCGATCTAGGACCCCGAGATCATAACCTGAACTGAAGTTAGAGACTTCTCTTAATGGGCTTTTTAATTTTTGAAATGTTTATTTCTCAGTTCAGGAAAAAAAAAATATTGAACTATCTATTTGAGTTTCCTTCTCCCCATCTCTACTCTGTCTGGAACTCCCAAGTATTAGAATACAAGCCTTCTTAGACTGACCCTCCACTTACTTCTCCTATGTTTCATATCTATAAATTTTCTTGCTATTTTCTCAACTTCTTTTAAAGTCAAAAAGCCTCAGAATTTATCTTCCATCTCTTGATTTATTTCCCTTGTCATCATATTTTGTTTTTAATTTCCCTCATATTCTCTGAATGCTCATTTTTTATAACCTCTTATTCTTGTTTTATGGATGTGATAGCTTCCTTTATATCTCCAAGGATTCATCTATTATTTTAAACTTTCTTTTCCTGTAATATCTCTTGTTTCTTATGTGTTTCTTTGCTTCTTTCTAGGTTTTGATTTCTATCTCCATGTTAGAGGTGTTTCTTGGCTGTCTGGGTAGAGGTTTTTTTTTTTTTTTTAATTGAAATATATCTGACCTACACCATTCTATCAATTTAAGGTGTATGTCTGGTTAGATTTTAGTGTGCAGCGTTAGGGAAACTCTGCATGCATAGGCTCAGCTCCTTGGGTTAAGGGAGTTTCACTGTAGGACTGTTTTTTTGCCATTTCCTTGGCAGATCTCCATTTTTCATTGTTCTTGTAGGTTGGTCTTTTTCCTTTGAATGGAGTCTTTTGGGTGTCAGCCTGGATGTGAGCATTTGGGGACCTGACGGTGGGATGGGGCGTTGGGGATCTTGCAGTTTAGAAATGTATACGTCCTGGTTTCAGTACGGTGCCCATGGTGCCCTTGTTCTCAGCTGTGCTGAGTCTGGCTCCCCTGTAGTTCAACATCTTTAGAGAAGAAAACTCCTGTCTTTCTCAAGGGCGGGGTGGGGGGAATCTTGGGAGTCTCAGTGCTTCTTTTAAAGACTATAAGCTAGTCCCCCTATTTTTAGTCACACATACGCCCCTTCTTCCAGAGATAGATGGTGCTGCCCGTCCCTCAGCTTTCTGTAGGTCCTTCAGCGCGCAGAGGTCTGCTTCTCGGCGCCCCCTCCCACAGGAGCAAATTTTAGCAGCATCGGTTCTGCTGTCACTGGCCCCACAGCCATTGGCTTTCCCAGATTTTATGGCTGTTATTTCCTTCCCAGGCTTCCGTGCCCTTATGGGGTCATGGTTTTTTTTTTTTTTTTGGGGGTTTTTTCCTAATTGCCTTTACTGACAATTTAGAGGGATGTCAGAAGGGAGCTAAGTGAAAAAAAAAAAAATTCACATTTGTTCAACGTGTTGTGTTTAACCAGGGATCCCTTCCACACTAATTCATTCCAGGGAAAATTAACGGTCTTTATAGAATTTCCACTAGTGATGAGAAACGGGCAGCCTGACCTGATCTCCCACAAGAGACTCTTTGGCTGGCACAGGGTTCACAGAATCTCTTTAGTAGCCCTGACACTCTTCAGTGCACCCCCGACCCCAGCACACTGTGTTACCAACGCTGGTCGTGGATTACACACTTGTGTTCTTTCCCCAGCCCCTGGGGGCATTTGACATAACACCACTTAAAAACAAAAACAAAAAAAACCAAAACAAAACTGTAGTTGGGACACCTGGGTGGTTCAGTCATTTGAGTGTCTGCTTTTGTCTCTGGTCATGATCCCAGGGTTCTCGGATGGAATCCTGAGGTGGGCTCCCTGCTCAGTAGGGGAGAGTCTGTTTCTCCCTCTCCCTGCCGTGCCTCCCCCTTCTTGTGTGTTCTCTATCTCTCTCTTTCTCAAATAAATAAATCAATCTTAAATAAAAATCTGTAGTCTAACCAGAAATAGTAAGGTTTGAAATCCCAAAGTGCCCAATGACATAGTTGTGTTCTCCGCGCCGACGCGTGGCCTCGCCGCTTACCCAGACTGCTGCTTACGGGGAATCGGCCACCGCTGGCCATCTCCTGTGACAGGCGAACTAGATGGAGAGCTTCTCCGCATTACTTTTCCACGAGTAATAAAAGACACAGAAGGGTAAAGGGAGGTGCTTTTTCTGACCAGACCCATAGATCCATGGAATGTATTTGTGAAAGTAAGAATTATAAGATGTTTAAAGCCAGAAGGGACATGGGTGCAAGCTCCGTAGTGTGCCATCGAGGACACAAAGCCTCCTCTTCCCGCAGAGCCACAGCCTGCTGAAGGGGGTGTCCCTGCAGGTGCCCAGGGCTTCCAGCTTGGACCTCTCTCTCTGAGCACCTCAAGGGAGGGCAACGGGTGAGATTCGGGGCTTCTAGTTTTCCCACAGACAGCAACACATGCCGTCTGTGTGGAGGGCTCCTCGGCTGTCACTGCCTTCACTGAAGTGAAAGGGATCACTGTGTAAACAATGTCTCCACCATCCTTCAGGTCCCAGGCTTTCCACGAGTCGTGCTCACGTCCGCCGCTGCAGGGCTCGCGCTCCGCTGCGGGACTGGAGAGGGGGGTGATCTGGCTTCTTAATTTCCCTGTGCATCCTCAGCAAGGGTCTTTGTGACATCCTGTTTCTAGATTTGTGTTTACTTGATGGAAATGGTGTTAAACATTAAAACATAGCCCTCGGGGATTTCTGATGTAAGTGAGAGAAAAATCAACATTTACTTCTAAAGTGAGAGAACTTATTGGAGATTTTTTTTTCCCTCCCTAATGATGACTAAAATAGTCTCATGCTATCTGAATATGTTTACAGTGTGTCCTGTCTTCCTGTATGGGTGTCTCAGGACCGGAGGAGCTTCGTGGGCTTGGGTGGGCCAGCTCTCAGCAGGTGCCTGGCTGGAGCCTCACTCCGCTTGCAGGGTCGCATCTGTGAACAGAAACCCCCCTTTTTTATAGGTCACGGTACTTCAAACCACATCTAAATCTTTTTATTGAGTTATTTTTCTCTTCCCCTCTGAAAACCGAAAGTGGTATTTCGTTATCACAAAAAACTAAAACTGAGTATTTCCAAACACCTCATTCAGCTTGGGTGGGGATGACTTTGAGTTTCCACGGCAACAGAAGCAAACACAAGCAGGGCGACTTCTCGGTCTGCAACACCATTGCCGGAACTCTACAGAAACGCTTTCCATGGAGAGCCTGAAACAGACCCTCCCCTCTTTCCCAAAGCAGAAACAGAAGGTGGTAAATGGTACATGAGAAGCAGACTTCATTTTGTTTGTTTTTGGTGCTGGTCTCTGCCATTTTTGTTTCTTTTTGGTGCTGATCTCTGCTCCCTGGAGGAGTGGGTTTCAGGGGGGATGCGGTGACAGGTGGGACTGGGGAGGAGACACAGTGGTCACGGCGGTCAGACACTAGGGAGGAGGGCGCAAGTGGTGGGCTTGACGAGAAAGTTCTAACTCGCGCCGTTCTCTCAGATAACCGGGGTCTTAAACCTTCACATACAATCCTCAGGGAGCTTCAATGTAAATATGACAAATAAATATTTACTTCTAAAGTGGGCAGGACCTCAGCTGTGGTCTCCGTTTCGATGCCTCTCCCGTGTCTAGTTTGGGTGCTGCTGTGGCTGGCAAAGGTGTGATGTGGGTTTCAAGCGCGCGACCTCCGAGCCGCCCCAGCTGTCCGTGACTACCGTCCAAGTAATTGACACTTTCGACATCCTGTGACTCATTTCCATATGATTTCCATATTCCATCTCCCTTCCTCTCGCCATGCAGGAATCTCGAGTTAACCTTGGTCACCGCATGCTCACTCTCTAGGAATCCTGAATACTCAGAACCGTCCCCGCGAGGACGCAGCCGGCGCTAATAACGACCAGACCTTTCCTGACTTGCCATCCAAATCAACCACCATCTCAGACTGCCTGTTAGGAAATAAATAGTAAGATATGCAGATAAGCGCATGCAGGCAAAAGGCACTTGGAACACCAACACTGGTGTTGTATTAGGGAGAACTATGGAAGCTTTCTAGTAAAACTTTGTAAGAACAATTGCTTATGATAAAGAATATGCTTGCTTTTTTCTTTTAAAGTGGGGAAGGGGGGTAGGGCAGAGAGAGAGGGAGGATCTGAAGCAGACTCCCCACTGAGCACAGAGCCTGATGCAGGGGCTCGATCTCACGCCCCTAGGATCATGACCTGAGCCAAAACCAAGTCAGATGCTCAACCAACTGAGCCTCCCTGCCCCCCAGGAGACCCTAAGTAACATGCTTTTTGACAGATAAAAGTTCTTACCTTTTTTTTATATATAAAAACTTGTAGGTTTGAGGGTATATATAGTCTGTAATTGTACATATATGTGTAACGTGTCTGTTACTCTAGCCGTGCTGTTGTTGCTCCTGATGCCGGGTTGTGGGGCTGGAATCGTTTGAGGGACTTCTGTGATCCTTGCTGTCCTACTACGTACATCGGGTTGTGCGTGTCCTGGAGAAGGTCTAGTGCACACCCTTACTTGACACCAGTGAAGCACGGGAATCGTGCTCTAATCGTGCTTTAGGATTCCGCAATTCCTTGTAGTCCTGAGATTTTAGGATGGATGTACTGTTTGGAGAAACAATTCCTACCTGAAAACGGGTTCTCTTAAAATTTTAGCCACAGATTGGCTAACATTTGAGGTCAATGCAAAGAAGAAGGTAAATCCCCTTCTTTAAGGGAGAAGACTTGAAGCCTCGGTAAGAGCATCTTCCTGATTTGTTGCCTTTGGGCTCCGTGTCCCTGAGCCTTGTTCACTGACTATACGCCGGTGCCCGCATCCCAGCCAGAGGGCAGGTCCAACTAAATGCAGAAGCTGAGAACTACTTGGGGATTTTTAGGAAATTAAAAAGTTGTAAGTTTTTTGTTGTTGTTGTTGTTTTTTTTTTTTTTTTTGTGGAGTGGGTGGGGCACTAGGAACATTTTTCTAGAACTTTCTGTATTATAATTTTGAGTGAGCTGCTCCTCTCAGATCTTTTTGTTAGTTCATTCATTCAGCTTTCTCATTCATTCAGCACCAGCAGCGACTTCCCACCAGGAGTCACGGGACAGTCTGTGAAGGGAAGGTTTTACACCTGAGACAAGGGAGGTGTCTGCCTGGAGCATAACTGCCCAATAAAGCAGGGAGATACCCGGAGGCTGGTTCCTCAGGTGGCACATTCTCTGGGCATCATCTTAGCAGAGAGTTGGCCACGCAGCTCCACCTGGTGGTCAGGAGTTGGGGCACACGGTTTCCTTAAAAGTTGAAGCAAGAGGGGTAAGTTGGTGCAGCCTCTTTGGAGAACAGTGTGGAGATTCCTCAAGAAATTTAAAATAGAACTTCCCTATGACCTGGCAATTGTACTACTGGGTATTTACCCCAAAGATACAGATGTAGTGAAAAGAAGGGCCATCTGTACCCCAGTGTTTATACCAGCAATGGCCACGGTCGCCAAACTATGGAAAGAACCAAGATGCCCTTCAACAGACGAATGGATAAGGAAGATGTGGTCCATATACACTATGGAGTATGATGCCTCCATCAGAAAGGACGGATACCCAACTTTTGTAGCAACATGGACGGGACTAGAGGAGATTATGCTGAGTGAAATAAGTCAAGCAGAGAGAGCCAATTATCATATGGTTTTACTTATTTGTGGAGCATAACAAATAGCATGGAGGACATGGGGAGTTAGAGAGGAGAAGGGAGTTGGGGGAAATTGGAAGGGGAGGTGAACCAGAGACTATGGACTCTGAAAAACAATCTGAGGGTTTTGAAGGGGCGAGGGGTGGGAGGTTGGGGTACCAGGTGGTGGGTATTAGGGCACGGATTGCATGGAGCACTGGGTGTGGTGCAAAAATAATGAATACTATTATGCTGAAAATAAATAAAAAATAAATAAATTTTTTTTAAAAAAAGAGGGGCACTTGGGTGGCTCCGTCAGTCAGGCAGGCATCTGACTCTTGATTTCGGCTCAAGTCCTGATCTCAGGGTCATGGGATCGAGCTCTGTGATGGGCTCTGCTGGGTGCACGGAGCCTGCTTAAGATTCTCCCGTCCCTCTCCCCTCCTGCTCGTGCTTGTGCTCCCTCTCTTTCTTCTTAAAAAAAAAAAAAAAAAAAGAAAGAAAGAAAGAAAGAAAAGAGAAGAGAAGAAATTGAAGACTCTGCTAACATACAACAAACCATCGACAGTTCTTAAACAGAGAGATCTGGGGCATTTCGGACACTCACAGTGTTGTTCGGCTGTTCCCTCTGTCTAATTCCTGGGCATTTTCCATCTCTCCCAAAGGAAACCCCATGCCTATGTTTTAAACTATTTATTTATTTGAGAGAGAGACCGAGACAGTGTGTGTGCAAGCAGGGGGAGGGGCAGAGGCAGAGAGAGAGGGAGAGAAGCAGGTTCCCAGCTGAGCACGGAGCCTGACACAGGACTCAATCCCAGGACTCCGGATCCTGCTCTGAGCCAAAACCCAGGAGTCAGACGCTCAACCCACTGAGCCACGCGAGCAACCCCAAAACCTCCTGCCTAGTAAGCGGCTTCTGCCCATTCTCCCTTCTCCTCAGGCCTGGCCACCACGAATCTACTTTCTGTCTTCATAGATTGACCTTTTCTGAATGTTTTGTGGATTTTCATGGAAATGAAATCATATAGTAAGTGACCTCCTGTGTCTGGCTCTGCATAGAGCTGACTCACCGCCTGCCCCCCAGGGAAGAGCTGTTCTCGCTGTGAGGGGAGATCCCAAGGCCTCTACGAACAGCGTTCACCTGAGTAGACTCTCCATTGTGGGCGTCCCGCTGCCGGGGCCAAACGTCAGGTCAGCATTGCTCGAGGGGCACCATCGTCCTCCTGGGGAGTTTCTCTGCAGCAAGAGGAGGGCAAGGATTGAGGGAGTGTGCGGCTTGCTGACTCCCTCTTCCCTCCCTCCCGCTGTGGACCCCCACCGTCTTGTGGAAGGGGCGTTCTTTTGCTTCTCTGAAGGTCCTGCCATGGTATAGATTTTATCTCTGTGTGTGTGTGTGTGTGTGTATGGGTGTGAAACCCAGTGTTCCTTCTGGGGATGATTTGATTGATGTATGCACTGGAAACATCTTTAATAATTTAATGTCTGCTTCAAAGGAGATTACACCAAAAAGCACATTGCTTTTCATTTATTCATTACAGATCTGTCATAGCAGAAGTCTTTTTTTTTTTTTTTTTTTTTTTTTTGGCCTGAGTTGTAGTGTCGTAGTAATAATAAATTGTGTTCTACACTGTGGATATTTTAAGGCATTCTAAGCCTTTAAACTCCCATTAGCATCTTATTTAAATGGATCCAACTCTTAGTGTAGCCACCTTAAGCTTTCATTTCGTAAAGCTGAGCTAACCAGATGTGGGATGATGGTGAGAGAGCCGCGGTGGGAAGGTGTAACAGAACGAACGGGACCGGAGGGCGATCCTGTGTGTTTACAGCAGCGCTCCTAATGGTGGGGACAGCAGAGCCTGAAGTCAGGGCTGGGCGTCTCCTTCCTTAGACAGAGGTGAGGGTCTGTCCCCGCTGACTGCATGAAAAGAAGGAAAAAAAAAAAAGCGTATGTGTTTGGGAATCGGGAGTGAGGCGAGAAACGCAAAACTAAAAACTGAAAACCAACTCCCACTATTTCCCCACATTTCAGAATCAATCCAGATTTCAGGAAAGGAAGAGAGACTTCACTTGACACAGAAATAGTCACCTTAATAGACGTTCGCATGTTCTTGGAACAGATTCTCAGAGAGACCAGGGACAGACAGATCTATGCCCCTAAATAACGGCAGTGAACTTGGGGTGTTCTCGGTCATTACCCTTCCACGTTTGTGTTACAGAATTCCGTATAACTTCCCTTTAAAACCAAAACCAAATGTTGCTCCGAGTGGGGCGAGTTTAGGTACACTAACCATTATTCAATTCTCAGAAATAATCTAAAAAGAGCTCTGCTCTCCGTGGCCGTGGTGCTGCGGCATTTCTGGAGTTCTGTCGTGTAACGCGTCGGCGACTCTGCCCAGCCGTCCTCATGACGCGCCCTCCGTGGATCCGCCAAAAAGTCTTTCAGAGAAACCTGGAAACGTTCGGTAATTGTTTCATGTTGAAGCGGGGCTGCGTCTTTCGGAGCCACAGCTCCGGCCACTGAAAGGACACTCGGGGGCTGCTCGCCGCAGTGACCCCGTGAAGGAGAAACCCCTCCTGGTGTGTCTTTAAGGACAAACAGCTGCGGCCCTGGGTTCCAGTCCCCGCCCTGCCTGGCCGTTGCCGTGTGATGCTGTCAGGGTTGCGGGGACCTAAGAGGCGGACCTGGCACGGGTGTCAGGACGGTCTCACGAAGGGACGAGTGTGTCAGCACAGGGCCAAGCACAGGGCGCAACTGTCAGTGCGGACGGGAGCCGGGGCCTCTGGGACACACTCCCCCTACACGCGGCGTTCCTGTGGGCTCCAGCGGGCACCGTGACCGAGCCCAGGTGGCCGGCTGCCATGCCCCCCACCCGAGGTCCCTTTCCGGACCCCTGCGCCAGGCTGTCTACGGTGTGCCCGGTGCCCGCCCGGCTCTGAGCTCCCCGATTCCTGTCGGATTTGTCTCCGAATGTCCGGCACCCCCAGTGCTGCTCCGCGCCGAGGGGTACCCCGGGCCCACTCATGAGTCACGGTGACTCACGATGGAAGATGACCTCTTCCAGAGGGACAAAGGGAGTGCCCCTCACGTCCTTCAGAGTCCCTAAGGAAGGAGCTTGTGGGCTCTGGGCCCGAGCCCCTTTGGCCTTTCCTTGGGCTCTCATGACCTGTGCGTGGCAAGCTGCCCCCAGTGATTCTGAGTCGGCTCCTTATTCCAGCTCTTCGCACCTGCAGTCCCCTCTCTGTCCGAGTGTCCTGTTGAGGAAGCCCCCTCCCAGCCCTTGCTCCTTAGGGTGCATACACCACCCCCCGGCCCGACGTTTCCTCTCCCCTGCCCCCCGGCGCCCGTCCTCTCCCTCAGCACGCTCTTCCTGTCTCGTCGCCCGAAGCGAGTCTGTCTCAGGGCTGGGGTGTGGGCAGGGGCGCATACTGCTGGGCCTCTTGGAAACTGGAGGTTTTTCTCCCCTCCCTTCCTCTGGGTCTTACACATCAAAGCAGGAAACCCTTACCCAGCGCAGGTTCCATTTCCTAAGTCTCCGTCTGCTCTCTTCACACCGCGTGGCGGGGTCACCCCCCACGTGCCCATTTCTGTCCCGCATTTGGCCTTCCCAAGGGCCTCACCCGGGGCAGCAAGCTTAGGGAACTTGGGGGCCCCACACCGTCCGACACCGAATACCCGAACGGAAAATGTGGGAGGCCCAGCCTCACGTATACCATGACTTAAGCTGTGTGATGGTCTACGCCATGGTCACTGGAATATCTTAAGAACAATTAATATTTTTCTTTCATTTTTTTCAAGTGCATCATTGATCTCATGCCGTTGAAACTGAGGCGCTCTGTTGAGCAGAATGCAAGATTTCACAGTTCATCTCTTTTCCTCTTCAAAGTAATGTGTGGAGTTCTGTCCTGAACTTTTAGTCCACTCTGGTTTGCTTTTGTTTGTTTGTTTTTTCTTCCAAAATGGAGCGTATTAGGTTAACTTTTACGAGAAGACCATTAAGACCTCCTAACAAGCATTAGAGTGGTTTGGGGAGAACGGAGTTCCAGAGCGGGAACGGGGGGTGGCCGGGGGGAATTTCATCTCAGACCCTCATTTTATAGGTGCTGGGGGACCACGTGACCTGTCCGGTGTCAACCAGAAGGAGGCAGGTCTAGGTCCTAACTTAGAACAAATCCTGTGTTCTTTCTGTTCTGTTCCTTAGAAGACAAGCTGTTATTTTATCACAGGCAGTGGAAACTCTGACTCCTGGACAGAGCATGTCCTACAAATGGGAGGCGACTCTGGTGTTTCAAGATGTGATATGCCAAGTAGGGGGGGAGGCACTGCGTGTAACTTCTCTCCTTCACTCCCCCTGCATGTTTTATGATATTCTCATGTGACACCTGGGGACTCTGGCCCTCACGGAAGTGAGGTGACAGCTAGTAAGTACCCGACCAAGCCCTGAGCCCAGGCCTTTCTCCAAGTCTTGGCTCTGGAAGTCTGCCTCCTGCTGTCTTTTAAAGCAGACGTATATATATCTGAAAAACTTGGAAATTGCCTAATTTGGGCTCATAGACTCTTGAGCACTTATCATTTTTATAGAAAGGACGTAGAATAGTTTGGCCTTGGAGCTGAGTGACCGTGTTTGTGTTTTGAGATACGCTGGGAGCCCGCAGGCATTGTGTGGGCAGCAGGCCACATGCGGTGCTGGAAAGCCTGGCCTCACATCCTGGCCCCAGCACCATTGCACTCTCTCTGTATCTTGTGATCTAAATACACACCAGGCATCACAGTGGGGAGGTTGATTTCTCTGCAGAAACTTTTTTTTTAAGCTCCTCCTCTGGGCCGGACACTGCACTAGGTATGGGCCAAAGGCCCTACAGTCTGGCTTTGTCTCTGCTGCAGGGCTTACGAGCACTATTCCTGGAGTCACATGCCTCGTCCCAGTCCTGGCTCTTTGACTCCCACACAGCGGGATCTTGGGCGAGCTGTTTGGTCTCTTTGCACCTCGGTTTTCGCCCCCGTAGAAGGGGACTAACACCCACGGCACAGGGCTGTTGGGAGGGCCAGTGCAGGAGATCCCTCGCGAAGAGCGGCGCACCGTGGGTTCTCGGGGAAGGTTGTGCCTTGTCCGCTGCAGAGCGCTGTGTGTGTGTGAGGACGTTTACGTGACTGTGGCGAGATCATCGTCACGTCGTCCCAACGGGCGGTGGCGCATCCGTCGCCCTGCTGACTTTCCTCCCTTATTCATTCTGCCCCGCCAGAGGCCAGCGGAAATCGTGGATGAGGAGGAAGATGGAGGAAAAACGAACAAGGATGCAGAGCAGAAAGAAGACCTCTCCGGAACGAACGGTGCTGTGGAAGGAGCAGGAGAGGAGGCGGCGCCAGCTGACTCGGAGCAGGCCGAGGGCGTCCCGCGTCCCAGCGAGGAGCCGGTGGCCCCCGCCCGCGGGACCGGAGGCACGGATGAGGAGAATGGCGAGGAGCTGGATCAGGTGCATGCCGAACCTCCGGAGGCAGTGGAGGAGGAAGTCAAGTCGCAGGGAGCTGGCAGTGCACAAGGCGAGGTACTTGTGTGTTCGTGTGTGAATGTGTGTGCGGGGCACACGCCCATGCACTTCGGGAGTTGCCCAAGCACTTAGGACTTGCACTGAAACCACTTACTGCCGAGCGGGGAAGGACTCGACACTGTTTGCTTGACCGTATTATTTCGGTCAGTTAACAAGTGCTGCCATCCACCTCTACCTATCAGAGAGTCTATGCATCTGTCCTGTCACCCACCCACTCATCCGTCTGTCCATCCAGCCACCCACCCATCCCCCACCCACACATACACCTACTCCTTCACTCATCGACCCAGTCACCCACCCAACTTCCTACCCACCCATCCCCTCCCCCACCCATGCACCCACGCAACCACTCAACCCCCACCCACCACCGACCCCTGCACCCCTCATCTACCCGCTCACGCACCTGTCCGCCTATCCCCACCCATCCCCCCCGCACTCAGGCACCCACTCACCCATACCTCCGCCTGCTCACCTACCCGTTCCACACCTCCACCCACCCATCACCCATCACTCATCCACCCCACCCCCATCCCTTGTCTCACTCTACAGAGTTCGCAGAGGCTCCCGAGAGTGTATATAACAAATACGAACCAATACAAGTTAAGTTCAGATCCGGGGAGGCACAGACAAGAAATGAACATCAAGGCCATGAGATCTAGACATGAAAGAAAGCACATCCCTTCTGTCATGGGTGACTTCTTTGTACTCTGTTAAGTCTCACTTGGTTAGTCCCCATTAAATGGATTAATTGAATTACGCATTCGATGCACCAGGCATTTATTAATACATGGTGCTACTTATTAGACCGAGAGGGTAAGGAATGACATGCTAACGCCTCCTTCCTAGCCCGTGTTCCCGCTAGGGTCCCTGCAGCAGGAGAGTCTCACGTGCAGGCATCCTTCCAGAGCTTGGATGATTAAATTAGAGACTGATGAATGGAGTCAAGTTCAGCGTCCTAAGAGGCAGGGTGCACTCCGCAGCCTTCTTCCCATCCGGGAGAATGAACCCTTCCTGTCTCTCCCTCTGTTCAGGGCCCAGGATCTTCAGGCTGTAACCTCTCACGCGGGCCTGGATGTCTTTATTCCTGAACCTGGTGTCGTGACTGTGGTTTTCTTGATGATTTACTATGGGTTCATCTGTTTTATTTTGCTTGGGTGGGGTGGGGGGACCAAATTTAGTAATGGTAAAATAGCAAAACCTTCTTGTGGCCAGGTTTCAATAACCGGCACAGAGTCTTCTGTAATCTGTTGTCTGCTTTATACGAAAACATTCTCAGCATCTAAATGAAAACACTCAATGTGTCTCCTGTCTCCTCTTTCCTTAAGGTGAGGGAATCACAGTTGTAGTCAGTTACAAATTCCCCATATGCTGTTCTGCAGAGTTACTGAAAATGAGCGAAAATTTGTATCCTGAGTTGTTTGTAGCTAAAATTAGAAATCAGTCCATAACATGATTCTCTTTCCCTCAATAAGGACATCAAATGAACTTCTCAAGAAACACACACACACACACACACACACACACACACACACACACACTTTCTCAAGGGAAGCAAAATGGCTCATCTGGGGGTATCACCCGCAAAGCACAGTAACATGGAGGACCGTGTCCTCACTGTCACGGTGTCACAGATATGGTAACTACAGCAGTTGGCTTCATGAAGCTCTTCATTATTGTTGCCTCTGATGAAAGTCTCCAGCAAGAAACCCGAGCGCAAACCCTCTGTGGAACCTCGGTCCTGAGGTCCAAGAGTGTGCTCTCCCAGTGCTCTGGGTTTTAATTCAGTGCTGTCACCTCAAACAGCTGTACCGAAACGAGTGGGGGACCTGTCTGTCCATTCTGGAAATTCAGCTTTTAAAAACAGACGTCTTCTAAGAATTGGGCCTCGGTCAAGATCAAGGTCCTGGAATGTGCAGTCCGGGTCTTCCCAGGGTGTCCTGACAGGGAATCTGAAGTCAGGGCTGTTAACTCTGCACATGCCAGAGCAGGGCAGTCACCCGCAGGGAGACTGAATCTCGCTCCACTCGTCTCTCCCCTGAGGGCAGTGCAGGCTGTTTCCATTCTCCCCCATGGGCTCCTTCAGGTACATTTGAAGCGTATCGAACATGCGAAAAACAAGATCCATAGGAATTACAAATTATACCTTGAAAATAAACTACTTCAAAAAAGACTGTTTGTTTCTAGAATGGCCCCAGGTTCAGTTTAGCAGGTACTGTTTTGTTCTGTGTAGCCATTCTTAGGTACGGTGTGCTGGGATGACAGACAGACAGACAGCAGGGAAGCAGGAGAAACGCTGCCCAAGCCACGGATATGGAGGTCACTTGGTGTTGGAGACACTTCCCAAGATAACTGTGTGAAAAAGGAGTCCCGATCTTTTTTCGTTTTCTGTTTTAGACCATCAGTTATGGCTGTAGGGGAAAGGGCCTTGGAGCTAGTCCTCCTGGCCTCACTCGGGTGGCCCTTACGAGGGCGGTGGAGCCTCCAGGGTTCCACGGAGCAGAGCTTGTAAACCAGGGAATTCTGATCTCATCCGCTTGGATTTCGGTCTAGTGGGAAGCAGGCACATTGGACATGAGACAAGATCCTTAACAACATAAAAGAAGTCCAAGTCCAGGGTTGCCCGTAACATTGGAGAAATCCTGCGTCTGTACTTGGTTTGCTTCCCGCCCTTACCTCTGCACACGATGGTACTTGGTATCAGAGTCACAAGGAATCTATGAGCTCTGATTCACACGAGAACAGCTGGTATGGGGCTGGGTTAATGTGACATGGAGGTAGAACTGCTGTGCTTTTTTCTCTGAAAATGCTGAAATGAAAAATATAAATATGCTATTGAAAATAAAAACTTAAAGTGAGATCAAGGAAAAAAAAATTGAGGGGCACCTGGGTGGCTCAGTCAGTTAAGCATCTGGCTTTGGCTCAGGTCATGATCCCGGGGTCCTGGGACGGAGCCCCACGTCGGGCTCCCTAATCAGTGGGGAGTCTGCTTCTCCCTCTCCCTGCCGCTTCCCTGCTCTTATGGTCCCAGGTAGGGCTTTTGTGCAAGTAAGGTATTGAGGACGGTACGTCCACTGGCATGATCAACTAAAACACAAAGGGGACCCCAGGAACTATTTTTAGTTGACTGTTTATATGATTACCTAAATATGGAGTCATTTTTTTTTTTCCCTTTGTGAATTTTATGACCTTTGGGACGAAAGAACTAAATATCTTTGTTTGGATCACTTTTCTTCCAGGCTGACTTAGACCCTCAAAGACCACCAAGACCCGAAGTAAAAATCACGAGCCCGCAAGAAAACGAGAACGAACAAAACAAGGACTATGCTGCCGTAGCATAGACGATCTTTAAGAAGACAGTGTATTGATCATCGGGAAAATGAAGGGCTTATAACACGTGGCTATAACTAAGGATAGAGTCACTGCTGAACATAATGTGACAATATGGTTGAATGCTGCAGACGGAATTCTAAGATTAGAGGCTTCATGGACAGGCTAGATGATTTTGAGTAGCTACTAAAGGAGAGTGGCTTCTTTTCATGGGATGTGTCTGTAAAAGTCATTTAGAAAAATTAAGAGGGGTAGAGGGGCCTGTTGCGCGGACGGCAATCGGCCACTTGTCTCGGTAAGCCATGAAAAAGGAAGACCACGCCCATCTCTACTTCTCTGTACATTTAGAAGTGAGGTTAGTAGAGGGGAGCTTGTTCTGAAGCACTTACCTAGGAAGGCATAGAATTATAGAGACGATAATAGGAAGGCATGTACTATTTTTTTTTAAAGCAATAAACTCTTGCATAAACAAATTGTAATTTAGTTTCAGAGACGGCAGTAGATTCCTGACTTGTTGACCTTCCTTCCTTTCTTCCTCCTGATCCCAAATCCGTCTCCCAAGAATTAAAAAGAGCACATTTTGGAAGGAGGCAGTCTCCATGCAGTGTGTTAGTGATTCATTTCCGCACGCCTCTCCCTCAAGTGCTTCGGGTTTTAGTCCTTACGGCTTTGATGACACACTCAGGAAGGGCTTTCGTGAGTGAGCCCGGTGGGACGGTTTATAAGGTCTGATACCCGAGGGTTTTCATGGGTCTAGTCTACCTTTGCCGAGAATACCCATCTCTTCTCCATCCTGTTACTACATTAGAAAACTCAATATTGGCTAGTCTAAAGGTTGAATTCTCTCCAGTTTTTTAACAAAAGAGCAAAAAACCAAGAATGCATTTGACTTGCTTTTTAAAAGCCTTATTTCTATTAAGATTAGCCTTGTTATATTTTTGCCCTTAGGGATATCAGCAAAGGTTTATTTTAATGGCCGGTTATAGTTAGACTTCCAAGCAGATTCCTTCCTATATAATTAGAAGTCTTCTGATAGAAATTGTTGAAAAATGTTTAAATTGTCATGATGAAACCAGTTTCTTATTACAATTTTGTGGGCTAATTAAATGAACTCATACCTTGTTAGGTATATATGGGGAAAGACATAATTGTATTAGTTTTCTGAATTTTTAAGAGATGATGCAGATCTTCCTCAAATATAGAAATTATATATTTTTCTCATATTAAAGAATATTTTTATTAATGATGTAGATGTTACAAATTTGGAAGGAAACTTCTAGTGCTTTTGTAGAATTCATTATTAATCATAAGGTTAAAAGATTTTCTTCCCCTCCGGGTTTCATAACCAACCATTTAGAGTAAGGGTATTTATATCAAGTACTTAATAATACTACAGAAAATGAATGTTTTTTTTTTCCTAGCAGCTATTTTAATATTTTCTACAAATAAGAAGCATAAATGGAGACAATAATGTAATAGTATTGGAAAAGAGATGGTGTTATAAGGGTATGTTGATCTGGCAGGTAGAGTTGTAAGTGGGGGGTTCTATATTTCCGGTATAAAATCTAGATGGTGCTTTATAACAGGTAGACTTCTTTGTTCAAAGGGGACGATCTGAAACCCTGTAGACTGGAAGCAACACTCTTGAGTCGCTAGGGAAATAGACTAGCTGGTTTTTTGATGTTAAATTCCCATGCCATTACTGGGCCTGGGGTTAATGATGTTAAATAGTTTATAGAAATCAGGAATTAAATGCAAGAAGTTATAATTAATTTTCAAGGTGATTCTTGCACTTTCCTTCCTTGAATGAGTTTCTCTTTTTTCCTTCTTTAAAAGAGCTACATTGCTTTTTTTTCTTCCATTCCTCATTATACCATAAACTTAGGTTTTCAGGACCTTTTTACAAGTCATCTCAGTGAAGCCCAATGTTGTTTTACATGAAAAACAAAAGATACAAATGCTTTAAGAAGACCATGGACCATAGTAACTGTAGCAAAAAATGGAAAAGTCAGGAAGTAATTCTTGTCTTGGATGTGCATTTTTACCACTTGTTAACAAGATGTAATTGTGACCTATCTTGAGATGGACAACAGCTCATCCCCTGAAAACACCTTGTAAACATACACCACTAAAAAAAAAACAAAAAAAAAAAAAAAAAAAAAAAATCTGTCATTGAACCAAGGAAAGCATCATTCACAGAGAATGGGGAGCGTGAACACCATTTTGAAGATGACATCAGCATGAGGAAGGAAAGCTGATCTCTTCCCACATATGGACGTGGTCTCTGTGGGCGTCATGGTCTCCGTGGCAGGCGAGCTGCACGAGTTGAGCCGGACTCACGGACAGATCTGAAGAGCGCTTATGTAAGCAAGCAGAAGAGATCCTGGTGTGGTGGCACGGAGTGTTTCCAGGAGCGAGGATGCTGTGACAAAATCCTCTAACTCTAGTGACTTAGCCAGAGGAAGGCTTCGCCGGGTCAGTCCTTCATGAGGCTGTGGGTACAGACCCCCTACCTAGTTCTAGTTTTATGGAACTTGTTTCTCAAGCTTAACTGGGGGTTAAGACATTTGTAAACAACCAGTTTCTTAATTGAATGGGAAGATTAGAGATTTGCAGAGCAAAATACAGATTTTTAGCTGTCTAGTTACACAACAGAATATTATGGCTATATGATAACTTTTTACTCATTGTTTTTCTCTGTAGCCACAGAATGCCTTTCCATTTATGAAGGCATTGCTTTTCCCCTTAATGTGTTTTGGGGGATGTTCGAATGCCAACTCATGGGAAGAGCAGGATAATCTCATCCTCCTGTTTCATTCTGAGAGTGTTGGCTCCTGCTGTGGCCCGTAAAGTCAGAACCATCCACATGCCCATGGCCCGGAACCCGTTAGCTAGCTCTGTGGGCTCCTGGTTGTGAAGCCACACTAGTGCGAACGTAATCTTACTAACTTCTCCAGCATATAGCTCATAATCTGGCATCCTGGAGAATGTCGCTCATATAGCTCATAATCTGGCATCCTGGAGACTGTCGCTCAATGACCTATCTTCTACAATAAGGGATAAAGTTCATTCCCCTAGGAAACGTCTGTGGCCATAGAACATCAGGAAGCTTTCTTTACATTATTAACAGACCCTCCTAAAAAAATTCGCTCAGTCCTTTCCTTGTTGCTCAGTCAGTGGTAACTCGAAATTTTTAAAAGCAGATTAAATTACTAAAGGGAAAGCATCCCATGTGAACTGCTGCCAATCTGAACAGAAAGAGAATGTATAGATATTCACATCTGCATATCAAATACTGTACAGATGCACTCGCACACTTTAAACCAGTGGACGGGCCCCCTCAGGCACAGCGTTACTAATAGAACAAGCCTCTTCTGAGAGAAGCAATGTGTAAAAACACACGGAGAGGAAACGCTAAGAAATGATCTGTATCATGGTGCTTTAAACTTGTTTCCTTCAGGCTTTAAGAGCTTTAAAGTTTTCCAAGTTAGAAAGCTTCCAGAATTTTAATGAAAAATTTATTCTATGAAGGGGTGATTGCAGATAGACAGACAGATGATAGATCATCTTGTTTTCCTGACCTAACGACAGAGTACAAACCCTCAGTTCTTAGTTACCAGCCTTAACTACCCTATGCTTTAGCTGTGGAATATTCCACACCAACAGTGGCTCTGTCGGAAGGTTTATCCCTGTGAGTGACTATGCGAGCGTGATTTACGGGAATGCGTAGAGAACTCTCTTTGGAACCTAGTAGCCAGGTTCGCTACAAATAGAATACAGGACTGACTTACTATTCCACAACTTGATCCATGATGTTCTAGCTCAGGGCAAAAGTTTTGTAGGGTCCTTGAGTGACTGTTGTGTCCTCGAGTGGCAACACTTTCTTGTTTTCTCTGCACCCCCCCCTTCTTAAGGTTATTCTGTTTTTCTAAGGTGACAAGTACCTGCAGTTCTTTATTATTAAATATCGGTCTTGTAAATACTCTAAGATTCTTGCTTTCCAGAAATTGTCCCAGTGTGGAAGTGGGTCTGATTTTTGTCCTCCCCACGTAAAGTTTGCGTATTTCCTACCATGAACTCTGAAGGACTTGGAGAGAGCATGAAAGTATGTGTCTCGTGGTTGTGAAGAAGGAAACCTTGCTTTGGAAGAGGTAGGACATCCTGCAAACTATGGGGCATCAGGAGAGGATTTTCAGATGTCTGGATAACCGTAAAGCGTTTGTCAAATCAGGAGGTCGGTAATGGAGCTCCTTCGACTTAAGCCAACAACAGACTTCGCTTCAATCTACGAATGGACCGAATGAATTCTCTGTAGTTTCTCTGTAGTCGATCAGATTAAACCACACAGTCTCACTGAGTGACCGAGTTATTGTCGCAAATGTCATGGCAAGTGGGAAGACAGAATGACCGTAGTCTGTTCAGAAGTTTGGAGAAAACTCACCCCGGTTTTTGCTTCGCTGCTTCTTTTGTGCCTTAAATCCTTACTATGTACAATGATAATGGGTGATTATTGATGTTGTAAGTAAAGGTTAAGTTGCGCTTATCATTTTTATGTAATTTATATTTAGAACTTCTCTTTGTAAGGAAAATGATTTGTGCTTTGATACAAATTAAGAGCATTAGTTTTTTCAAAATTTCTGTATCCGTGCTCATTCTGAAATATGAAAGTTTACTGTTTCCTCTTGAGTAAATAGATCTTTGTTTTATTTAACTAAAATGCGTCTGGCTTGTTTTATTGCTTGTTTATGAGGTTGTGTGGTTGATATTTCATTTATCAGTTCTCTACATGACGTTTTTCACAAATGCAGTACAAACTTTTTGATTTAAACCATGTGGGAATTCAACACACCAAACGATACTTCTGTTTCTTTTTGGCATGGGTGTTAAGCTTTATTATGTACAGAAAAATTGTTTACATCTTCATAGACATGTTGTTTAGTTGATGAAAATTTCAGGTATATTAAAAAAAAACATTGTTTTTCTTTTATGAAATGGTATTAGGGAAACACGGATCCAAAGTTCCCCTTATGCAATGAATAAAGATCTCTTTAAAAACAGAACAAATTGCTCAACTTACACATATTTTGTGTAGATATACTTATGGGAATAAACTTACAATTATTTTTTAAACTTACAATTTTACAGAGGTCAGCTAAAATCTGGGTTTTAGTTTGTGGGCGAGTCACCTCTTTCCTTCTACTGAATGAAAGTCGTTTCCTGTTTTCCCTTCACGTTTGAGAAACAAAGGTCGTTAAGCACAAGCATTTTGCTCTCTTGATTTGTAGTAACGAAATATGTGGGTTGGGGGTATCGCAGCTGAGGAGAGTACCGCTTGAGCAGTTGACCCAAATATTTCTGTTGTTCCACGAGAGTGAAAAAGGAAACCTCACCAACCAAGAAGTCTTCTGGATTGCCACAGGCAAAACTCTTTCCACCCTTCCCATCACCAACAATGACTGTCTTTACTACAAGGTATTGTATACAGTGACTAGCCATGCACCACCTATAAAATTCTTATTTATGAAAATAAATATACAGCTTTTCTGCAGGTTTCCAGGTGTTTAAGGTTTCCTAATGGGACCTTAATCTATTCAATATTTGTACAGATCTCTCAAGTTCCCTCACAAACTCAATCTTCCCCTGAAGACACAAAAGATGCAGAGATATCCTGCACTTCTTTTTCATTTATTATTGGTTTTATTATTGGTTTCATAATAACAAAAATGGCTTTAAAATGCAAAACAAAACAAAACAAAACCCAACAACCATCAAGTTTAAAACTCAAGGCAAAGCCCCTTGGTTTCACTGTATTTGTTCTTTGTGGCTACAAAAGCCTGAGGATTACTGCGGCTCTCCCCCCACTCTGGCTGCTGGTTTATTGGTTTCTCTTCCTTCTCTTTGAATCTTTGTGGTTTGCCTGAGCAATCTCATGTGCGGTCATGTTCATCACAGCCACTTCCGTACTCGTGACTCCCAGATCTGGGTTTCCAGGTCAGCTGTCTTCTGCACGGGAGCTCCAGACCTGGGCGTACAACTGTCCGTTGGATACCCCACCGTTGCCTCTAACCCATTCCATTTTCTTAGAAATACATTTATTTAAAAAAAAATTTTATTGCTTCTGAGAGTGGCCAGCGGGTCAGGGAAGAAGCAGCAATGTATTAATGTATTTCTTCTTCTTCTTCTCTCTCTTTTTTTTTTTTTTTAAGTATTTTAATTCCAGTATAGTTACCATTCTGTGTTGTGTTAGTTTCAGCTGTGCAGCATATCAATTCAGCATTTGTATACCTGACAGTATGCCCACCACGGTTAAGTGCAGTTGCCCTCTGTCGGTCGCCGTACAAAGTTGTAACGGTCTTACTGACTGCATTCCCTACGCTGTGCTTTACGTCCCATTAGCACTGTTTATTGAACAGACTGTCTTATCTCCCATCGATCTATACTGTCGATCTAGAATGTCCCTAAAACACATTCTTGGGCCAAGATTGGAGGAGAATCCTATTATGGCCTGAGTTGGGTCCCCCCGCCCCCCCCCGGCCCCAAATTTGTATGTGGAAACCCCAGTGTGATTGTATCTGGAGATAGGGTCCTCCTGGAGGCACTTGGTTACAGCAGGTCATAAGGATGGGGCCTGAAGCTTTAGGACTGGTAGACAAGAGACACGCGTGTTTCCACTCCCTGTTTGCCCACACAGAGGAAAGGCCACATGAGGACACAGCGAGAAGGCAGCCCTCTGTCTCCCTCTCCAGAAACCAGACCCACCAGCACCTTGATTACAGACTTCCACCTCCAGAACGGTAAGAAAGTAAGTGTCTGTTGTCAAAGCCACCCCGTCCGCGGTATCTCATTACGGCGGCGGAGAGGACGGAACCACATCCCTTCCTGCTGGGTCCTGATCGTGTAATGGATTGGATGTGTTTATTTATTTATTTGGTCAGTGAATATACAAGAGAAAATTCTCACTCAGATCTTTTATTGTCAACCAGTTCTCTTGACGCTCAAGGTAACATTAATTTGTGTCTTGTCTTAGGCACACTTGTTTTCTAGGCTTCTGCTCATGAGCCCGGTTCCTCTTAGGAGTGTGAGAGGCTTTCTTGGTGGGGGCGGGGATCCAAGGAGGCCTGCCCAGGGTCGAGCGCCCCACTAGAATCTGGGCATTGCTTCTGCACCGATGTGGGGACTACTCTTGAAAGACATGTCCTACTCCCTGCTTGATGCCTTCCCTTTTCTCAAACTTTTGGATATGATCTCTACCTCTCTTTCTCTCTCTCTCTTTTTTTTTTTAAGATGTGACCTCTTGGGGCAGGAATGACTCAAGTGTTGGAGGTACTCAGCTCTCCTTGTGATCGTGTATTCAGTTCTTGTGTTCACAGATGAAGGAAGCATGTTTGTGACAAAGGCCTATTTGTCTATTTGTAGAGGAAGGTCTGTGTCCATAGATTGGCCTCATGTTCTGCTTTCCCTCTGTTTTTCTGGGGCTCCTTATGCTGAAACTTCACTTTTAAATAATATATAACTTATAATAAGAAGGGATGTTTGGTTGCACGAACCCTCTACTCCACTAAAACTGTCTTGGCTCTTTACTGATCTGTAGATTATTATAGGCTAAACTTGTCAGGATCTGTGAAAAGCTCTGCTGAGATTTTGATTAAATCTCTATAGATCTTTATAATATTGAGATAGCCATAAATCTGAAACTTTCATTTATCTAGGGCTTTTAAAAAAAGTTAAAAAATTTGCATACATTTTACTGGAAAGGACTTGAACATTTTTTTAATGTATTTATTCCCAGAGAGTTTGTAATTCTGTGGCTATTGTGAATTGAATAGTTTTTTAAAAGTTATGCTTTCCAAGGATATATTCATGGTGCTGAGAGATGTCACTATTTTCTATACTAATTTTGTATTTAGCACCTTGCTGAACTCTCTTTTTAAAATCAGTCTGTAAGTTTCGGTGGGATTTTTAATGAAAACTATAATGTTGCCTACAAAACTAAGGGGGGTGGGGTTATGGACATTGGGGACATATGTGCTTTGGTGAATGCTGTGAAGTGTGTAAACATGGCGATTCACAGACCTGTACCCCTGGGGATAAAAATATATGTTTATAAAAAAACAAAACAAAACAAAACAAAAACTAACACTGGTTTTTTTCTGTTCCAATCCTAAAATACATTTTTTTCTTTCCTTATTCTTCTTGAACTAGCTAGGGTCTCCAGCACGTCTTGAATGGAAGTGGCAATAGTGGATATTTTTGTCTTTCCCTGACATTAAGGGAATGTTTCTGGTAGTTAACACGAGATGTAACATTCGTTCATATTTTTGGTAGGTAACTTCTATCAGGTTAAATTTCTCTTTCACTTGTAGTTTCCTAAGAGGTTGTTTTATTTGCAAACTCTGAAAGGATGAGCTATGAACGATTTTTTTTTAAAGATTGTATTTATTTATTTGACACAGTGAGCAAGAGAGATCACAAGTAGACAGAGAGGCAGGCAGAGAGAGAGAGAGGGGGAAGCAGGCTCCCTGCTGAGCAGAGAGCCCGATGCGGGACTCGATCTCAGGACCCTGAAATCATGACCTGAGCCAAAGGCAGAGGCTCAACCCACGGAGCCACTCAGGCGCCCTTAATTTCTTTAGTGGTTACATGCCTAACAGATTTTCTGTTTATTGAACCAATCTGGCCATTTATATTTAGTTAGAAAATTGTTCATTTCCTTCAAGTTTTATGTTTGTTTGCCAAAGCTACTTATAGTAGTATTTTCAAACATTTAAAAACTCTTGTCCACATGTTGCCATGTTCTCTCCCTCTTTTTTTTTTTTAATCTCTAGCGTTGCTTATATCTCTTTTTTCTTTCCTGTTCATTATCACCAGATGTTTGTTTTTATTAATGTTTTTTAAAAATACCCCATTTTCTGACCCTCCGTGCTCTATGGGTTGCATCACTGCTCTCCATTCTTTTCACTAGGATTTCCTTCCCGCCACTTTCTGTGTGTTTCCGGTGACGTCTCAGGGCGAATGCCTTGCTCATCACACTTTGGCCTGGTTCATACCTAACGCGTGCTTTCGAAGCTGTCCAGTTGCCAAGATGTGCCCTATTACCTGTAAGTGCGGGTTCCGATATAAGCTATTTTTTTATTGTCATTTGGCTCTTTGTCATTAAGTTTCCCTTCTCTTCTCCACCGACTCACAGGTCAGTGGGGGTGGGCAGGGGGATGCTGCTGGCGCCCCGCCCACAGCCCGTTTCATGGGGCCGGTGCACCGCTCCGTCCAGCGCTGTGCGGGCTGCCTTCCTCTGAAGAGGTCCGACAGAAGCGATCGTGGGGGTTCCCCTTGCACAGGGACGACCTGCGGCCAATGACCCACCGACGTGCGAGGAAATCGCGTGAGCCCCGCCCCGCCCGCCCGCGTCTCAAGAGGACACCAACTCCACGTGCAGTTTCCGCTCCAGACCTCCCTGGGGGATCAGGCTAGGCTCGGTGGGGCTCCCTCCTTGCCTCACTTTCCCCTCCGCTCGCTCCCACACTTCTCCCTCCCCCTGTCCATCCTACCCGAATCCCCATCTCAGGTTCTGCCTCTGGAAGATACAACCCAAGCTGGGGGATACCGGAGCAGCATGGCTTGGGAAACAGATTTCTCGGGGGGAATTTGGGCCATGGAGACCTCAGCAGTGGGCGTCCCACCCCTGGAGGTAGGTGGAGGTTTGATAGTCTCCGCGGTACTGTGTCATCTGCAGTAACGTCGGAGGGCGTGTAGGGGGAAGGGGACACACGCTCTGGGGCTATGTCTCTGGGATTTGAGAGGTCCACGGGGGAAATGGTTATGCTGGGGAGGACGGCTGGAATTAGGTTGCTCTTGCTAAGTGCTCTTTGACACTGAAGAAAGAAAATGACAGGCTCAGATCTGTTAGTGATTGAAAGCAGAATATAAACTTGCAAGGGCCTTATCAGCAGCATTTAAAAGAATTCATTCCTTCGATGTTCCAAAGCAGATAGAACTGCAGACCAAACCCAGGATATAATAAGAGAAGGAGTCAAAGAAGGCTGAATTCTCAGCCTAGGCAAGTCCCCTATGGCAATGCGAGGTCCTTAAATTTAGGGGAAGGATTAGGAACCCAAGACTTCGTGTGGGATCCTCTGGGTAGGTGCAGTTGAGAACCTTGAACCCACTCTAATTTCTCCTGAACCCTCTGGATCTGAAGAACTCACTCCCTATCACTGGAAATTTGAGCCCTCTCCCCTTCCTGAATACCCTGCAGCGGTCTCATTCAAGGGCAGACCGTTTACTAGACTGTGCTGACCATCTTGCGAGAACCAGTACAGCATGGCCACAGGGAGGATGTTAGATCAAGAAGGGAAGAGTATACAGCTGGACGGAGAGCTCGCCAGCTCGGAGACATGCCCTGATGACACAAGACTGGATTCCCCAGCACGGACCCTAGGAAACAGTTCTCATATGCTCCTGGAGTAGCTCTGGGAAGATTAGAAAAAGCACCGGTTCCAGTTAAAGGAAGTATATGTGTCAGGCGGTATGATCGGCTATGGAGGAAGAGACAAAAAATCGCTTGATGTGAGCGAGCTAGGATAAGTCTCCTGTGTAAGACAGGAAGGTGTTAGGAGAGCTTGGAAGATACGCCACTTATTAAGGCAACAAATGCACTGGTGAGCTCCAGCATTTTTTAGGAGCTGAGCCGTAGCTCTATTTTGTAGGCTGGAATGGATGGTAGGAGATGCTGTTGCAGAACTGGGCTTTGTAGGAACAGTAAAGAAGATGGGGTCCCAGAATATATGTAACCAAAGCAAAGTTGGGGGAATTACTGTTATGGACAGCAGGATTGGATTGGGACCTGCAGGGCCTGGCTTTGT
>NC_081561.1:22523181-22575730 GCF_022355385.1 Mustela nigripes | reverse complement strand
AGGATGCATGACGATGGTCATCAGGATATGGTGTTCCTGAAGGATGCATGACGATGGTCATCAGGATATGGTGTTCCTGAAGGATGCATGACGATGGTCATCAGGATATGGTGTTCCTGAAGGCAAGATAATTGGGCAGCTAACAAGGATGTTGCTTAATGTAGATGACCAAATGGAGTAAACAGTGGTCAAGCAGAAGGCCGAAGTCAGTTGCCCCAATAAATGGTCACAATCCTTTGCCTAGTTTTCAGCCTGAACTTTTTTTTTTTTAGTCTCAGAATGAATTAACTACAGAAGCCAGGTCCTCATGGAGAAGGACCCTGAAATGCCGTGACATGGGCAGGTTAGCAATTTCCTCACTCCTTCCCCAAAAGGAACTATAGATGTGTACTCAGATAACCACACATGGAGGAAGGCAAAATACTCAGTTTTTTGAGCACTGCTGGATACAGGTTCCAAGTTGTCATTGATTTTTGGGGACCCGAAGTGATATTCTGGTCTCCTCTATCACTGTAGAGACATAGAGGAGTTAGATAATACATGGAGTCCTGGCCAAGCTCCCTGTCAGAGTGGATCCGGTAGGTCCACAGACCCAGCCAGGGTCATTTCCACAGTCACAAATGAGTAGAGTGGATGTTCTCAGGCCTCACCTTGATTCTTATGACCTGTAGGACTTATCACAGAGGGAAAGGCTAAGAAACTCTTCCTCTAGGCAAGAAAATAAATATCACATGTTGAGGGAATGACTGAGATCATTGTTATTCTTAAAAACGTAAAGGATACAAGGGTGGTAGCCCCTCATATCCCCATTTATTTCACTGGGCCTGGCCACTGCTAAGGAAAACAATAATATACCACCACCATGTAGCAAATAGCCCAATTCCTGAAGCTTGTGTCAAACGCTGTGTCTTTATTAGAAAAGGTTAACATGGCCTCTGGTACATAGTATGTACCTGTATTGATTAGGCATATGTATCCTCTTCAGTACCCAGTAAGAAGGAGAATCAGTTTGCACTTCTATGGGCTGGTCAAGAGTAAACATACAGGTCTTATTTGTCGGGGACCACCTCCGGCCGGGAAAGTCCCGGCCATTACAAGATGGCGCTTGGCTCACTGCCAGCAAAATATGCTACAAGTATACAACGAACGTTCTGGTGAAGCCCGCCTAAAGGAGGACATAGTCATTGGCTGTTTCAAATTTAATCAGCATAGTAACAGGACTCTCATTGGCTCTCCCCATTGCTTGGCCCCTTATTGGTCACCCTGCCGCATATAAGCTAAGGAAGTTGACGAAATAAACGGAAATGAAGCATTAACACCATACCAGGCTGATTGTCATTCTTGTGGGCTGAGGGCGACACGTATTAAAAGGTTATGTTATTTCTCTGGAAATCCATACAACTGTTACAGCTCTTTTTGGGAAATATTTGGTTGGCCATATCTTATTTCATTCTTTTACTTTCAACCTTTCTGTGCCTTTCTAAAATTATCTCTTGTCAATGGCCTGTAACTGGATTTTAAAAATTCAATCTGTGAATCTTTGTGCTTTAAAAGAGAGCTTGCTTAATTTACATATATTTTCACTTCATTGTATGATCTCATTTAGATAGATCTGTTTTTCATATTTACTTTGTTTTCTGATTCTAGAAAATTCTCAAAGAATTTCTAGAAAATTCTCAGGTTTCCCTTTTTAAATAATACCTTAGTCCCAGTCTATTTTTTCTGTCTGATAACTTTTCTTAGCTAGGTATTGGGCACTTAATTCACTTTCCAAATCATGATCTTTCTTTATATTTTTACCCATTTATATTTTATGTTGGTTTGTAGGTAATTACTTCAGATATTTTTTCAGTTCCCCAAATCTTTCTCTCTTTTTAAAGATTTTATTTATTTGAGAGAGAGAGAGCATGAGCAGGAGGAGGGGCTTAGGGAGAGGGTGAAAGAGACACCCTGCTGAGCAGGAAGCCTGATGCAGGGCTCCATCCCAGGACCCCAGGATCATGACCTGAGCTGAAGGCAGACACTTAACCAGCCACCCAGGTACCCCTCCCCACATCTTTCTTTAGCAGCATCTAAACTACTGTTTTGTTTTTTTTTAAGATTAATGACTATGGTTATAAAAATTCTTAATAGACATGCACTCAACATAGCATTCAAACATATAGAGTAAATATTAACAGATTGAAGGGAGAAATAGAAGCAATAAAATAACTGTAGGGAGTAGCAGACTTTAATAACCCCGTCTCAACAACAGATAGATCCTCCAGCCAGAAAACAGCAGACACGAGCCATGCTTTGAACCGAATAGAGCTAACAGACACACACAGAACAGTCCATCCAAGAGCAGCAGAAATCACCTTCTTCTCAAGTGTGCACGGAGACGTCTCAGGATGGGTCGTGTCTGGTCCACAACACAAGTCTTAACAAAGTTAAGAAGGTTGAAATCACATCAAGAATGTTTACTGACCACAATGGTTTGAACTAGAAATCAGGAGAAAGCGCTGGAAAGTGCAAGTGTAGAAAAGAGACAGCACCGCTCAACAACCATGCGTCAAATAATCAAGGGGAACTCAGAAAGTATCTTGAGACCAACAAAATGGAAACACAACCTGCCGACACTGATGGGATATGGCAAGAGCAGTTCTGAGGAATTTATACAGTGTTAAATGTCTACATCAAGAGAAAAGAAAGATCCCAAACAACCTAGTCTACACATCAAGGACCTAGGAAAAGAACAACAAAATAAGCCAAAAGTCAGCAAGAAGAAAGCATATAATAAGGAGGAGGGCATAAATCCATGCAATACCCTAGAAACAGAAATGCACTAACACACAAGAAAGACAAGGAGACTAAGAAAATATACACAAAATTGACAAACCTTTAGCCAAACTTACCAGGAGAAAACGAGAAACTCAAATAAGGCGGTGAAAGTGGGAATATTACAACTGGTATCGCAGAAGTATGAAGAACCACAAAAGACGGCTGTGCACGGTTGTGTCAACAAATCGGATTACTTGGAAGAAACAGATATGATTCTAGACATGTATAATCTATCAAGACTGCATCACGACGAAATGGAAAATCTGAATAGATCAATAATGTGTAAGGAGATTGGAGCAGTCATCAAAACTCTCTCAGCAAAGGAAAGCTCAGGACCAGATGGCTTCGGTGGCGAACTCTACTAAATATTTGAAGAAGAATTAATGCTAATCCTTTCCAAACTCCTCCAAAACACCAAAGAAGAGGGAACACTCCCAGACTCATTTTATTCGGTATACAAAAGCCAAACAAGGACCATACAAGAAAAGAAGATTATAGGCCAGTAATGTCTGGTGAACGTATATGCAAAAATCCTCGACAAAATAGCAGGAAAGTGAATTCAATAATGCATTAAAAGGATCACACACCTGATCTAGTGGGATTCATCCTCGTGATGCAAGCCTAGTTCAACATCTGCGAATCAGCAAACATGACACACGTTAACAGCATGAAGGGTAAAAACCGTAGGAACATGTCAATAGATGCCTAGAGCTCATGTGACAAAATTCAACATCCTTTCATAATAACAACTTCGACAAATTATCTGTCGAAGGAATGTGCCTCAACATAATAAAGGCCTTCTATGACAAGCCCAAAGCTAACATCCGAATGATGGAAAGCTGGAAGTTTCTCCTGTGAAATTAGCAGTGAGACAAGGGTGTTTACTTACCACTACTATTCAATACAGTCCTGGAAGTCCCAGCCAGAGCAATTAAGCAAGAAAAAAAAAAAAAAGAATCCATATCAGGGAGGAAGAAATAAAATGGTCGCTGTTTGTCAATAACATATTATACGTTGAAAATCCTAAAGCCCCCACCAAAACCCTGTTAGAATTAATAAATTCAATGAGGTTGTAGGATACAGAGCCAACATATAAAAATCATCTGTGTTTATAAATATGAACAAGCTATCTAGAAAAGAAATTAAAATAATTCCATTTATAAATATTAGCATCAAAAGAATAAAGTACATAGGCATCAATTTAATCAAGGAGGTGAAAGACCTATATATTGAAAACTCTAAGACTATAAAACTATAAGAAAGAAATCAAAGAAAACACAAGTAAGTGGAAAGCTATCCTGTATTCACAGATAGAATAAAATTTAATATTTTTTAAAAGTCCAGCCTACCCAAAGCCCAAGCCATAAAAGCAAGAAACAAGTGGACTACAACAACTTAAAAATCTGCATGACAAAAGAATCAACCAAATGGAAAGTTCGACTGTAGAATTGGAGAAAATATTTGCAAGCCGTCTATCTGACATAGGGTTAATACCCAAATAAATAAGGAACTCATAAAACTAAATAGCGAAGACCCTAATAACCTTTTTTGAAAATATGCAAAGGAACTGAATAGACATTTTATCAACATATACAAATGGCTGGCATGTATGTGAAAAGATGCTGAATATCACTAAGAATCAAGGATATGGGAAAACTTCCATAAGATAGCCCCCAAATCTGTTAGGATGGCTGTTATCAAAAAGACAGGAGATAATGTGTGTTTGGGAGGAAGCGGAGAAAAGGGGTCCCTCGCACAGCGTTGAGGGGAATGTTAGTGGGGACAGCCATCATGGGAAACGGCATGGAGCTCCCTCACAAAATTCAAAGTAGTCTATCCTGTGACCCAGCAGCTGTAATGGAAATGAAGTCAGCCTCTCAGGGATCTGCATCCTCATGTTCATAACATTAATGTGCGTTATGCACATTAGCCAAGACATGGGAAAAAACTGACGTGTGCATCAACGGACAAACGGATCAACAAAATGCAGTACGTCCATACAGGGGGACAAGTCACGAGAAAGAAGGACATCCTGCCATTTGCACCGACGTGGATGGACCCAGAGGACACGAGGCTGAGGGAAGTAAACCAGGCAAAGAGTGGCAAGTAGTGTGATCTCACTTGTACGTGGAGTCTCAAAGAGTCAAATTCACAGACGCAGAGACTATGATGGTGGTGACCAGGGGCTGGGGGTAAGGAAATGAGGTAGGTGCTGTATATTTAATATACGACATGGTGACTAGAGTCAACAATCTTATATGGGCAAGAGAGCAGATTTTGAGGGTTCTTACCACACCCACATATGAGAAGATAACCATAGGAGGTGACGGAGGTGTGAATTAGCCAGATGGTGGCAATCATTTCACAGTGTATGTGTTGAATCATGTTGTACTGCATATACATACATATTTATATATATGTATATATAAAAAATATATATTTAATATACTTAAATTATTATATTTAACATAATAATATAATACTTAATACAAATATTTATGTATATAAAATATATATATATATAAATGTTCAATTTTACTTCAATAAGTCTGGGAAAAAATGACTGGTTCTTTTGTAGAAGCTCTGCTTAGTTTTTCAGATTGGTCCTTTTGTTTGTTGGGAGGGTCTGTTGTGCCATGATGGTATAGTGGTTAGTACTCTGTGCTGTGGAGGGTCTGTTGTTTTATCATGTCTCATAGCTCTTTTCCAAGTTTAATAATTTTGAACATACTTAAATATTTAATTATAGACCTCTAGGACTTTAAAAGCTGCTGATTGTGGCTTCTGGGGTGTCTGTTACCCCATCTGCGGTGTCTGCTGACTTGACCTCCCGAGATCCTTCCTTACACGGCTTACACCTTCTTACCGTGAGCGCACCTCTGCCCTTTATTTTGCATGAGACAAATATACTCTGGGTTCTGGAAGTGTCTCTGGGAAGGCTTCACTTTTCCTTTTGTCACCGCCCGAGACGTTTCGTGGTCGTTTCGGTGTTTGATTGAGGAGTCCCGCAGTCCTGGCGTGGTATAAACTTGGGACCCCATGAATATTGTAAGGCTGGATTTTAGTTTTCCATGTTTCATGTATTTTTTTTCTATCGAGAAGATGTGGTGGAGAGCAAAATGTCCACGCTATTTCTAGGAGCCTGCCAGCCGAATTTTTCCAACTGCTCGCTCATAAACTGGCTGTTGTCTGGGGATTCCTGTCTTGGTCTGTTCAGGCTGTCCCCTCCGCCATCTCCCCCTTTAATCTGGGGTCACTCCCACTGACTCGGTGCCTCAGCATCAGGCAGACCTGGTTTGAGTTTTGGCGTTTAGCACATATGCTGTAACTTAGGCAACTTGATCAACCTCTCTGAGTCTCAGCTTTCTCACTTATGCACAGGAGAAGATAACAGTAATTTGTCGACTTGTGAGGATTTATAGACAGCATCCATGGAGGGGCTCGGCAGAGAGCAAGCCCTCTGCAGCTGTTAGATGTTATGATCATTAGCTTTGACTCGGTTTTTGGCATCTTCTTCTGAAATTCCTGCCAAGTTTCCCTGGCTTCCTGCTGCCGTTTTATTATCTATCTTTGAGCCAGAGTTGATTTTTTTTTTTTTTAATTGGTGCTTTTCCATTATCGACAAAAATACTCCCTGAAGCACTACTTTTGTTGGTCTTGCTATACCTGTATTACCTGGGACCTACTGGGTTCATGCTTTCTGTCTCTCACTAAAGCTGCTGCTTAATTTTCAGGGTGTCCCATATAAAGAGAGGGAGATGGTATTGATGGTGTCTGGTAATAGTCCATATGAGAGTGGGGATGGTCAGCCATATTGCATGCACATTTTTTTATTTTTCTGTTTTTGTTTTTGTTTTAAAGATTTAGGGGCAGAAGGAAAGGGCAAGAGAGAATCCCAAGCAGACTCTGCATTGAGCACAGACACAACACAGTGTTCAATCTCATGCCCCTGACATCATGGTCTGAGCCTAAACCCAGCCTAACCAACGGAGCCCCTCTGGCGCCCTCTGCTGGCCATATTGTTTTATGCATCGTCATCTTGACATTACTTCTACTAATCTTGGCTGCACTGAACACACAGACGGTTTATGTGTAGACTGGGGGGGGGGGGGTTGTTTTCACATCTACCTTAGAGCCTTAATTACTGTTGATCCTAACCCATGAAGCCCAAACAGAATAGCCACAGGTGATTTGAACGTTATACTGGATAGTCTCTATTACTCAATCTGTGAAGTGGTCAATGTTAGGTTTCCTTTAAAATACTTGTGGGTAAGCAGACCCCTGTTTGGACATCACACTAGTGTGCGCATTGAAGTTTTAAACATGAACCTCTTTATCATTAATGAAAGGTTTACAGAATTCTCAGCATGTATAGTTTTGTGCCTCCAAACTTTGCATCTCTGTTCCTGTCCATGGACACGACCCCAGTACAAGGAAGGAGGGAGTCAACAGACAGTCACCCATTTTCCAGTTTTGGAGTCAGATCCATCTGTGGATTTCCAGAAGACGGTCTCCAACTAGAAAATAAAACAAAATCATGGTGACAATTTGGGCTATGCCAGACTGGAAGTGCAATTCGTCCTTCATTTCTAGTAGTGAAATGTCTAAGTCTGCTGGGATTATTTCAAGGTCCGTGTTCATCATATCCATTTTCTGAAGGAAATTTCCTAGGAAGAGTGTCTGGTTACTTGATGCGGATATTGCTTTCCTTTCTGGATGTAGACCATCATCCTCAAATTAATTTCCTGTTTACCGTTCAATATTTGAAAGCAGGAAATTGTCATAATAAACGGGAAGCTTGAGATGATGGTGGAAATGCATTCAGAAATCCAGTTGCTGGGGAACTCACTGCTGCCTACTTTAATTTATTAAAAACCTAGACCTCATTTGGCATTTCCCCCCATTCCTATTCTCATCAATAGCCCATGATCAAAAGAACTTTATTAAATATCGATCTCTACTTGGCACTGTGGATGATTGGACCCCTGTGCATGAGCACCTTGTAACAACAAACACAATGAATACCACAAGAACGAAATGACAGTGTTTATTTGATACTTAATTATTGATTGACATTCTTCTATGAACCTTAGTTAGCTTTTACAAAATGTAGTCCTCAACAGCAGCTGTGTGAGGAAAGGGCTGTTATTACTTCCATTATATCGATGAAGAGACACAAAGTCAATAATTTACTCAAAGTCACACATCTAGTAGAGAGAAGAGTCTGAAGTCACCCCTTCCCACGTCATTAACCACTGTGTTCTACTGCGTCTAATCTAATGAGGACAAAAGAGAAAGCAGAGCGGGGATGCACATGTGGACCAAAAACAGAAGTGTGGACTTGTTACCGCACGCTACATGTCAGCACATTTTGCAGGATGGGGGTGAGAAGACAGTTTGAGGAACTGGACATTGAGGGGAATTCCTGCTGGGCCAAAGAGTGAGATTCTGAAAAGGAGACTGCATTTGTAAATTTATCGGAAGTATGGAAGAGGCGGTTGGAGAAGCACAAAGATTACATTTTACTTTATTTTTATTTTTTATTTACTTTTTATTTAATTTTTTAGAAAGATTATCTATTTATTTATTTGACACACAGAGAGAGAGAGATCACAAGTCGGCAGAGAGGCAGGCAGAGAAAGACAGAGGAGCAAGCAGGCTCCTCGCTGAGCAGTGAGCCCAATGCGGGGCTCGATCCCAGGACCCTGAGATCATGACCTGAGCCGAAGGCAGAGGCATAACCCACTGAGCCACCCAGGTGCCCCTATGTTTTACTTTATTAAGAAAAAAAAGATTTTATTTATTTGGGAGACAGTGAGAGAGCAAGAGAGCATGAGCAGGGGCAAGGGCCGAGGGAGAGGGAAAAGCAGGCTCCCAGCTTAAGGGAGCCTGACCCGGGGCTTGATCCCAGGACCCCAGGATCATGACTTGAGCTGAAGGCAGATGCTTGACTGACTGAGCCACCCAGATGCCCCGAAAGATTACATTTTAGAAATGGAAATGGTCTGACGGGCCAAATGGAGAGCAGAGTAGATTAACTTAACGCTGGTGGGCTCAGGTGGTTGGTTTGCAGGAAGCAGAATCGGCACCTCCCAGAGACCCAGCTCCTGGGAACTGGACGGCTCAGTCCGTCAGCCAGCTCCCCTCCATGGTAAGGAGAAGCCAGGGAGGGTGCCAGCCTGATGTGGTCTCCTCAAGACATGTCCGCAGCCTTCTGCCTGTCACCAGAGGCAGCTGTTTTCATCCACCACCACACCTGTTGAAGCTTTTTATCCTCATGCTGGAGCAGCATGACCTGGGGACACAGATGCCACCTAGGAAGTCAGGAAAGTCAGATTCTATTCTTGGCATTTTCTGGAACGAGTAGCTGGCTGGGAGTAGTAGTCATTCTGGGTAGCTCACTAACAAGACATTTTAATGAGTTAATAAATCTTTCTTACTGAACTACATGGAAAGACATGAAACATTACACTTGAGCTACTCACCAGCCTTAATTAAACTTGACGTTGAAAAGGTCATCGCCCTGTCTGGTGGGCTGCAAATCTCGTCAGACCTGACAGTAGGGACGACTGTAGGGCTGAAAGCAAATGTGTGCACAGGACGTGGGGTCCAAGGCCGACCCCAGGAGCCCTCACTGGGTGCGTCATAAATGAGCCGTGTCCTAGCTAACGCTGTTTGCATCTGTATTGAGTGCTGGCTCCGTGTACATCATTGCTCCAAGGGTTTAGATGCATTAATGCAGTTAATCCCCAACAGCAACCCTAGTAGGCACATGCTGTTATAGTTCTTAACAGATAAGGAAACTGAGGCACAGAGAACTGTAAGGGCTTGGCTATGTTTCCACGGTCTACAGAGTGATAGAGCCAAGATTCGAATGCATGAATTCCGACTCCAGGGTCCGTGTGCTTCAACGCTAGTCTTTGCCATGTCCTTCTGTCAAGGGTTGGGTTGTGTTCATGTAGTTAAAAATGCACCAACCTCCCGCGAGTTTTGAGGCACCCTGCCTTCCAGAAATTCTAGCCAAAGCATTTTAGGATAGGTCAAAATGCAAGGCAGGTGGTTTTCACCAGTATCATACGGACGGGAAGAGGTCACGAGGAGATTGGGTTGGTAAGAACAATTATTGCCCTTTTTTGAACCAACAAACCTCAATTTAGCAAATGTTTCTTGAGCTTCTGCTGTGAACCAGAAACTATGTCTGGTGTTGGGGAGAACTATGAGTCAGACGCGGTACTGACCTTCAAGATGCTCAAAGATGGGCAAGTCTGCCCTTTCTAAGATTTCGGGGAAAACACAAAAATAACAGTCTGGACGGATCGTTTGTAAACTCAGCGATCGAGTTCCGAGGCGGACTGGCCTTCATCGCTTGCACTGGTGTAGAACGAATTCCCGCGTCGTGGTAACACACGCACATAGGAGTTCCTGCCCATGTTCTTAGGCTCCACAGCAGTGCAGGGCTCTGGGATAAAGGGCAGGTTTCACCCGGGACATGTAGAAGGGTGAGAGGCAGCTGCGTTCTCGTCCTTTCCAGCAGAATCCATCCAAGGGAGGGGAGTCCCCGAGTCAGGCCCCCTGCGTGGAAATGCCGGTTTGATCACTTTGTGGCCATATGTTTTCGGGAGACTTTCTTCATCTCTCGGAGCCCAGACTTCCTTCTCGGTAACTGGGAGGAAATAAAAGTGGTCACCCTCCCCGTAATGGTGTTTGCCCCCTGGTGGGGGACCCAGGAGCGTTCAGCGAGCGTGGGCTACTTTGTTGCGGTTTTGGAATTCCTTCTCATCCTGCGATGCTCTGGAACAGAGTCTCTAGCAGAACAAAGGTTACTTTTGTCTCTTTCTTTCCCCCCCGCGGAGCAGAGCATAAGTTGGGCAAGTAAAACATGGCAGTAAGAAGCTCATTGTTTCCGGCTGACACCTTCTCGTTCTCGGAAGGCGAGGACAGTAACCAGGGAGCGTCTCCTCCAGACCAGACTGCGGGGCGGGGACTGGCGGTGGGGCCTGGGGAGAAGACCAAGGCGCTTGATGCTTCGGGGCCAGAGCACCCGCTGTCTGCACCCGCGTGTTCACATCTGGCCCAGGTCCTCATCCGCGTGTTCACATCTGGCCCACGTCCTCTGCTCGCCCACCCTTGGCTGCTCGGAGCCGTCCTCTGCGGGCCTCAAGCTTCCCTTCCTCCGCTGGCCCCATCCTGGCCCCTGCAGGAAACCTTGCCCTCGGCCATGACTCTGCCTCATCCTCCAGTCAGGCATGGTGTGCTGCTCTGGAAGGTTCTGATCCCCTTGGAGTTGTGAAGCTTGGTGGCCTTGGCCCAGATGCTCCCCCACGCCCCCTCCCCCACCCCGGGTCCTGGGCTGCTTTAGCTACAGTGGCCTGGGTCCAGTCCTCCCCACCTGCCACGCTCCCTCTTGGCTCTGGCACTTTATGCCGTAGCTTCAGCCTTGAAAGCCCCAAGTCTGCCCCCTACTCCCCCCAAAAACAAAGAAGAGTTTCCCCCTTAGATCAGGATCCCTCTGGTTGACGTCTGCTCATATTCTGGGGCACGGGTTACATCTCAGTTCCTCGGGGAGGCCTTCCCAGAAACCTACTCTGGGACAGATCCCTTTGTTTGAACAGGATCCCGGATGGACTCCTCCTTTGTAGCGGTTTGCTCGAAGTCTGGGTCAAGGCCACGGGGATAGGAACGCTGACCACCTTGGTCTTCCCTGTGTGAGCGTCCGGCTTCCACTCTGGCCTCCCTCACACAGCCTCCCTGAGAGGCGACCTCACTTAATAATTTAATATCTTAGTAATTCCTTTTTGAAGCTCTTCTTGGTGGCTCCTTCCACAACTGCAAACAATACACTTCTCTGTGATTTCATGGTTTATTACCTGAGACCGTATTGACTGATTTCCTGTCACGGAAAGATGAAGGTTTCCTTTTTATTCAATTTTATTTCTTCTCTTCTGTCTGAGGTTTGCGCTTCATTTTTAGTCCTTTCATTGGGCTGTCTTTATGATGACAAATGATAAAGTTAAGCCATTGCTTCCTTTTATTTTTTATTTTATGGATTGATTGATTGAGAGAACAAACGAGCATGGGGGTTGGAGGGCAGGCAGCGGAGAGAACCCTAAAAGCAGACTTCACCCCTGGAGCCCGACGTGGGGCTCGATCTCACGACCCTGAGATCATGCCTCGAAATCAAGAGTCAGAGGCTTAACCCACTGAGCCTTTTAAATTAAATTAAATTAATTTTTTTTTTTTTTGGAGAGAGTACGTTTTTAAAATTTTTCTTTTTGTATTAAGTTCTTAATTTTACATGCATTTCTTCTTTCCCCCACATTTAGATACTTAATTTCTCGCTAGAGCAGATGATGATATCGGTTTTCCTACCCTTCTCGCTTCTGCTTTCCGCATCTTGCTGGCTCTCCCTGTACGGCCACAGCATCACACTTGCTGTCCGTTTCATAATCATATTTTAGGCATTTTGTTTGTCTACCGTGTGATGCTGGAGGTTGGAAACAAGTAATCGGTTTGCACTATTTTGGTTTTGTAAGTGTATGGCATGGCCGGACCCTTGAGGGCAGGGTTCGGTCCTTCCAGGCACCCGTCCCAGCTCCTGTCCTGCCAGCAATAGACGGGGCCCAGCGGGAAGGCAGGTCGGGTTTCCAACGACTTCTCTTGTCTCAGACTCCTGTTAGTTCTTCCCCATGATTCCAGAGTCATGCTTAATAATTGGGACCATGATTTCATTGTGCACTTTACTTTAAAATGTTCTTTCTTTTTTTCCTAAAAAAACCTTTTATGTATTTAAAAGAAGATGTGGTCCTTAGACACAATGGAATATTACTCAGCCATCAGAAGGGATGAACACCTAACTTGGGCATCAACATAGACGGGACTGGAGGAGATTCTGCTGAGTGAAATAAGTCAAGCAGGGAACGTCAGTTATCATAGGGTTTCACTCATTTGTAGAGCATAAGTAATAACATGGAGGACATTAGAAGGCGACAAATGAAGGGGGAGAAATCAGAGTGGGAGACAACCACGAGACTGTGGACTCTGGGAAACAAACATGGTTTTGGAGGGGAGGAGCCCCATCTCTAAATGTTTTCAGGGGGGTTCTACCGCTTGCCTTTTTTCTCCTTGATAAGAGTCAGTGTATGTTTCTGTAGGCCAAAAATAATGTTCCCATCTATTGCCTGAAATCATAGCCCTTTCCTGTTCCCACTGTGATTTTTTTATTATTTTACAGATGTCTGTTCTCTCTGGATGCTTCTTGGACAATTTTTTTCTTTTTTGTCCTGAAATTTCACAAAAATGTGTCTCTTTGATTTAACCATTCATGGTGTTGAATATCCAGCAAACACATCCAATCTGACGATCTCTGTATTCTGTAGCCAGGAGAAGTTTTCTTCTGTTATTTTATTGATAATTTTTCTCTTCTTTTCTCCTGTTACCTTTTTATCTTTGATGGACTCTCTGGGTCTTTTATTTTTTAATCTCCTTTTAAAATTTTTACGAGACAGGATTTTACTTTTCTGGAAGGGTTTTCAAATTATTCATGTAGCGATTTGTTATTTTAAAACCATTTGATGATGTTCCTCTTTCATGGCATCCTATTTTTGTCTTATGGGTGCCATTTCTTCCTGAAGACTAATTAGATTTTTTTAGAGTTCTCCTGTGATTCCTGAAACACTCATGCTTCCCGTGGAATCTGTTATTCTCTCTGCATTTCTGCTTTCAAGGTGCTGACCCTCACGTGTCTGATCATTCTGGCCATACTTCCCTGTTCAAGGATGAAGAAACCAACACGTGGTTGGTTTAGGAGCGTTGGAGACAATGACTCTGCTCTTGCCTGGGCCGTTCCGGGTCTTCCGTCTGATTCTCCCAGGAATGAGCAGAATGTCTGCGAATTCTGTGTTGTGAGCAGGGCTCCCTGGAGGGAAGATTCTGGTTTTAGAGGTTGTAATGGCGAACCAGCCACTAGACTGGGCTCCCCCAGTCCAAAGCATTGGGTTGAGGAGAGCTTTGCTTTGAGGCACCCGTATCCATACTCTGGTCTTAGTTCTGTCCACAAGATCCCCTGTATACACACACACACACGCAGACACACACACACACACTCTCTCTCTCTCGTTAGGTCAGAAATTTTAGTGCCTCTACCAATTATCTCTGTGCTTCTCTCATGCCTGGCTCTAAGTAAATCTGCAATAGCTGTTTTAAGTGCCCATGTCATAGCAGCACACAGCTTTTCCATACTGCATTTTTGAGGGTTTGCCCTCATTAAGATGTGGTCGCTGCACCCAAACAGCTAACAGTCCAGCTGCTAATGGAAGAAACAGGTGTGTAAACCAATTATAACAGAGACAGAGAAGTGTTCATACACAATGCTGGCTGTGTCCAGGAAGAGGCTGATTTCCCCTCAGTACATATTAGGTCCCGTGATTATTGTTGTTGTTTCCTGATTGGGCCTTGAATGACAGGTCCAATCACCAGTGCAGGGGCAGATGGTTACAGCCGTGAGAGAAGGCTCGATGAAGGAGAAAAGCAGTGATGTGTGGGCGGCATGCAGGGCTCTGGAGTGAGCATCAGAGTAAGTCTGGGAAGGAGCCAGCTCAGACCCCAGGAGGCCGTGCCTTCAGTTTTTGGGCTTGAGATGCTGTGCACACAGTAAGACGGGGGTTCTAAATCTGATACACACTTGAAAACGGGTAGGGACCCCATATCATAGGTGGCACAGCAGAAGTAGGGACAGTAAGAGCACACAGATGTGTCTCCCTGCAGAAGACAGTGCAGGAGGGGACAGGAAATGGTCACATGGAAATCTTCCCAGCAGGGAGGACCGGGAGAGGGGAGGGGAGTGTAAGCAGGGTTAGCTTGCAGGGGACTCTGAATGATAGGATTTGGTCCAATGTGTGGAAGGTTTAGAAAGGCAGATTTTGGAAAGATCTCAGGGTAGGCTTCCTAAGCCGAAGACGCAGGGGCTTGTCCCGGGAGGCAGCAGGGGTCCTTCACTGCTGCTCCAAGCACTTGCAGGACCCGTAATGATGTGGCTGGGCCCGTGTCCTCTAGGGGTGGGACCCACTCCACGCTGTCCCCGTGTGATCTCCAGGCCTGAACACATTGTGTTTCTCCAGTGGCATTGTGAGCACAGACTGCCCGGGGCACCCGTGGGAATTTCAATAGCAGAGAGGAGGGACTGGCTCCCCTCCCCCCTCATCTCCCCCACCCCCGAAACAGGCAGAATGAGCCCAAGGCTCTAGGGCCCGTTCTGCGGCCCTACCACTGCTGTCAGCCCACTCCGGCTTTATGAAGTCTTCACGGGCTCTGCCCTGTGAGTACACGTGGTCCACCCTCTCCAAAGATCAAAGCGCGTGTCCTCTTTCCACCAGCTCCTGCTCTCACACAGCCTGGGCAGGACAGGACAGACGGGACATGCTGAATGGCTTTTTCAGACTCAGCTTCTCTCTGGTTTGGTTCCCTTTAGGTCTTTGGGGGAACAGAGCTGCTTTTTTTTTATGGTTGCAATCATGCCTGTACCTAAAGGTTCCCAGGCCCCAACACCCTTAATTTTCATTCTGGGAGCTTTTCAAAGTCAAGTTCCATCCTCCAAGACTCCTTGGTACACAACGCCGAGGCAAGCACGGGAAGCTTCCAGGGATGTTGGCTTCAACAGATGCTTGGGGCTTACACAAGGCTTCAAAGGGTACAATTAAAATGCTATGTATAAAATAAAATAAAATAAATAAAATAAAAACATTAAAAAAAATGCTACATCCATGGCAAGGTGAGAACCTGAGGAAGCCGGAATGATTTCTCCCCTACCTGGCCCCTGATCCCTGTTCTGTTGAGGGTGCCGATGGGCCCCGTGGTCCCCGCTGGGCCATGCATAACGGTGCACACTGGAAGGGCTAATTGCTTACTCTGTTCTTCCATTTCGCCAGGGAAACCTGAGAGCTCACTTGCCCGGCCTCAGGATGGAGACTCGTTCCTTGGAGAGAAAACAGTCGCAGCGAAGGAATGACACGGCAACTTACGTTCTGTCTGGGCACATATTTTATTATCCAGGGAGGGAGGAAAGAGAGGAGACACAGGACTCGAAGGGGGCACGATTTCTGAGAGAAGACCAAGGTCACGTTCTCCTCAGTCCGGTTTAAGTCCATGGATGACGTAAAAGTGCGTAGGGGTGAGATGAGCATCTTGTTGGAGAATCAAACATCTTATTTGAGGAAGAAAACCCTTTTTAAGGTTAGTATCTACTCACAGGCTTCTTATTTGAGGATGGCTTACTTTAGTCTTTATAAAAACACGACAGCACTGTATAAACTGCTGGGGCTAGATATTGAAACGTGAGTACCTGCTGATTCGGAGATTTTTCTGGGAGTCCAGATCTCAAACAGTCCCACCGAGGTGAGAGCCCCAGGGACATCGCAGGCATGGCCCCCGGAGACCCGATGACACGCGGCAAAGGAGGAATCTCAGACACCATAGTCCAGGATCTCTGTCGCATCGAGGGGACACTGAGGCCGGCGCAGGTTAAACAAACCCCCGAGGTCACACAGCTAGGGGGTAGTAGCTTCTCCTTTCCCCAGCTCTCGGAGGCTGCACAGAAACTCCTAAAGTTCATTTCTTCCCCAAGTTTTCTAAAGTTGGCAATGTTAGCTTTTCAAGTGAAAACACTGGAGAGAACCAAACCAAACCAAACCAAAAAAAAAAAAAAAAAAGATTGGCGGACAACTCCGATAAATTTGTACCCATTCTCAGCAACCTCATGTGAAGAGTTAGAAGACAAATGTTTGGGTCAATATCAAGGAACTTGACTTGTCTATGAACACACATGACAATATCTTACACGTAGTGAGACAGGAACAGACGCAGCACCACACAAGAAAAAATCAGGAAACTGACATTAGAAAATAAAACACGCCACGTTAGCCACTGGTCATCTGGTCTAAACCGCTGGGCACTCTCCAGTAACGCGGGGGGAAGGACAGACAGTCACGATATTAGAGAGGGGAGCTCCCGAGGGTGCCCCATGGGCACACGAGGCCCCCTGAAGCAGCGTGGTGCCTACGCACAGGTCTCCAGGGACGTCACCTCCTCCCAAGACCCCGAGCCAAGCCGAGGTGAGCTCCCGCACCGCACTGCCCGCAGCCGAGCCCTGGGCTGGGGCCAGCCAAAGCCCAAATCCCATCATCTCCAAACCTGGCCCTGCTCCTTGTTAACACTGCATGTGATCAGAGAGGGGGGACTGGGGTGGGCGGTGTCTCAGGTTGCCGAAACAGGCTGGACATTCTGCACCCTAGACAGAGTGACGGGAATCTTTGTTTCCCCGGGGCCCGGGGCTTTTGTAACGGGCTGGCTGTGGACCTTGATGTCCGCGATGCGCTCTTTAAACTTCTGCTGAAGAAGCTTTTCCTCTTTGGAGTAGCTTTTCACGAACACGGACGTCAGCAGGCACCCTGCCATGGACGTGCCCCCAAGGCAGAAGAGAATGGCCCCGGCCAGCTTGCACGCGTCCAGGGCCCCGTTAAATTGCATGGCCTGCGTGTCCACCACCACGAAGTCAGCTTCGCCAAATGCTTCGATTTTGGGGGGCACCAGGAATCCCACTGCCAGGACAGTCAGTCCGAGAACCACGAAGACGGTGCCGGAGATGAGTCCGACCTGGGGAAAGACACGGGGAGGCGGGACAGGGTGAGCTCCTCGCCTGGGCTCTCCTGAGCTCCCCAGAGCAGGACCTGGCTTCTGGGAGCAGTTAATATTCCCCTGCACCCCAACTTTGGCAAGAGAACCCTATACCGTTTCCTAACGATAACAGAAGGTGAAAGAAGGCACTTTCTAGTTTTAATGCCAACCAGACAAGCCAGCACTGCCTCAATGGTTCCCTCTGAGCTTTCTCAAAGCAAAAAGCTATGCAGCGGCCCCATCACCTTCGGACTGAGTTGTCCCCTTGAGTCTCTGAGCAACGGTGAAGCAGTCTTGCACCCGGGAAGAGCCCTGCCCTCTCCACTAGGCCCTGGAGCTCTGAGAAGCTTGCCTGGAGCTCACAGGGAGGCCGCAGCGTCCCCCTATGCATATAATCTGTGACACAGAACATCTGCATCGGATGGGCTTGCTCTGTGCCCATCACGGAGGGACACGAAACAAGTCCATTTCATCATTCTGTCTAAGCACAGATGACAGACAGGGTCACTGTACCAAGCACCAACCATCCACAGCCCCCCCCCCCAACCCCGGTAATACGAACAGTGGTTCCTGCTTCACCCAGCGCAGCTTTGGTCTTACCCTGGTCTGTCCCTCCCTGTGGGTCAGATTTATCACTTACTTATTGTCCGATCATAGAATGGGCCCTGACAATCAAAAGCCAACTCCAGCTCCCACAGACCCTTCACCCACCCAAAGCCCACGTCCCGTAACACATCCTTCCTCACACTGTTACTGAAATTCCCCAGGACACCCTGTGGTGTCACCTCTCTCCCTGCAACGAGGGATCAGCTCAACTTGTCCAACCTGCATGTATGTTCCCGGTGACATGGGTGGAGGACACGGGCAATCCGCGTAAGTACCCACCTCTTCCCCCAAGGTGCTGGGAGGGCACCATAATCGCTAGTTTGGTGAGCAAGTGGCAGAGAAACTGCATTAGCTCAGTTCGGATACAGGGTAACACGCCGAAGCAGGAGGGGGCTGTCCACCCTGTGGTGGTTTGGAACAGACAGATTCGGGCACGGCTTCCAGCACTGCCAACAAGTACTTCAGTCACAGAAGGAAAGTTACTTAAACACTTTCTTCATTCATTTCCCCCTTTGTAAAAGGCTAAGCGATAACCAGAGTCATGGAGAGAACCAAGCGAGGCCAAGCTCGACAACGGAGCCCGGCGCCTGGCAAAGCCACCCACTGTCACACGTCACTGTCACTACATCTATCTGGAAACGCGCCTCCTGTGAAATGATGCTACAGCGGCAACAGCACTAGAACGATCTGAGCGCTTGAAGGTCAGCTAATACAGTTATTTATTTTCTAAATGCATCTAAATACATTTCCTCCTGTCCCTAATTGCTTTTAGTGAACGTAACAATGTTGGGAAAAAACCAAATGCGCAGCACCTATCTTGAGCTTTGAATTTAAAGCGTATTTATTTAATTTATTTATGAAGTTTTAGGGTAATGCACTAATAAAGAAGATTGGGATATTAGGAGGAAAACATGTTCCTGAGTCCATCAGAGAGCTGGTATTACTGAGCTCTCGCTCACGACCTAGGCATAGGGTTAGCTATGTTTTTTTCCCTTGATGCTGTACAGCTTCTTATGAAAAGGAGGTATTTTTTTAAAGATTTTATTTATTTATTTGATAGAGAGATCACAAGTAGGCAGAGAGACAGGCAGAGAGAGATGAGGAAGCAGGCTCCCTGCTGAGCAGAGAGCCCGATGCGGGACTCGATCCCAGGACCCTGAGATCATGACCTGAGCCAAAGACAGAGGCTCAACCCACTGAGCCACTCAGGCGCCCCAAGGAGGTGTTTTTATCTACATTCACCTGGAGGAGACGGAGGCCAGTGGGTTGGGACAAGCATCGTCCAGGGTCCTGTTGCCAGCGGCTGGAGCGACCAGGCTCCAACCCAGGTGGGTGTGGTCACCAAGGCTCACACTCTCTTTTTATTCTCCCGTGGCACTTCACCAATTACATATGTGCTATTATTATTTTTTTTAATTACCACAGAGTTTTAGTCACCATGAAGGGACAAATTTCCATTATGTAATATTATATAGAAACTGAAAAAAACAGTCAATAAAAAGTCTTCTGAAAAGAACAGAACCTTTCCTACATGAGACTCAAGTACCATCAGAAAAGTTGGGTTGTAAAAAAAAATCATGTTTGGATGGCTTTCTCTATTTTTCTGAAAATAGTGGCAAATCCATCCCCACAGCCTAACCATTATTTGTAACTTAAAAAAAAATGAGTCACGCTGGAAAATTCTGAATGTGCGAGCTAAGTGAACATTAATATCCACGCTGACATGCTTCCCATGTCACCGAATCCCCTTCTTCCTCAAGGACTGGCACTCGTCTTCAGAAGCTGAAGACTGTAAAGGTAGCCATCGTGGTTTCTGAGGTTCTGAAGGGTGACAGAGGCCAGCGCCCCGTGTCTGCTAGTCCTGCCCTGCTCTCCGTATCTCTCGTTCCTGCCTTACACTCCGTGAACATTCTAATCATTGAACTTGACCGCCGGACCGCTGCCGGGGGAGGCAGGTGACCGAATCCGGGAGCAGCCTGCTCCTCCGCTGAGCCGCGATGTAGAGATGAAAATCCACTCTTGGAACCTCCCTCGGAAGCTAAAAGGCAAACGGTGCCTTGCAGATGGCAGAACTCCTGCTCACTTCAAGAACTGGAGAGGGGCCGGGCTCCCCGAGCCTTCTCCCTTTGCCTTTGTTGAACGGGGGCATCCGAGGGGGGGGCCTGCCGTCTCTGGAGGGGAGGGCGGCGGCGGACACCGACTCCCAGGGTCCGGAAGGAGCCCTCCACGCAAGTCTAAGGAGGCGCTCCGAGCCCCGTGCCCAGAGAGGACCCAGAACACGGCGACAACCTGTCTGGGAGGGCATGGGAGGGCAGGACAGGAGGGGCACGCGCGGGATCTGAAGGATGCGTCTCCACGGAGCGCGGGACAGAGGCAAGACGGGATGCTGCGATGCATCAGCCTAGCCCTGGTGCCATCTTGGAGAATGGAAAGGAATGAAGATTTGGGGAGTGATGCTATACAGAGCCGTAAAAACGGTCTCTCTAAGTTGAAGTGGTCCTTGGCCTAAGAGAAAGGGGGCTCTCTTAAATAGAGTTTGAAAAAATGCAACACAGGGTTCCTTGAGGGTCTGAGAGCGCAGACAGCCCAGTGTGGGTCCAGGCAGAGAGCTGGGACCCCACGGGGAGAGGGTCCCCTGGGGCCTGGCACAGCCCCTGGGACGGCTGGTGGTCGGGCCGGCCCAATGCCGAGAGAGAAGGGCGTCTCCGCTGGGACAAACCTAACAGGCCGCAGCGAGGACGGTGACTTCTGATGGCATCCTGGTTGTGGGGACGATGTGTGAGAATCCAGCACCTGCCGCAGAAACGGGGCTCGGACAGGGAGGAGAAAACCCGGATTCCAGAAACCCTGCTGATGCAGGCTGCCGGCCGGCTCCGGCTGTGACCCAGACCAGCATCCCGGTCCTCATCTCTGCGTGAGCCGACGAGGTCAGAACATACCTGCCTTTGCTCCAAAAAAAAAAAAAAAAAAAAAAAAAATGCAGGGCTGCCGGCAGGCGCCGGGCAGCTGTCCCGGCAGGTGTGGTAATGACCGCTGGGAGTGAGAGCCAGCGTCGGGGAAGGACGTGCGGAGCTGAGGGAGCTGGAGGTGAAGGGAGCCGTCTGGCTGCGAGGTACCACGCCGCGGACGAGGTAACACGCCGCGGAAGCAGCAGCAGGACGCGAGCGGGACGCGTCTTCGTCATCGGCCCTGAAGACCACTCTGACCTCTCCTGAGCAGGACCTGGGCTCTGAGGGCTGTCCCTTGCCAGCAATGACAGCAGATGGAACTCACCTGGCCTGACCTGCCTGTAGGGACCCCGAGCTTTGTGGAGCAACCGTTGATGTCCAGCCGGGATCCAGCCCACGCGTCCCCCAGGCATGATCTCTGGCACCCGGCCTTGGCCTCCCACCTGATGGAGGCTCGGTCCCTCCAGCATGGGCAGACAGCCACTGTCCCCATCTTCCAAAGCTATTCCGGAGCCCTGTGTCTCTCTTTAGCTACGGCTTGAACTCATCCAGTCCTTGGTAGTCAGGCCGAGTCCTACAGTGTCACTGAAACTGGTTTCTCCGAGGCCATGAAGACCCTCCTAATGGTCCAACCCAGTGTGACCTCATTCGAATGCTCTGCGGCCAGTGACGTTAAGTGCTTTTGCCTTCTTAAAAACTCTTGTCCCCGACATGACTCTTTCCTGTTTCTACGTCTGCATCTCTAACGAGGCACTCTCAACCGGTTTGGCCAGATGTTCTCAAATGACTGGTGTTTCCCAGGGATCCCCCTTCACTCCCATCTCTTGTTCAAGATCTCTCCAGGGTTGCATGCGCAGCTGTAGTTCCAACTCCCGTCTACGTGCCAGGGACTTCCAAGCTCCCATCTCCAGCCTCGATTTCCTTCCTGGGCTCTCGCCCCGGACTTCTGACAGCCAGTGGTAAGATCTGCACAGAAATGTCCCAAAGGCTCCTCCAACCCCAAATACTCAAGATGGCCCCTTTCCTCCTTCTGTCCTCTCTTCCCACTTCCTGCTCCTGCCACCCACCCGGTCATGGAGCTCTTCTCATTCCTAGTATAAAACCAACTCAGCAATCTTTAGCTACACTTTGGAGAAAATCTAAGACAGATACTGAAACTCTGACTTAGCTCAGCGGGGGAACTGGAGCCATCAGGAGAGAGGGGAGGAGGGTCTTGGGAGGAAAGAGGGGAGTCCGAGTCACTCCCCGTTAAGAGAGGCTTGGAGGAGACGGTCTTATCTCGTGCCTGCACATGGCTGGGGACACCGTTTGAGGGGTTGCTAGTATGGGTGAGGAGAAGGTAGGAAGGAGAGGGACTCTGAGGTGAGGAAAGCCTGGGTGCGGTCAGGGGGTCGCACCGTTAGTTCACAGCTGCCGTTCGGAGGTGATTTGTCGCACAAATGGGCGGTGGCAGCTCTTGTCAAGGTCGAGTGCAAGACTAAGAAGAAAAGTCCCACCCCAGCCAGCCTGAGTCGTGGGCAGTGCCGCGGGAGGCAGGGGCTCCGTGGGATCACGTCACAGGGACTCTGCGTGTGCCAGGCGTTGCAGGCACTGGGATAAAGGAGCTGTGGCTGAGGCAGCCGCGGTGTAGAACCTGTGAGGTCCAGAGAGTGTGTGGAATCCTGTGTGTGTGTGTGTTTACACCTATGAGACAATCCCCCTGAGAAAGCCTACATTTATTTTCTTGCCCGCTTGCTGGACTCAAGCTAGAAGGTTCCGGAAAAGTACCGATTTCAAAGCCTTTCAAAGTCTTCTGTGATCCCGCTCTTGTGTACCTGCCCCCACTCGTCTCTTGCCCCCTCTCCTCCAATGTCTCCTCTTCCCAGGGGATCTCTCCGTGGAGCCACTGCTTCCCCAGGCTGCCTCAGACTCTCCCTGCCCCCAATCCCCGCGCTCCCAGTAAGTACTGGGACTCCTTTGAGGGTAGCGGTTATCATGCTGGATTGTAGCTCTCTGTGGACATGCCTGTTGTCTTTGCCAGCTCTGTCAGGTCAAGGCTGTATCTAATTCACAGGTGAGCAACCGCGTCTTGTTCACAACCAGAGCCTCCCACGTGACCGTGCACACAGTGGACACAATCACTTGTACAGGAAAGAACGACTAGCACCGTGAGCTACAGGCTCTCTAGATGCACGTGGCAGGCAGAGATTCTACCTCAAGCTCATCAGAGTCCAATCTCCATCCTCATTAAGCCGCTCCAAGCTGCCCACAGCTCTGAAGCCGGCTCAGGGGCAATGTCCTAGCCCTCAGCGAGAGACCAACAATCCCTTAGCACCGCTTTTTTGGGAAGGGAGCAAGGGGAAGCCCATAACTTGAACCACCTGCAGATGCTAGAAACATGGGCACAATCATTGCCTTTCTCTGTACTGATAGGAAACATTTCATAAAACCCACTGGAATGGATTCCCTTGTCCTTCCTAGAAGAAAACGGAAGAATGGTTAGTGTCCTACCCCAGTAGAGGACGCGTCTCTAAGTGAGTTCTTACACAATTCAGGTTGACTCTAAGCTTCGGAATGTTAGTCTTGCGTTTTGTGATGAGGATCTGAGTCTAGGATTTGGATTTTGCTGGAATACAATCTCTATGAGCCCATGGACTTTTGCCCAGTTTTAGTCTCTGAAGTAGGTTCGGCATAATGGAGAACAAGTACTTTTGAAGCTTGCTTGGGTCAGATAGAAGACAGAATTCTGAAGTTTGAACCCCGGGGTTGGTCATTAACGATGGGTTCTTTATTTGAAATCCATACCTGAGTCTCGTTTGATGGATTTATAGCTTCTCACATCTCATCCTGGTTGTGCCTTGGAACCATGTGAATGCTTTCAGTATTCTGTACGATACTGGCATTTCAGGCTCTTGGCACGACGGATCTGTCAGGCAAATATTTGTTTTTTTGACACATGGGGAAGCAACCACCCACTTAACTGGGTAAATACAAGATGTGCCAAGCTTGGCTGCATATTTCGTCGGTCCAGGCCGGCGAGGATTCATCAGAGATGACAGTTCTACAGGGCAAGGATGCTGGGTCAACCAATTTTAATGCCGAGTACCTGACACTTGTAAGATATCGAATTAATGCGGGTCTTGGCTCATCCCTGTTAACGACTGTGTTGCCCAGTACTTTGTTTATTAAGTAGATTTGAAATTTTCTTTCCACTTCAGGATCCAATGTTTCATTGGACCGCTGATAGTAGGGACTGGTGCACTGAATCCTTGAATGCATGTGAAACATTTAATTCTCACTACTTTACTGGGTAGGGATGATAAGCATCACCCACTGGGCTCACTACGGTCCATTAACTTGCCCAAAGGTACAGCGCTGTGAAATGGAAGGGCTGAAGTTTGAAGCTGTGTAATCTGAGGACGGCGGAGTCCACGCTCACAAGCATTATGCGAATCACCGCTAGAGATCCCTACTCACATCTCCAGCATAGCACAGCCAGACTCAGACTCTTGGTTCTCCACCACTTGCCACTGCTCTTCCAGGGTTTCCCATCCCAGAAAACCGTAACATCATTCAGTAAATAGCTCAGACTGCAGGCCTTGGAGGCGTGCCGACTCTGCTTTCTCTCATGTCTACCTTGCTGGCACGTTCTCACAATGTGATCTTCAAACTTTATGCTAAATCAGACTACTTCTCACCATCTCTACCAACACCACCCTAATCCAAGCCAACATCACCTCCTGCCTGGGCGCTTTCAGAGCCTCGTAAATAATCTGGCTGCCTCAACCCGTGTGCTCCTATAATCTACTTTCCATGCTGAGTCAGTAGGATCCTGTTAAAATAGGAGTCGGTTCATGTCACTCATCTGCTCAAAATGGCTCGCCATACCTCTCCAGGAAAAAGCCAGCATCCCCATGATCACCTACAAGGGGCTACACAAATTGTCTCTGTCCTGTTATTTTTCTGGATCCACCACCTGTCCTACCCCTCCACCCCCCTTCCACTCCAGCCAGACTGAACTCTTGCTACTTTTCAAGCACACAAAATCGGTTCCTGTTTCACAGCTTTCTTCCCAGCCCAAAAAGATGTTCAGCCAGGTCATCTTACGGTCCTGTCCCTCAGCTCGTCCTGGCACTTGCTCCAATGGCGTCTCCTCTGAAAGACTGTCTATGAACAGCCTATGCCACAACCTGGCTCCATCACTCCCTACCGTCTTGTCCAGATGCATTTCTTTCCACGGCGCTTGTCACCACCTGACCTCCTGGTATGTGGTTTATTCATTTATGCTCTGTTTCCCGTGATCGGTTACAGGTTCCAAGAGGGCAAGAGCTTTTCCTTCTCATCACTTCAATGTCTAGTGCATTGCAGCTTCTCAGCACAGAGTAGGGGCTCACAACTGTATGCTGAATGACTGAGTATGCTGTCAGATGAAGTGCTATGGAGAAGCTCAAGCTAACAGTCTCCGATCATGGCTGGTAGAGGCAGAGACAGCACACTGACCATTGCTGACCATTGTACTATGCCTCAGCCTCAAATCTCTCTCAATACCTGATTATTTCTCTTTAATAACTGTTGCAGTATGTCAAATGATGCTTACCAAGCCTATTGGGGGGAGGCTTATATGATTTTGCCTATGGGTGGCTTCCCAGCTGGTGAATTCAGCAGCCCATCAATATCAGTATCAAAAATAATAATTAATGATGGCATTTATACCTATTTACATTTAACCTGAAAATCAACCATTGTCCTGCATTTGGGGGCTTTCTTCAGCTCAAGGTTTATGTTCTCCTCTCCTAAGGGAAGAAGACTGCCCTTAGGATCATCAAGACGGAGGCACACAGAGAAGACCAGAACTCTCAGCTCTTCACAGCTACAGGATTCACCACAGCCGATAACATTTCTATCTCTTGCCTTACACACGTGTTCTTTCCTTACCTTCCAGAATGCTGAGCTCCACCTATTAGGTGATCTCTGGATCTGGAAATCATCCTCATACTCCCAGATCGAGGTGGTGCAGTCCTCATAGAACTGATGCAGATAGGACCGGACTCCGTAGCGCTGGTAACCGCCCTCGGTAGCTGCCTGCACCTGCTTGGACCCACAGATGTTGCTGCAAGAACTCATCCTTCCCAGCTGCAATGACAACGTCCCCAGGGATCAGTCAGCCCCGCGCTCTGGCTTCCGGATTAAAAGGCATATTAAAGGTGAGAACTGGGCTGAGTCATGTTAGTCTAGTTGAACAAGTGCTCTTTTCTTAAGAGAAAAGACATTTTTAAAGACCGGCCTTTCTTATAAGCTGCTCTGCTTTTTCACTCAATGCAAAATTACCCCCAGATACTTGACGACTAGACACTGGTTCTCCATAAATGAAAGGAGACATAATGGCACAGCTCCCTTAAATTATGCAAAAAGGGAAGCATGAAGCCACATGAAAAACGGCGACAGAGAAGCCGAGATTTTCATTGTCTTCACAAGAAATCTTTCATCTTTTAAAAACCAGTCGTCTTTACACTTACATGTTAAAGAATTAGGTCCTCTCACTTGCTACAGACGGAATGTGTCTCGGATTGTCCTCTCAGATGCTTTCACACGTTCCCTGGTGGAAAATACGGGGTGTTACTCCTCAGCAGTTTGCAATTTTGCTCTCAGATCTCGTGGATCTTGCTCTTACATTTTAGCTAATTGTCACATTGTATGGAATCTGTGTTTGAAGGCTGCTGAGCAACGCACGCGTTATGGTTTATTAATCACAAATGGCTCAGGCAATACTTTACACCTCACCGACTCTAACCCTAAATATTTCAGTCATTATTTGTGGACACATCTGTCCATGCGGGATGATAGAGCCTAACGGAGAGGGTAGACATAGACCGTCATCATGCTGCAGGAAGTGTCTACTATACACAAGAGGCCAGAGAATTGCTAAATGGAACTATGTTCTGGGTGGGTTGCTTGGGACTCGGTCTTCTTAAGATGGAAATTTCAACTTGATCTCACCTAATTAGTACCCTTAGAGAGAAGCATTTGGTTATTAATCCATGTTAAAAAAAAAAAAAAGGAATTGTTGAGGGACAGCAATTTGGGTGAGTAAGGAAATTTTTAGTAATTCTCTGGTGTTTGGCTTTCTTATCTTCACATAAGCAGATACATATGATGGGAATGTGAAATACTTTCTTTTTTTTTTTTTTTTTTTTTTAGATTTTGTAGTTATCCTCCAGATGGTTTTCCCTGTGTGGACATGGCCTCCAGATGACAAGACAAGGAGCAACGTAGAAGAGCATTTTCCCGTTGAACCAAATTCTCTCAGGACTTGTCCTGTATGTCATCCAGGTTAACACCAGACAGGAACAGTTTCCAAATCCTTATCCAGAAACCATGCAGTGATGTTTATCTACGAGGGAGAAGTGATCCCGAGCTGCCGGCAAGGACCCCTGTGTGGACCCTGAGTCCGGCTGGATAGAATTCAGGAGGTAAAATCAAAGCTGAAGCCCCACAGGGATGCCTGGGTGGCTCAGTGGGTTAAGCAGCTGCCTTCAGCTCAGGTCATGATCCCGGTGTCCTGGGATCGAGTCCCACATCGGGCTTCTTGCTTGGCAGGGAGCCTGCTTCTGTCTGCCTGTGATCACTCTCTCTCCCTCTCTCTCTGACAAATAAATAAAATATTAAAAAAAAAAAAAAAAAAAAAGCTGACGCCCCAGATAGTTAGCCTTGTCCTGTCCCAAGGGCACAAAGTGAATCCATTAAATTATCTTGTAACAGGTGCTCACGGCCAACAAGGCATTCTGGTTAGAAAATGCTGTCAAATGCAGAAAAAAATATATGTCCCTGATCTTAGAAAAACGAGGCAGATTGGTCCCATTGATGCTGACCAATACTCTCCTCTTTTTTACTGTTGGTCGGTATTACGTTTAGGGCCTTCCGCCCTGTTTCCGATACGACAGCCAGGAGTGATGACCAAGAAAAAGCGAGCAGGAGAGACAGACAAAAACAACTTTTTTTTTTTTTTTTTAACTTTTAAACATTTCAGAAGGATATTATTTCATAAAATATAAAGATTTTAGAATGTACTTTTGCCCGATTGGAACAGCAAATTGTGATGGATCAAATTCGTTTGTTTTTTTTTTTTTTTTTTTTTTAAAGATTTTATTTATTTATTTGACAGAGAGAAATCACAAGTAGACAGAGAGGCAGGCAGAGAGAGAGAGAGGGAAGCAGGCTCCCTGCCAAGCAGAGAGCCCGATGCGGGACTCGATCCCAGGACCCTGAGATCATGACCTGAGCCGAAGGCAGCGGCTTAACCCACTGAGCCACCCAGGCGCCCTCAAATTCGTTTGTTAACCTGGTTTACATATTTTAAGTGTTAGGATGATCACTTCAGTGCCTTTAATGCCTTATGATGAAGAGGATTAATAAGGGTCTACATAGAATAATTTTTTTTAAAGATTTTTAATTTATTCATTAGAGAGAGAGAAAGAGAGAACAAGAGCACAAGCAGGGGGAGGGGTAGAAGGAGAGGGAGAAGCAGACTCCCCGCTGAGCAGGGAGCTTGATGCTGGACTTGATCCCAGGACCCTGGGATCATGACCTGAGTGGAAGGCAGACACTTCACCAACTGAGCCACCCAGGTGCCCCCACAAGTAGAATAATTTTAAAGGTGCTTCTTAAAAGAGACATTTTAATAAAATTTATATCAAGGGGCACTGGGTATCATATGCTACTGATGAATCACTGAACACTACATCTGAAACTATGTTGGCTAATTGAATTTATATTTTTAAAAAAGGAAGTAAATAGTGATAAAAGAAAAAAACTTTTGATCAAGAGAAGGGACTCATGCTTTACTAATTCTGCTTTGTCACTGAAGACACTGAGGCATCAAAAAGTCATCTGCTAACAGGTGACCCCCTGAGTCAGGGAGCAGATGGCCAACAACGCAGAAAGCAAGAGTATGGCCTGAATCACGACTCTGCATAATCAGACCAAGTCATCCAGACACGTATTTCCAGGTGTCCTATAAAACATCAGAGACTTGAGCATGGAGAAAGGGTAAAAATAGGACTGGGGCACAAAGAAATTCCTCATAGTAACGGCAGGCACTGTCTTCGCTGTTGAAGTCCCTCTTGCTCAGGGTAGAGCTCAATGCGGAGCTGGCCATGTGATATGCATGGCTGGATTCCAGCATACGGGGTCAAGTGCTTCTGTGTTATAGGTTGGGACTCAGGAGTCCAACTTCATTAAACAAAATACAGGTCAAATCATAAAAGAGATGGTAAGTGTTCTAAACAAATGTTTTTGAGCCTGAGTGATGGAAGGCTGTTACCCTAAGTCAGAACAGATTTTTTAGTGATGCTAGATCTGTGCTAGAAAAGGAATCCCAAAGAGCCTTACTTTCTTCTCCACGTATACGAAACACAAGAACACAGCCTGCGTTGTGCTAACCACACAGGGCAGGTTGTAATCCTAGTTCCTGACCTACAATGTATTGGTCATGACATTGCTGGTAAGCTCATTCACCAACCAGGCCTATGGTTTTATCATCCTCAAAATAAGACAGTGGGGCCAGATAGCCTTGAATTCCTTCCAGAGATAGTTTTCCAAGAGTCTCTGGCCATGAGTTTACAGAGTGAATCAGTTATTTTTGTTGGATAAAAAACTGGGTTTACTGATTTCCTATCTCTCATTGATTGTCAGATGGTCCCCAATTCCTTATCACTATCGTGTATGAAAGTTTTGGTTTACAAGAGCATATAAGTGATTAGGTAGGTCAATTACTTGATATTAAGTGGACTAAATGGTTGTGTAGTATTTGTTTCACAACTTACTTCAGGATTGTGTGCATTCCTAAACAGTACAAGTGTATCTCAGACATGGCAGGTTTGGTTCCAAACTCCCACAATATAGCAAATATCATATAAAACAAGTCAAATAACTTGTTTTGGTTTCCCAGTGCATATAAATATTATTTTTACACTATACTATAGTCTACTAAGGGTATAAGAGTATTATATATTAATTAAAAAATACTTCATTATTAGAAAATGCTGTCATCTGACCTTGCAACAAGCCATAGTCTTTTTGCTGGTGGAGGGTCTCTACCTTAGTGTCGAGACTGCTGACTGATTAGGGGGTGGTTACTTAAAGGTGGGGAGGCAGTGGCAGTTTCTTAAAATAGAAATTGTTTGCCATATTGGGCGCCTGGGTGGCTCAGTGGGTTAAGCCTCTGCCTTCGGCTCAGGTCATGATCTCAGGGTCCTGGGATCGAGTCCCGCATCGGGCTCTCTGCTCGGCAGGGAGCCTGCTTCCCTCTCTGTCTCTCTGCCTGCCTCTCCATCTACTTGTGATTTCTCTCTGTCAGATAAATAAATAAAATCTTTAAAAAAAAAAAAAAAGAAATTGTTTGCCATATCAAATAGAAGTTTGCCGTATCAATTCATTCTTCCTTTCACTTGAACTCCTATTGGCCACTGTAGAGGTATTGATTGTCCTAATTCCAATATTGCTGTGTCTCAGGGAATGGGGGGGGGGCAAGGAGAGGGAGAGAAACAGAGGAACAGCTGGTTGATGGAGCAGTTAGAACACATGCAACATTTATCGATTATGTTCTCTGTCTCATATGGGCAGAGTTCCTGGTGCGCTAAACCATCCCAATAGTAACATCAGAGATCACTGATCATAGATCGCTGAAACAAACACAGCAATAATGAAAAAGTCTGAAATACTGTAGGAATTACCAAAATGTGACCCTGAGACACGACGTGAACAAATGCTGTTGGAAAAATGGTGCTTGATAGACTCGTTTGACTCACGGTCGCCACAGACCTTCAATTTGTAAAAAACAAAAACAAAAACAAAAACAAAAACATTATCTGTGGTGCACAGTAAAGTGAAATGCACTACAATGAGTTATGCCTGTAGCCCCTGGGGACCTCAGAGGTTCCATACATCTTTCCAGATGCATAACTTACTGGATTCATTCTTAGAGGAGAATGATCAGTAGAAAGGAATTTAAAAATGTACCAGGTTATAATGAGAATTTTGCACCTACAGAAACACAACAGAGTTACAGTTGCTCCTAGTGAAGCCAGTAACTTTTTGTCCCAACATAGAAAATGTTACATTTGTTTAGAATCTGCTTGGTTGATTGACACCTCCAGTTACCATCAAGACGAGACTCGATGTCATTTCATAAAATCCCTTTTAAAAGCTGGGCAATTATTATAAAACCAGCGAGGGCCGAGAAGCACGGGAAGGTATGTGCAGAGGCTTTTCAGCGTGGCTCAACATTTACTCAGTGAGCAAGGTCTCCGGAGAAATCTGGCTTTCATATTGGAGTAACTATAGCCGGAGTAGCAGCTGCAGAAGCAGTAATGTTCTGTCTGTGACTCTTGTTCAGGGATGGGTCCTGGAGAAGGCTTAACATCCCAGGAAGTGCATGAACAGGGGTAGGGCGGCGGAATGAAAATATTTTCCAGCACTGTACCTAAACGGGCTTACGTGAGTACTCCTTTTATCAACACCCCACCTGGTTCCTGCTTGACTTTCTGTCCTTGCTGCCGGCGTGGTCATCATGATGGAGCTCGAGCAACACGAGCGTCCGGCTGCTGGTTTGGTCATCTATGAAGAGGGAGTTATTTTTACTCTCCTCAAAGGACATTCTAGGCTAATTAGTTGAGGATCTGGGCATGGTTTTCTTCTTTTTATAATCTGTGGTATCTATCTCAATTCCTTTTGTAGTTATACATTCAACTGGCTCCTCCAGTCTTGGCATCCAGCACACCGGCCATGTTCCGGAGACCCACAGGAGGAGGGTATCAGGCCTCATCGCCCCTCCCCAACTCTCCTGAGTGGCCTCCAACAATTAGAGTGTTTGATGCCAGCCCTCTATCCCTCTCTTTCTCTTGTCCAAACTCATTTCTTTGTATAGGGCTGGTGACCATCTGATGCTTGGTACATGCTGTATTTGTTCATGGTCCAAACCACTATGTATGTGAGGGACTGGAAGCTTCTTAAGGGTGGGCGCTTTCTGTCCTGGTGACAAGCACTTTGAAACTCCTTGAAATAAAAGGGTCCATGGGTGGGTGTGGATGATGGTCTGATCATCCTTCCTTTTTCATTCCTCCCTTCCTTCCTTGTTTTTACAGCACTAATGATGGGCCAGATTGTGTGATATAATAAAGCTGAGGAGCACACAATCTGCTCTCAGTGGACACTTAGATTAGAAAGAGAAACCCTGCTGAAGCAAGAAGGGTGACAAAATGGGCACCAAAACCAGATATTTGCTGGGGCACTGGCATGGCTCATTCAGTTGAACGTCCGACTCTTGGTTTTGGCTCAGATCATGACCTTAGGGTCATGAGACCGGCCCCATTTCAGGCTCCGCACTTAGCGGGGAATCTGCCTGAGATTCTCTCCCTGCTCCTTTCCCCAACTTGCGCACATACTCTCCCAAGTATAAATAAATCTTAAAAAACAAACAAAACAAAACAAAGCAAAACAAACAAACAAACAAAAAAAAAAACAGGGCGCCTGGGTGGCTCAGTGGGTTAAGCCTCTGCCTTCAGCTCGGGTCATGATCTCAGGGTCTTGGGATGGAGTCTCACATCTGACTCTTTGCTCAGCACGGAGCCTGCTTCCCTCCCCAACCTCCGTCTGCCTCTCTGCCCACTCGTGATCTCTCTCTGTCAAGTAAATAAATAAAATCTTAAAAACAAACAAACAAAAAAACAAAAGACAAAAAAACAAATAAATCCAAAACCTCAGATATTCGTAGCTGGAGGGAGTGAAAATGCTGAGAATCCTTTGAACAATTCCTCTTTTAAAAATTTTTGTGTTTTTTTTCTTAGGGCACCTGGGAGGCTCCGTGGTTTAAAGCCTCTGCCTTCGGCTCAGGTCATGATCCCCACATCGGGCTCTCTGCTCTGCAGGGAGCCTGCTTCCTCCTCTCTCTCTCTCTCTCTGCCTGCTTCTCTGCCTACTTGTGATCTCTGTCTGTCAAATAAATAAATAAAATCTTAAAAAAAAATTTTTTTTTTCTTAAAATTCAGTTTCGTTACCACAGGTGGACTGTTAGTTTCAGGGTAGGATTTAGGGGTTCATCAGTTGCATATGACGCCCCGCGCTCATTCCACCAAGCCCTTCTTAATGCCCACCACCCATTCCCCCCCAACCCAGCAACCTGCAGTTTGTTTCCTATGATTAAGAGTCTCTTAGTGTTTGTCTCTCTCTCTGATTTCATCTTATTTTGTTTTTCCTCCCTCCCTCCATGAACAATTCCTCTTTCAGCAAGTAAACCCATACAGGTACTATTAAGATCACTACCTGTACCAGTATGTGATTGTATCAATTTGTTGGAAACTTGACTCTCAGTCAAATAAAGGCAATTGCTTTTTTATCTTACTTAAAAAAAAAAATGTTCTTAGCCATGAAAACAGAAATAAGTCTTCATGCCTCTCGAAACCCCAAGAACATCATCGACTCTATATTATTTGCCTTCATGGTCTCCTTGAGGGAAGAGAGGCAGAAAATTGAGGCACAAAAAAGATTAGTGCTTTCCCGTGGCTCCCTGGGTGAGTCAGTTGTGAAGCCAGGCCCAGGCTCTGTTCTATTTATTCTCTTTGAAATATCACTCCATCTTTTCATACTGCTTTTCTCTCCCACAAAATCCTTCGGAGATAATGAGAGTGAAGTCCCCATTAGAGCCACTTTTCCACAGAGCCAGGGCCGCAGGGTAGAGGCGCAAAGCTGCTTCAGACCATTTATCCAGCACCAAACCAAAAGGTCAATTTGCTAAAAGGGCTCAGTCTCCGCATGGATGCAGGAAGGCAGGAAAGCTGGCTAAGAGCTCTTTCATTTTTAAATCAGGTATTCTAGAATTGTATAAGCATGACCTTAAAACTTGAAAATGTGTTTCTACCAGAAGATCATCGCAGAGGAATTTTATTTCCTTGGAGCTGTGGTAGAGATTGCGGCTCTGCATTTTGAGCTTTTTAATGCCATCTAAGTCAATAAGTATGCAGCCACTTTCATAATGTTTTTAAGATTTGTTTGTTTTCGAGAGAGAGATTGAAAGAGAGAGAGAGAGTGAGCGCCCATGAGTTAGAGGGGCAGGGAGAGAAGGAGAGAGACTCTCAAGCAGACTCCACATTGTGCATATTGCTAAACGCCGGGCTCAATGTCACCACCCTGAGATTATGACCTGAGCTAAAACCAAGAGTCAGCCGCTTAACCAACTGAGCTGCCCAGGTGCCCCTACTTTTATAATTTTTGAAAAAGGAGTAATGATATGCAATTACCTTATTACTCCTTCGAGGTGTTTTTTAAAGTAAGGTATACAAAGTCCAAAATCAAAATGAGAAGAGAAAAGAACTCATATTCTCTTAAAACCTCCTCTTTATCTATGTGCAAACCACAAGGTGCTTATGAATTTGCTTGTGACAAGGATGGAGTCTTACCTTGGAAGTCTTCCTCTTCCTCTTCTCCTTGTTTAGTCTTTGGCCTTTCTTTTTAACGGCACATCGTCCTTCAAACCTATTTAAGAAAAAAACAAACAAACAAACAAACCAAAACTCTGCAGGATGTGATATAGATAAAGATCTGAATTTCATAAGCCATTCTTATGCCCTGTAAAGAGTCACTTTAAGGTTGACAAAAACATTGGCAAAGGACTTCTTGCTGAAGAGCAGGGAGTTATTTCTTCTTAACAAAAGTATACATATTTCATAACTTTTTAATGGGCTCTCAGGAGACTTTGTAGGGTAAACGAGACAATATAAATAGGCTTCGTAAACTATAACGTACTATGCAAACACTATTCTTATTTTGATATAATTTTATTCTGCATAGTCAGTAATACAACTAGACTAATACACCTGTATTTTAAAAATTCTAAATAAAAACTTTATTTGCTCCCTAGATACTCCAGAATTGATCTATCTGGTGCCTGTTCCATTATACTGTAAAGTAAATTAATCTTATAGCCATGGTATTTTCGATCTGTTTACATGCGTTTTAGACTTACTGTAAATCATCTTTAGATGATTTACTCATTGGGTTGATTTTTTTACTCCTACATCCATTTCTTCCTATCATGATCATTTTACTTTCCATCTGCCTAAGAAAAGCAGGTGCCCATGCAAGATTTAATTAAAACGCCAGGGCTGGCTATAGAGATACTGGCGCCCTACATTACTCTAGTCATGTGAAATAAAATAATAGCTGGGCAATATTTTTCAAGAAGTCACTAAAAATTCTTGCTGATGAACAGTTCCATCTGGAAGAGAACCTCAAAGACGTGAGGTGAGCAAGTCTAGTTGAGGCTTGACAGACTGTTTTCTGTATTTTCCAGTTTCAGCCTCTATGAACCATAGACTCACTTCTTTGTCCCCAAATTTTATTTTGTAGGTGGTATGCGAGCAGATTTGGCGGGGGCTAAGGGGAGCAAATTATATTATTAGGGTCCTGGATCTGGATAAGTGAAAGAAAACAAGTGGTCTTCACAGCAGTCCCCCCCACCCCCATCCGTGCCTCTCTCTCAATTAAATGTCTCTTCTTTTTTGTCTGTCTTTTTGCCCCTTTTCTCTGAAGGAAATGACTCCCCACTTGCCTTTTACCAAAGGCTGGCCTGGTCTGGAGCCCGGGGATCTCTCCAACGTGCTGAAAACATTTCTGCTTCAGAGCCAGGAACCAATTAAGTCAACACCAGCTGTTTAACCGCAGCTGTGTTTTCTTTGAGGTCATCAGCTCTGACCCCCCACCCAAGGCCTCTTTCTAACAACACAAAGAAGTAGGTCCTGAGATTAGATCCAAGCCCTCACGTATCTTTGAATACGGCAAAGGAATGGGGAGAGCAAGTATGTGGGGGTGGGGTGGATTCAGCCTGGAAAACAAATCAAACCAATTTGCAAACTTCCCATCCGTATTTGACTCTTACCTAACACATAACTTTTCTCGTCTCCCGGGAAAGAAACTCTTTTAAGTTTTCCCTGTATACCTCTCCAGCTCTTACGTAACACAAACCACAAATCACCAAAGCATGGAGTGGGCTACCCCTAATTTGGATGTGTTCCCGGATTTTAATATGCATGATCTTTGTAGAGATTCGCGCACATATAATAAACGTGAACGAGTAAGGTGTGTGTGTGTGTGTGTGTGGTTGTGTATGTGTGGCAGACACAGAAAAACAGATCAGGAAGATGTGCGCGTGAGGAGCGAGGCAGGAGAGAGGAAGGGAGGAGCGGGAGAGGTGGGGAGAGGCAAGCGGAGCACAGAGAGCCTGCCCTGGGCCCCGCAAGGCTTTACCTGCCCCCTCCGATCCCCTGACCCGTGGAGCAAGTGCAGCCGGCTAGCCGCAGATCTCTCGCCGGGGTCCCATCGCCGCCGCCGCCGCCGCCGCCGCCGCCGCTCCGGCCGTGCGGAGCTCAGCCCGCGTGATGGACAGCTGGGCGGCCCGCGCGCCCGAGGCCCGCGCAGCTGCGGCAGCCGCCGGAAGGGCCACGTGCGTCCGCGGGGCGCGCTCGGGCGGCGCGTGGGCGGGGCCCCGCCCGGCGCCTGCGCCGACCCCGTCCCCGCCCGGCCGCGCTGGTGGTGGGGGGTGGGTAGCGGGAGGCGGCGGCTGGTGGTCTGTGCGGCGGCCGCTGGGGCCTGGGGGAGCGCGGGGCGCCAGCTCTGGCCTCCTGCAGTCCTGGTGCCCTGTGCCGCCCGGCCCCGCGCCTCGCCCAGCAGGTGCACCTCGTGCTATCTCCCCAGTGGAGGAGGCAGGCCGGCCTGAGCTGAGCTGTTTGCACCACCGCCCCGTTTGGGGTGCATTTGGGGGGATGCAGAGGCTTCTCTGGACCCTAAGTTTTGCCCTTGAGGAGACACGCGAGGAGAGGAGCTCCGCTGGGCGGGTGGAGCGCGGCCCTGCTGGAAGAACCTTCCCGCGTTGGCACCACTGAGCACTGTGAGGTCCCAACGTCAGGGACTCCCCACGGGCGAGATGGGAGGGCGACGAAGAGCGTGAATTCAGTTCAAGAAACACACACACACACTGATGCGTGAAAGCAAGAACACACTAGAAACTACCCGTGAAATTTTCAGAAAAATGTGTGTAGGTGTGGGCAGGTTAACATGTAAATACAGTGACTCCTGCTTCGGGAGACTCTGCAGACCCCTGGTAAGTGGGATTTAATGGAAATGACTGCAAAAATAGTATTTGCCCAGTGGCTCTGCACAGAGAATTAGAATACCTCAGTTTACCTAGTGTTGCTATGTGCCCGGCAGACCTTGCGTTAGGCCCGTTAGGTATCTGTTCATTATAAGCGTATTAAACCCTCACATCTGCTGTGTGTGTGGGGGGGGGGGGTGGTAATTCTTTGTTATCCCAGTTTTACAGATGAGGAGGCCGAGGTATAGAGAGAAGTGGCTTGCGCCCACAGTGACAAAGGCTCGTCATGACTTGTCACAGGTCACACTACTGGTCCGTGGGAGAGGAGGGCTGGAATCTGTAGGTTTATCTCCCAGACAGGCTTGAGCATGTAAATGATATCTTGCCTGAAAAAAACACAAAGAAGCTACTCTATTTTCATTAAAGGGGGGACAGACCAAGGCAAATATTGAGTGAATGTTTCGAGGGGGAGGATCCCCAGGGAGGACTGTGTGCTCTCCGTTCTTTTGGTTCTCAGCTCTTGCCCCAAGTTTCTACACTACTTTTCAACACTGTTGAAACCTGTAGGTCCTTCCCAGTCTTCGAAAAGTACTTCTTTAAGGAGTTTTGACATGTTGCTTGTTAGCTTGCTTTTCTTATATTCAGTGAGTGGATCTGGTGAACATTTATTTATTCTTAGCTTGTGACATGTCTGCTGTGTTTTCCATCCTTGAAAGTCAGTAAGAGTCAGGAGCTCTGTCACGCTTCGTCAAGGGCACGGCTGACTGCCAGTTGCCTACCGTGTTGGTTTCTGCTAAGTGTCCTGGCCTCCTCGGACAGTGCATGAAGAATCCATCATCCATTAGACATGCAGACAGGTAGTCTGAATAGGGCTTGAAATTGGACAGACCCGACTTTTAATCCTGGTTCTGCCAACTTCTGCTGTTAAACCTGGTCCACTGGCTTCCCCACTGTATACCTCATTCTCCTCATCTATAAAGTGGTTTTAATAATATTTCTCCATATGGTAGTTACGGGTATTCAAAGAAATTCTATTTATTTATTTTTTTAATGAAATTCTATTTATAAAGCATTTATCACAATGCCTGGTGCATAGTAAGTACTCTGTAGATTATCACGATGGTGATGATGATAATGGTGGTGGTGATGATTTAGCGGAATTTTTTTTCAAGATTTTATTTATTTGAGAGAGAGAGAGAGAGAGCATGAGAGGGGAGAGGTCAGAGGGAGAAGCAGACTCCCCGCTGAGCAGGGAACCCGATGTGCGACTTGATACCGGGATTCCAGGATCATGACCTGAGCTGAAGGCAGTCGCCCAACCCCCTGAGCCACCCAGGTGCTCCTTAGCTGAATGTTTTGGGAGCTGATAAATAATTTCAGCTGGGAGTCTCAAGTCTTCTCAGTTTTCCAAGCATTCTCCATTTGCTTCATTTCTTCTTTCACCAGGTCTGTTTTCAATGTATGCTCTCTCTGGCCTCTTGGTGGATGTTTCTGATGAGGTAGCATGGGGCCTGGGGGCCTGGGGGTTGGGGATACACCTGTCCAGGAGCTTAGGGGCAACCCAGTTCTTCCAGGTTCCTCTAGCACATCTGCCTTTGGGTCCTTCTCAGTCTGAAGTAACTTGAGATAGAGTAAGATGATTCACACATCTCAAGATGCCCTTAAATGTGAATTACCACTATTATCTTGCCTTTTTCAAGTTCATAGGTTTTATTTATTAGCTTTGCAAACATTAGGGAACAAAGGTGATCATGTTGAAGCAACTAAGTTTTCACTTAGAACATACCACACAATTTCCCTGGGTGATGTTACATAAAAACATTGACCAGTGAAAGTATTGTTAATTCATTATTCAACACACATTTATGGAATGTCTGCCAATCAGAGCTCAGAAGGTGAGATGAAGACAGAGTGTTATGGAAAGTCACAGAGAGAGGGGGTCAGGAGAGGTCGTCGATGCTCAAGTTGTTTTCCAGAAGGGATGCTATGATTAGGCTTTAACCTGCCTATGTAGATATTTCATGATTCCTTTCTAAGTTCATTTCTCATCACTCTGAATGTATTCAGTGTTCTGTAAACACAGCTTGCATGTTCTTTCTTTATTTCCTTTGGTGGTTCTTTGTGCTTCTTCCTCCATATCTAAGACTCCAAGTCCTGCTCATTCTTCAAGTCCAAATGTGACCACCACTTTTCAACGAAGCCTTATTTGACATACTTGAATAGAGGTCATTGCTCTTTATTTTGAACACACATAGCATCCTGTCTTATCTGTCTTATGCTACTGCCACTTTTTTTTTTTTTTGGCCTTCTATTGGCATTATTTATGTATTTATTTGCTTTCCAGGCTTGTAAACGTCGTGAAAGAAGGATCTACCCACAATCCACTTTGAATCTCGCACAAAGACTAGCACATCACTTTGTATAAAGTAAGTACTCATGTTTGGTAGATGAATCCGTCGTTGAAGAACGAGGATCTGGGGATGAGTCCTGCCAGGGGGATGAGACTGGGACAAAAGGAGGAGAGGAGAGAGTATTATGGCGGGCTTAGGGAATGCAAAGCCCAGGATTCAGCCTGCAGTCTCACTTCTCAGATTTGTCCCCGGAATCCAGGACCTCTAAGGGGAGGAGGGGCAGTGATGGGGAATGGGCTCCATATAATTCATTCACTCACCAATGAGAGGCAGGACGCTTGGGTGGTGGCCTCCCTTGCTCCCAGGGTGACTACAGCCTCAGTCCCAGGCTGAGGCCACAGTGTTCCTTACCAGGCAGTAGCTTGTGATTAGTATGCTGCCTGTGTTCCCGGACAGAACAGATGTCTGTCTGCTTTTCTCTGTTTAATGATGATGGCAGGTTCCCAATGATCAAGATCCAATTTCACATTTTCTGAAATGCCGTAGCTGAGAAATCCTGTGTAGCCCAGTTCTGAGGCCCAGCTTCCTTTGCAGGAATTTTTGCTTTGCAGATTCATATGGACTGAAGGCACCGTGGGCAGGAGTGGTCTGGGCCTTGCTCAGGTGGAGCGGGTGATTGGAGGGCGTCCCAGGCGTGCTCTCTCCCTAAGTATATTCCTTCCTTTTCCCCCAGCAATAAGTAACACTAGGACTTCTGTGGAACTTGTAAATTAATAGGTACAAGAGAATATTGGGTATTTGAAATAGTTTCTTTGATAAGTTTATCTTTGGAGTGTGAAAATATATTAGCTGCTACTTTGGTGATTAGTGGAAAAGTCAATTAGATCCTTTCTTGTAACAGATTGATTTTAGGGATGGAGAAGGAATACCATAGGGCTGGGAAAAAATATAGGTTCAGAATCTGAAAAGCTGCCCCAAGATCTCAGCACTATATTTCCATGCTGGTTTTTGTTTGTTTGTTTGTTTTGTTTTATTTTTTCACTGTGTTCCCTCCCAGAACTTTATTGAGATATAATTGACACATGCAATATTGTGTGAGTTTAAGGTACACAACACATTGATTTATACATTTACATCTTTGCAAAATGATTACCCCCAGAATATCGGTCAATACTTCCATCACCTCCCATAATTACCATTCCCTTTTCTGGTGAGAACATTTAAGTTCTACTCTCAGCAACTTTCAGTATATGTATACAATGTAATACAGTATTATTGACTCTAAGTATCGTGCTCTACTTCGGATCCCAGAACTTACTCATCTTCTCACTGGAAGTTTTTTTTTTTTTTTTTTTTTAAAGATTTTATTTATTCATTTGACAGAGAGAGATCACAAGTAGGCAGAAAGGCAGGCAGCGAGAGAGAGGAGGAAGCAGGCTCCCCGCTGAGCAGGGAGCCCGATGCGGGACTCGATCCCAGGACCCTGAGATCACAACCTGAGCCGAAGGCAGCGGCTTAACCCACTGAGCCACCCAGGCGCCCTCTCACTGGAAGTTTTTGACTTTTGATTGACATTTCCCCATTTCCCTCTCTCCCCTGCTCCTTGTGCTAGGTTATATTGAGATTTACAGATACATAGATTCTGTCCTCCAGAGGTTTCTAATCTAATCAGGCCCTGGAAATAAGTCATGTATATAAATAATTATGATACAAGTATCCCAGGAGAGAAACAGATAAGCTGCTGTGGCAGTTGAAAGAATTGAGAAATCACTTCTGATTTGGGGATAAATGAAGTACATCTTAGATTTGAGGCTTTGAAAGTCTTTGAAAAAACTGTGTCCAATGACCTGGGTTTTGAAATACAAGTGAAATTTTTAAACTGGTGACTGCAGGGAGGAAATCCAGAGATGGGACTGGAAAAAATGCCCAGTGTGATCCCCTGTAGCTCTAGGAACCAACAGTTTTATTCGGGGTTACTACCTTTTTCGTTCTGTTTCTTCTCTACCTCCCCCAATTAGACTTAAAGATTCTGAAGTATTTCTAATTCTTGTTCCTGGCACATGTCGGAACACGAATTAATGTTTAGTAATCATGATGGTAGCTGCCTTCTGAGTTTTAAGTTCTTCATGAAAATGGAGACAGGAGTGTCAAGATTTAATCTCAAGTCAAGGCTAATGTTTGGAGGGAAAATGTTATAGAACCAGTTGGTACGATGTGAGAATGGGCTGGAATGTGTGTGTGTGTATGTGTGTGTGAGTGTGTGTGAGATACACGTATCAAACACAAGGATTGAAGGTTTTAAATATGAGTATTGATTTCAGGTCTGTTTTGTGGTCACCGCAGAGAGTTCACCATTATTCTGGTTTCAGTGTCAAGGATGAGTTTATTATTTGAGACAGAAACTAGTAGGTAGGTAGGTAGTAGAGAGAGGGGTTAAACATAGCAGTATGTGGCTATGATATGTAGAAGATGCTTTGTAAGTAGGACCTTACTTTGTAAGTAGGTTATTTCTCAAAACGCTAAAACCCATTCAGTTCCCTTCTTGGTGGGTCATGGCTGTGCAACCCACTGTTGACTGGTGGATGGAAGAAAAGTGTTGATTCCCTTTGTTCTAACCCTTTGTTAACTAGGGAATCTTCTGATTTATTATGAAAGACATCCTGGGCCAGGTCCACATTTCTCAGGCTCACTCTTACCGCCTTAGGGAGCTTCTAAAATCATTTCAGACTTAGGTGTTCAGTTTTGAATCCCAAGAGAAGCTGGGAGGACCTGAACTTTTAAGTAATTGGTTCATGTTAAAAGTTGCTGGTGATCATAAAGTGATGCCTGGTTGGCATCCTGCTTGCTGGAAGGCTTTTTATGTGACACGACACAAAACTGCTGACACATAGAAATACTCTGATTTCAGGGCCTTGAGGGAAGATCATTTCTCAAAAAAGTCTTTCTCCAACTTCTACCTAATTTCAGAAATGTTCCAAAGTATCCTTCATCTAGTGTGTAACTTTTTCTCATGTCAAATTCTCCAAGAGTGGTTGATAATTCTTTGATCTGTTAGTCAAGAAAGGGCCCAAGTGCATTGAAGGGAATGGCCACAATGTCAACAGGACCAGAGAAGAAATTTTGGATTAAAAAGAGACAACTCTCCCACCTTTTTTTTTTTTTTTTTTTTTTTGTGGCAAATTTAATACTATCAGGACCAATAATAGCATATTTAGTATTTTACGGTATTAATGGTATAGCTCAAAATGCTTGATAATATCTCTACCTTTTGAGGACCCAGTAGCTAAAGATTTCTTCCTTTTGACATTCTGTCTTACAGTATTAACCTGGTAGTCTAATGAATGAATTCTTTGAGTTCTTGGAGGAGAAATGAAATGCATGGTATCGCTTCTTTTTCTCAGCTCATCTGGGCTCCAGCTTTGTTGCCTGCAAAAGTCCATCCAACAAAATGGCAGACTTTGTTTAAGGAGCCTCTCTAAATTCTGGAGGAATCAATGCCAAACGCTTCCTCTGCTTTTAATTGCTTGGAGGAGGCAAATCTTATGTATGTAGCAGCTGGGTGTTATTCAGCAGGTGTCCAAATACTTGGATAGGATGCTTTGTCCTCCAAAACACTCAGGCAATGAACATATAAAACCTATTTCACCATAAATAGAAATTTAATTAGATTTTGGAAGAAGGTTGAGAGACAAGGATGTCAAAGTTTAACGGGGACACATTTTTTAAAAGGTGATCAGTGAGGCTTGGAGAGATGTGTGCAAGGTTTCCTCACTAGTTAGAGACAAATCCTTACCTAAGAGCCACGATTGCTGATTCATAAGCTAGTTCTATTTCCACTGCTTCCTGGTGGGGTGTCTGATTCATTTCTGTCACGCTGAAGAAGGAGGGGGTGTCATTAGTCATCTCTTCCCCAAGGTCCCCTGAAACTTGATGTAATAAAAACAGTACAAGGGAGTTATGTGTCACTATTATGATGCCCGTATGACAACCAAGACCATAATGGGGAAATGGAACATCGGGGAAATATTTTCTCTCTTTGGAAGCAGCGAATCTGAAGAGCAGTTTGATTTGCACAAGTTAGAAATGGTGCTGCTCACTTGGCTTGTCAGAAATAATGAATGTGGAGACGTAACGCAGTCTGGGTTGGGTCGTCCGCTTTCACAGCCTCAAAACTTGGACACTGTATCTTGGAGTTCGGGAAGAAAGATTATTGTGATTTTTTTTTAATGCTTTGGAATTCTGTCAACCTAATTTACCCAGCCCTGAGGCGTAGGTTCAACTGCTATAACTACCACCCCGCCTTTTGCCAAGTGGTTCAGCACATGGCCTAAGGGCCGTATCTTTGAGGGTCTGTACATAGGCCTGCAGTTGCTTCATCAAATATGAGTCAAAGCACTGTTGCTATATGCTGCCTAGAACTTGAGTGTTAGAGAGAGTGTTAGAATCCTGCCCATCTTCCTTCCTAGTCGAGGGGTCCTTAAGTGTTTCTGCTCCGGAAACCCGTCTAAACCCAAGGTTCATCCTTTGAGACTCAAGACTCTGTGCTCTTGAACACCTTCTTGTTCAACCTCCTTTATTCTCTGTTCTAATTATTTCTTCCCTTGCCCTAACATTTTCCTTTCCAGGTGTTACTCCTCTTCCTTCTGCTCTCCTTGTACCCGAGAATAGCCTAATTCAACTCGAAAGCACTTATTAATACCCGTGGCTATAAAACATCTTGCATGTTTGGTGGGAAGATATGAAAGGATTAGAGATGCAATCTCTAGCTCATCCTTTACGTTCAGAGCTAAAGGAGACGGCACAGAATGTCTGCATCACCTTTCTGGAGCAATGGATGGCCCACTGTAGGCGTGGGACCGCGACATACGAATCCTAACCCAGTGTCTTCAATTCTGTAGATGCTCGGTGTGCCCGCTGAGTGAGAGAGAGAGCCAGGCTGGATTTAAAGTCAGGAACAGACCACAGTAAAATGACCATGCTCATTAGCGGGGAAGGCTTAATCTGGGAGAACATTTTGCAACTTTTTGCAGGTTTCCATCAGGCCTTCTGCCCGCCCTATGCTCCAGGCACACCAAAGTAATGACACAAACTCACTTGCACACTGTCTTGGGCTTCTCCTTCATTCCCCCTTCCCACTGGGTGAAATTATAGTCTTTTTTCCTGCTCTGTTTGGAAGGTCACCTCCTATGGGAGACATTCCCTAAGCTGTTCCAACGACCACACTGTAAGGGTGTGTGGGTGATTCCTCCAGTTTTCTCTGCTTTTCCTTCCGTCCTGCCCCACTCTGGGGCTAAGGAGGCCAGATCAAACTTTCAGAATCTTCCTCAAAAGAATATTGACTGTATAGAGCTTGTACCATGTAGGATCCAGGCTGGGAAAATGCAAAGAGAAATAAATCATGACCTTGAACCCAAGAGCTCATAGTCTAGAAATGCAAATCCATACCTGTACCCCATAAACCAATACAGAGTGATAAGGGTTATAATAGAATCAGGGTTTACACTTGATAACTTCTTTGAGGATTCCCAACTGGAGAATCATCAGTTTGGGAGGAAAACAGACAGTAGGTTGCTTGTGAAAAATTACAACTACAGATTGTCTTTAGAAATCCTCAAATATGAGAAGAGTGTATAGTGTGAAAGTACCCCATAAGCAACTGACCTCATAATGCGTCTCCTGTAAAATGACCATGCCTTACCCTCTCACCCGCAGCCTTGCTCTGTGGCCAGCTTGCTCTGGAGAGAGACAGAGGCTGTGGCTTATTATTGATGGGGAAGAGGGAGGGCCGAGGGAAGGGAGCAGACTGCGGATTCTCATGCCTATGAATTCCTTCTTATCTGTGTCGGGCTTTTGAGGATAGACAGCTTGGTAAGGAAGGGAATGCATAGGGAAGGAAGGTACGTCCCGTCCTCTTGGGCCCGTCTGAAATTCCAAAGGTGCTCAGTCAAGAGCTTGACAACAGTAAGAGCCCCAATCAGCCAATTATGCAATATCGAATGTTCCTAAGCTATTGTACTTGTCTTAATTCTGCCCTCCTGGAACAGGAAATGTGCTTGAAACATTGGAAGTAATTTAAGCTAAATAATTTTGTATTGAATCTGTTCTCTGCCAAAGAGGAAGCTCAGGTCAGTGGCCAAACCGACCCTTGGAAAGGAACTCAAGGGCAACTGAGGGGATCAGGTTTTAATCTTCAGAGCATAAAAGAGTAGACTGAAGGAGACTCAAGGAGGGGCAGCCGAGGGGCCGGCCCTGCAGCTACTGGAGAGTCCTGGGCTGGAGTGCGAACTCTCAACCTCAAAAATTACCTTTCCTGGAAGGGTTTGAGCAGATAATTCTCATAAGGAAGTACGGGACCAGTAAATATGGTAGAAAATATTGACCGACCTACCTCAATTGACCTTATTTCCAGATAAGATCACACTCACAGGTACTGGGGGTAAGTACTTCAGCACATCTTTTTCAGGCATACAACTGAAGCTGTATCGTGTCATTGTTTTTCAAAAATCAAATTGTCTACAGCCATGTGTTATTTCATAGATGTGGCATAATTAAAATACCCATGGAAGTGAAAAAATTTAAATGATTATATTCAATTTTGGTAAAGATTTGGAGAAATGTGCATATTTTTATTTTTTTACAGCTAGTATGTCTGTTACTGGATACAATTCTCCTTGGCTGAATAATCTCACTTCCACCCTGAGGTGTGGCTTGAGGACTGGACCGGGAGCCCGGGTATCCTCTGTTGGGATGAGTGAAGGCTCATTTTGCAAACCAGTCAGGCCCCAAGTCTCTGACATCTGTATGGGAGTTTTACAGTCTTTGGAATAGAAAAGAGAGTTAAAGCTATCCAAACAGTGAGCAAGGAGTAGGTCACCCCCTGTCCATTCCCACTGCAGCCTCAGAGCCCCTAGGCCTGAAGGTAATTCCTTGCCGAGGCACTGGCCACCCTGGGCAACTGCTCTGTGTGCTCTCCGCCCACTCCATTCCGTGTGCTCTGGGCCAGGCCAGCAGCTGCTTTGTCACTGGACACTACCTGCGGACTGACCCTTGGAGCCCTGCTGGCACCAGGTGACCAGCAGGAATGCAAGGCTGCAGGTGGACCTTCCAGCGTTAGCTCATGGGCTCCTCAGGGCCAGGCCTGTGCTGTGCTCATTTTTAAAGACTCAGCGTTAGGATGATCTACATGTTCGTGGAACTAATCAGAAACTTCTGTGTTGGCTTTTCTGGAATATTCCTGGGAGACTCCTAGTTAGCAGACTGCTCATGTAGAAACCACTGGAAGGGGCCGTCCAGGGTTCCTTTTACTTAAGAGCCAGCCTTCCCTCCCTCCTCGCTGCCTCTTGCACTCTGTGGCTCTCTGTTTCCGCTGTGTGTTCTGACCCCCAGGGGCTACGGCATCCTTAAAACCAGCAAGTGGCCACCTGACGCCATATCCAAGCAGGGCTGTCCCTGGGAAGGGGTGAGCAGCCTCCAGAAATCAGTGCAAGCTCTCCCCAGGGGAGCGCATGAGAGTCCTGGCAGCCTGGGGAGCGCATGAGAGTTTTGGCAGCCTGGTGCTGGCGAGGAAACGGGAGGAAACAGCATGGGCAGTTCTGCTGGGGAAATGCTCAGTTTTTGAGCAGGGGCTTGTGTGGTGTTGTGGAGACACCAGATTGTTCTGGAAAGTCTTTCCTTCCTCTTTGTTTCCTGTGCCACTCAGGACGTGTGTGTGTGTGTGTGTGTGTGTGTGTACTTGATTGTATGGACATTCTTCAGTAAGAAACTTTTTTTTTAAAGATTTTATTTATTTATTTGACAGACAGAGATCACAAGTAGGCAGAGAGGCAGACAGAGAGAGAGAGAGGAGGAAGCAGGCTCCCTGCTGAGCAGAGAGCCCGATGCGGGACTCGATCCCAGGACCCTGAGATCATGACCCGAGCCGAAGGCAGCGGCTTAACCCACTGAGCCACCCAGGTGCCCCTTCAGTAAGAAACTTAAACGTGCAGGGCATCTAGGTGGAGCAGTGGGCTGAACGTCCGACTCTTGTTTTGTTTTTGTTTTTTTAAATTATTTTTGTTACCATATAATGTATTATTTGCCCCAGGGGTACAGGTCTGTGAATCATCAGGTGTACACACTTCACAGCACTCACCATAGCCCGTAACCTCCATTTCTTAAGCTCCTGTATTCGATGGTTTTGGTGGGAAGACAGCCCAACCCAGACTGCACCCTCGGGGCCGCCTGCGTGGAGCGTCATGGTAACACGTCCAGTGGGAGGAGCGCCGCTGAGTTCTTGGGATTTCTCTTCCCTTTTAACAATGGGAAGAGAAACAGTTTCAGGTGAGAGATGAGGATGGTGGCGGAAAAGCTACCTCTTTTCATTTCCCCAGTAGTTGCGGATTCCGAGCAAAATGGCAAAGCCCTCTCCAGTTTGGAGGAATAACACTCTGGAAACGTTTGGGAATAGATGGAGCCTCTTGATCAGTAAACGTGATTGTGACACAAAAGCACCGAGAACTGTGGAGTCTCTCTTACTCCTCACGATAGTCAGGTAGCAAAGCGTCACTTCTTGGGGGGTCGAATACTGAAACAACAAGCTTCCGGTCAGAAAGCGTTCTCACGGGTTTCCCGATTGTGCCCACGTGTGGGGAGGGATGTCATAGAGGCTGCTCGGGCAGGGGAGAGATACCTGCGGTGACTCCAGCTTTGGGGCTGGGCTTGGGCAGTGTCTTAATGGTTTTCCAGGAGGGTAGTAACATGGTTTGAGCTCCCCACTCGTCACACAGCTTCTTTGAGCAAACCGCAAAACCACCTGTGCTCGGCATTGAGGCTCAACAGCGCGCACACGTTTGCATGCAAACACCTTTGCCTAAAGTGCTCTCGGCAGATAGCCTGTGGTCCTACTTCCGAAGCTGGTCCTGCCAGGTGGTGATCAGAAGCTAATGACAAACTATTGCATGTTCGTTAACCAAATATCAGATGCCATACTTTATCAGCATTATCCCATTAACCTTTTATATCCTCGCTAGGCAGCAGCTTTGAGTGTCCCTCCCTTACTGACAAGGACACAAGCTCAGAGAAATTACGTGATTGGCCTCAGTCCACAAAGCTAGCAAGGGACCGAGCGGAGATCTGAAGTCAGGTCTCTGTACCACTCCACCATGTTCTGATGGAAGAGACAGGAGAGGGTGTGAAGAGCTAGACCTCACAGGGACCCTCCTGGGCGGCCCTGCTGGTTAGTCTGCCCCAAGAGATGCTCGTCTAGACGAGCTGCCATTGCTTCTGCCCTAGAGACATAAAATTCCAGAGCTGCGGGAGGAGGAGATGAGGCTGCTGTCTGTTTTGGGTTGTTTTCTTGACATTGTCTTGTCTTGTGCTGGGCACTCCCTGCCTGCCTAGCTGGAGGGGTGGGGATGAGCGGAATGAGCTTCCGTCACAAGTGACAGCGGATTTGCTCATTTTCACTCACTCACCCACCCACTCACTCGCAGACTCACGAAATACCCCTTTTCTTCCTGGGTGTGGTGCGCGGTGACCAAAGCCCCAGGAGCACTGTGGGGGAATTGCACAGACTGGAGTGGACTTGCGTTACTCGAGGAGCGATCTGAAGACTCCCTCCTCGTGGTCTGAGGGGGACAAGGCCAACCCCCAAAAAGGGATGAGAGTATTAGATGAGGGAATATACAAGAAAGTACTTCAACAGTTCTGAAGTGCTAAAGAAATAAAAACCATGGCTGTCATTTACATCTTAATGGGTTATCAAGACGCAACCGGGTCTCAGCCCCCAGGATGCCAGCCAAGGATCAGCACCTCCCTCTTTTCTGGTGGCCTACGTTAGCACTCCTGAAATTCAAACCCAAACCATACTTGAGTTTCTACTGTGCCCAAAGGCACTTTCTTATTCAGTCTGAAAGTGCGCCGAATGAGGAATCATTACCCAGGACCCAGTTTGCAAAAACAGCAACATTTTCTATATATTCATTATGTATCAAGGACACCTTTCCAAGCGTAGCCCTTCCTCTGCCATTTTAAGACCACTTTATTCTTTCTAACAGTTACATAGTATTCCATTACGTAATTCAACATCGTGTGTTTACTCGGTCCCTATTCACGGGCATGGGTATTGCTTCTAACTGTCCCCATGGCAAACAACGCTTTAATGAAAATCTTCCTACACGTCACTGTGGATTTGTGTCCGTGTTTCTGTAAGATGAAAGTGAGATTGTGAGTTGGAGGGAATTTATGTTTTATATTTTGTTAGATACTGTCAAATTGTCTTCCAAAAAAGTTGTACCAATTTATACTTGCTTGCACTGTATGTGTGAGTCCATATTCCTGCCAACACAGGATATTATCAATCTGTAAAAACATTTGACAAACTTATGGACAGAATTCATATTTCATTATTCACTTTGTGTTCCTTTGTTACCAAGACTGTTTTTTGGCTTTTATATTCTGTAAATTGCTGCTATGTCTTTTAGCTATTTTTCTGTGGGTTGTTGGTATTTTTCTTCACTAGGTTGTAGGAGGTCTTTATATCTTTTGGATGCTAAGATTTGTTTATTGAATTTATGACAAAGGAGTGCCTTTCTGTGGTGTTGAGTAAATTTCCTTACACTCATGTCGATGGATATTAATCTCCCCTTCCCTGAGGAGCTCTTAGGGTCATAAAATTCCCTTCTTTTGGCATGCCGGATGCAGGATCCTGGCACTGATTTCTACGCTCTGGAATGATGTCATAGGAATATTGGAAGAAGAATAAACTTTAGACACAGGTAATGTGATACTGAGTGTTGATTCTCTTGCTTGCCAGCTGGGTGACTTTGAGAGAGTTGCTTAAGCTCTCTGAACTTCTGCTTCCTGTTGTAAGATGGGATAGCTGCCTTCTCTGAGTACCGTATCTACCCCCACAGACTGAAGATGTTTAGAAGTCCCTCTTCCGGGAGATCTGTGGCATATAAAGAAGGCTGGACCTCTTGGCAGTTAAGTCATAGAGACCAGGGAGTTCTGGGAACCCTGAACAGGCCTTGTGTCACTAACCTGCCAAATTAGGTCTTTTATGTTTTTTAATTCAGAACTGATTAACGCAAAAGAAAACTTATGGGTTTTTGGTGCATTTTGATGACTACATACACTTTTGTGGCTACCACCCAAGATAAGATACGTAAAACTCCCATCCCCTCAGTGAGTTCTCTGTATGCTTTGTGGTCTTGACAACTTTCTGATTTCTATCACAATGTGTTCGTTTTCCCTGTGTTTGGGATTTCATATAAGTGGAATCATGTCATATCTATGGATTTGTGCCTGGCTCCTTTCACTCAACATACTTTGAGAGTCATTCATGCTATTTCATATGTCAGTAGATCGGTCGTGCAGTCACGGAGAAGCACTCCATTACAGGGAGATGCTCCAATTTATTTATCCCTCCCTCCCGATGACGGGACATTTGGGTGGTTTCCAGTTTGGGCTACTGTGAGTAAGGATGCTATGAACATTCTCATGCAAGTCTTTTGGTGGACATGTGTTTTCATTTCTTTTGGGCACCAGAGTGGCAGTTTGAGCCAAGTGTATGTTTCGCTCCATGAAAAACTTCCAAACACGTTTTCCAAAGTGGTTGCACCGATTTCGGAATCCCACCAGCAATATGAGAGTGGCCCAGGTGGTGTTTTGAGCCGTTTTGAGTTTAGTCCTTCTCGCGGGTGTGACGTGGTGTCTCACTGCAGTTTGGCAAGTTGGAAGTCATGTCTTAATTTTCAGTGGGGAGCTCCCTGTCCCTATCTGTGTACCTCTCCCTCCTTCTATGTGTTTCGGCTGTCCTGCAAGATTTGAAATTCCATGAGGGCAGAGGTTCTCCCTAATGGACCTTCTCAAATTCTGGACTACACCAAACACAGGGGCAGGGGACAGAGTGGCCACTTGATTTCTGGTCGGTTGATTTCGTGCTGCTAAGAAGCGCTTGCAGACTGTTCTGTAAGGAGGAGAGGTGAGCAGGGCTGTCTTCACCAAACGCTTTCCAAATGCTTGCAACTGGAGTTGGTTCCCTTGGAGGCAGTGCTCGGATGTCCTAGGAGAGACTGGCTCTGGTTTTTATCTCGCCCTCCCTCGTTCTCTCTCTCTCTTTCTCTCTGACAAAGAGGTAATTAGGGCTTCTTGGTACGTGCTGGGTGTGGGTGGCACTTCGATGTGTCAGGGCTGTTCAGGAACAGCAAGTTCAGAGGGCAGAGAAGCAGGTGAGCTGAGACCTCTGACTGGTCAGTTTCCCCTTTCGACCGCAGGTGGCTTCCTCCCTGCATTTTAACTCTGACTGATGTTGCGTCGTGTCATGAAAATGGCTGTTTTTTAAATTTTTTTTTTAAATTTTCAGAGTTACTTGTCCTTTGACCTGAATATATTCTTACAAAAAATGAAATAGGTAAATGAGATTGTCCACAATATGAATTTTTTTTTCTCCCAAGAATTTGAAGACAGATAGAAGTCTCCTGATCACCTGAAGATTTTCTGAAGAGAATCACAAATTGCATGATCACGTCTTTCACTGTCTGAAGGTTGTATCAGGGAATCCTGTGAGACTCTTTTCTTTGGTAGAAATCAGACTTTTTTCTCCCATGAGAATAGTGGGGGGCCTGCTAGAGCAGAGAGAATCGGTCAGAACTCTAGCGCTTGCTTTGGCAAGACCTTGCACGAGGACTTGGGACAAGGTGCTTTCATGGCTTGCTGTTGGAGATCATCAAGAAGAAGACGTGACCACAGGTTGACCAGAGAGCTGGTCCCAGGCTCACGAGCCCCTCCCCTGCTCCTGAATGTACCGCCATTCCCGCAGTGGGGACCATTTTCAAGGACACAGCCTTGAGAGTAAGGTTTTGTATGGGACCATACGGACTGTATGTGTGTTTGTATAAATGTTTAAGGTTCCTGTGGGCAGATGGGGAGGTCTACTGACTGGGCAGCCACAGGGAACAAGCCTCGTGTGTAGGTTCCTTTGTGCATTAGAACCCCCCCCCCCCCCCACCCTACTCTCCACCCCCTCCCCCCCAAGCCAACCCCCCTGCTATCCATCC
>NC_081561.1:22121344-22155452 GCF_022355385.1 Mustela nigripes | reverse complement strand
CAGGTTTACACACTTCACAGCACTCACCAAATCACATACCCTCCCCAATGTCCATAATCCCACCCCCTTCCCCCAAACCCCCTCCCCCCGGCAACCCTCAGTTTGTTGTGAGATTAAGAGTCACTTATGGTTTGTCTCCCTCCCAATCCCATCTTGTTTCATTTATTCTTCTACCCACTTAAGCCTCCATGTTGCATCACCACTTCCTCATATCAGGGAGATCATATGATAGTTGTCTTTCTCTGCTTGACTTATTTCGCTAAGCATGATACGCTCTAGTTCCATCCAAGTTGTTGCAAATGGCAAGATTTCATTTCTTTTGATGGCTGCATAGTATTCCATTGTGTATATATACCACATCTTCTTGATCCATTCATCTGTTGATGGACATCTAGGTTCTTTCCATAGTTTGGCTATTGTGGACATTGCTGCTATAAACATTCGGGTGCATGTGTCCCTTTGGATCACTACATTTGTATCTTTAGGGTAAATACCCAATAGTGCAATTGCTGGGTCATAGGGCAGTTCTATTTTCAACATTTTGAGGAACCTCCATGCTGTTTTCCAGAGTGGCTGCACCAGCTTGCATTCCCACCAACAGTGTAGGAGGGTTCCCCTTTCTCCGCATCCTCGCCAGCATCTGTCATTTCCTGACTTGTTGATTTTAGCCATTCTGACTGGTGTGAGGTGATATCGCATTGTGGTTTTGATTTGTATTTCCCTGATGCCGAGTGATATGGAGCACTTTTTCATGTGTCTGTTGGCCATCTGGATGTCTTCTTTGCAGAAATGTCTGTTCATGTCTTCTGCCCATTTTTTGATTGGATTATTTGTTCTTTGGGTGTTGAGTTTGCTAAGTTCTTTATAGATTCTGGACACTAGTCCTTTATCTGATATGTCGTTTGCAAATATCTTCTCCCATTCTGTCAGTTGTCTTTTGATTTTGTTAACTGTTTCCTTTGCTGTGCAAAAGCTTTTGATCTTGATGAAATCCCAATAGTTCATTTTTGCCCTTGCTTCCCTTGCCTTTTGCGTTGTTCCTAGGAAGATGTTGCTGCGGCAAAGGTCGAAGAGGTTGCTGCCCGTGTTCTCCTCAAGGATTTTGATGGATTCCTTTCGTACATTGAGGTCCTTCATCCATTTTGAGTCTATTTTTGTGTGTGGTGTAAGGAAATGGTCCAATTTCATTTTTCTGCATGTGGCTGTCCAATTTTCCCAGCACCATTTATTGAAAAGGCTGTCTTTTTTCCATTGGACATTCTTTCCTGCTTTGTCGAAGATTAGTTGACCATAGATTTGAGGGTCTATTTCTGGGCTCTCTATTCTGTTCCATTGATCTATGTGTCTGTTTTTGTGCCAGTACCATGCTGTCTTGATGATGACAGCTTTGTAATAGAGCTTGAAGTCCGGAATTGTGATGCCACCAACGTTGGCTTTCTTTTTCAATATCCCTTTGGCTATTCGAGGTCTTTTCTGGTTCCATATAAATTTTAGAATTATTTGTTCCATTTCTTTGAAAAAGATGGATGGTACTTTGATAGGAATTGCATTAAATGTGTAGATTGCTTTAGGTAGCATAGACATTTTCACAATATTTATTCTTCCAATCCAGGAGCATGGAACATTTTTCCATTTCTTTGTGTCTTCCTCAATTTCTTTCATGAGTACTTTATAGTTTTCTGAGTATAGATTCTGTGTCTCTTTGGTTAGGTTTATTCCTAGGTATCTTATGGTTTTGGATGCAATTGTAAATGGGATTGACTCCTTAATATCTCTTTCTTCTGTCTTGCTGTTGGTGTAGAGAAATGCAACTGATTTCTGTGCATTGATTTTATATCCTGACACTTTACTGAATTCCTGTATAAGTTCTAGCAGCTACTTACCCCGCATACTTTCTCATTTGCCCCTCCATCTGATACTCCTTCCATAGGGCAACGTTTCTGCAAAAATGCAGATACTAGGTGCATCAGATGGAAGTTCAGATCTTCTCGTGGGACTTTTAAGAGTGTTTTTTCTTAGACGCCTGCCTGGGGGGCTCAGTCACTTAAGCGTCCGCCTTCAGGTCAGGTCATGATCCTGGGGTCCTGGGATCCAGCCCACATCAAGCTCCTCCCTGCTCAGCAGGGAGCCTGCTTCTCTCTCTGCCTTCTGCTTGTGCCCCCACCCCCGACAAATAAATAAGTAAAATCTTAAAAGAAAAATGTTTTTTTCTTCACTAAGATATCAATTCTCTTAGTTGTAGGGATTTAAATGTCTTTTCTATCCTATTTTCAGCTACCTAAAAGCATGCTCAAGAGAGAAATTTTATTAGTAGACATTTTCTTGAGATGTACATTAAGCTTCTGTCTTCAAAATTTGACACAGTAAAAAAATTATATAGAGCATAATGTCTCTTCTGAATGTCTCTATTTAAAGATCAGAATAATTGCAAATTATAATTTAAAATGGTCTCACAAATCATTTAATTTTACTAACGCCTATTAATATTAAATTACATGCCTAAGCATACAAGCTAGTTAGTGTTAGAGCTGCGAGTAATTCTCAGATTTTCTTTTGGTTTAATGTAGTGCTTTTCCCATTATGTGTGATTTATACCTAAACTGATACATGCATTTTTGTATTTAACATTTTGAGATTGTTTACTTGAAAACTGATCCTCATCCATACAAAAGATGCAGAAGAAAGCAGAGTCTTGCAGAAATAAGAACTGGGGCATCAAAACACTGGGGCATTCGACTTGGCTGAGAATTTACTGGCAGTTAAAACTGAGGGGGAAATTAGATTGAATTACAGCCCTTCTGTTTTCTGGCAACAGAGAAACTATACATTCATTTGGAAAGACTGAATTTTCTTGAAAGTGAATTTGACTTGGAACATATGAGGGAAGGGGGAAGAGAGTATTTTCAGACCTACTATGGAACCTACTATGTTCCAGATATTATACTAGCTACTCTACGTATGCCATCTGATTTAATTTTCATGAACACCCCACAGGGAGGAATAATCACAGTTTTATATATGAAAAGACTGAGCCTCAAAGAGGTTAAACTAACTGCCACCTACTCCCCCTTAACACCTACTAATCCCCATCACTGGCAAGTGACAAAGCCAAGACTTGGACTACACTGGTCTCAGGTGAGTGATGAGAAGAGAGGAAAGTACTATAGGTGCTATGAAGATTTTTCAAGGAGTCCACATAGAACCAATTTGTTCACAAGCATTTTCTATATGTTTGTAAAATAAATTTTAGGTCTTACAAATGTAGGTACTGTTTCAATGTTGTTTGTATTAATAAAATGCATACCTCATGTACATTTTAGATGCATTACTGATATCTTGTAGATTTTTTTCTTGTACATTTTCATAATCAAGGATTTTCAACATACACTTAAAGTTATGTTGAGGATCACAAGACTTTAGTAGTGCTCACAGATTAGAAACTATTAAGAAACTTCAACCAATTATTATCATTTATTGGACACCTATTGAACTGTACTGAGCGTGGTGGACGAAGTAGAATGAAGACTATATAAGATATATTTCCTCAACAAAAGAAGCTTAACATCTAGTTGTTAATGTATAGAAACAATTTAGATATCAATACCAGGAAGCTTATTGTCAATATAAACTATGTGGTACTTCATTAGAAGTTGAATAAAAATATGGAAGAGAAGAGAACAAGACTTCAAGTGTCAGATCCAACATGTGAGGAGCTTAGAGGTCACCATTCTGTCCTCACAACAAATGAAAAGCTGAAAAAAAAACTGAAAAGTCAACAACTCTTCTTAGATATGCTGTTGAAGTGGGATCACATGGTAAACTGCTGAGCCCTCCCCCCCAATTGGAGAGATGAACAGGTAGTTAAGAGAATCACAACTTCCCTCAGCAGACACCCCCTGGGGAGTCAGCGCTGGGGCAGAAGAATTTGAACTGTACTTGAAAAATGGCCAGAGGCTCAGAATAGACAAGCCTTGGGGTTAAAAACTCCAGGGATTCCCAGTGATGGTGACATGGTGGTTGTCTCCCAGTGTGGTGGGTTTTACTTTTAGTCTCTACATGATTCTTGCAGTAAATACCAGAAAAAAATCCCCTTGTGCTTCTGGCAGGGGGAGGGAAAAATAATCATTTTGAAATACTCCAGGGCATTCTTTTCTTGAAATAAGACTTTCCATCAGAAGAAACTACTTTTTACCAGAATCTAATTTGCTGAGGTTTTTTTAGAGCTTAGCCAAACCAAGGGAAGGAAAATCCTCAACTTCAGCAGGTTCTAGCATTCCATGTGTAAGAAGAGAAATGCCCAATTCTTGCCCTTCTGAACACCCTGACCTAAAGAGGGGGAAATGGGGAAATACTGATGAAGTTCATAGTCTAGGGGCACAGCTTCACTAAAAGACTGAGACTAATCATAAGACTGTGTTGAGCTTCCCTTACCCCCAAACAGTACCACTACATTATTAAAAACCTATTTGCCACAGTTCCTTCTACACAGTCAATCATGTCTTCATCTCTGTAAAAAATTACAAGGCATGCTGAAAATAAAAACACAGTTTAAAGAGATGAACCAGCATCAGAACCAGAAACAGATATGGGAGGAATGTTGTAATTTTAAAACCAAGAATCTAAAAGGCTGTGGTTAATATGCTAAGGGCTTTAATAGGAAAAGTAGACAACTTGTAAGAACAAATGGGTAATATAAACCATCAGATGGAAATTCTAAGAAAGAATAAAAAGAAATAAATGCTGGTGGTTAGAAACATTGTAACAGAAATGAAGGATGTTTTAGGTGGGCTCACTCAGAGACATGACATGGCTGGGAAAGAATTTCTAAGCTTGAGGATATCTCAATTGAACCTTTAGAACTGAAACACATATAGAACAAAAAAAGAAGACTGAAAAAAAAAAAAGAAAAAGAACAGAATATCCAATAGCTATGACACAACTCCAAAAAGTATAACATACATGTAATGAAGACACAAGAAGGGGAACAAAGTGAGAAATGTACAAAAGTATTTAAAACAATAATGAAGAGAATTTACCCAAAATTAATATTAGACACCAAGCCACAGATCCGGGAAACTCAGAACATTGAATAGTTTAAAGGCAAACAAAACCACTCCTAACCACATCAAATACAAAACTCTGAAAATTGGAGATTTAAAAAAAAAATATTTAAGGAAGGCAGAGGAAAAAGTGATAACTTGCTTATATAGGAAAAAAGATAAGAATTATGTCTGATTATGTCTGATAATTTCCTCAGAAATACAGAAGCAAGAAGAGAGGGGAGTGAAATATTTATGGTGTTGAGAGAAAAAAAAACCCACCAATATAGAATTCTGTACTTTATGAAATTATCTTTCCAAACTGAAGGAGATACAAAATTATTATTAAACAAATAGAGATTGAGAGAATTTATTTCCAGTAGACTGCCATGTAAGAAAAATTAAATGAAGTTCTTCAGAGAAAAATTATATAAGCTAGTAATTCAGATTGGCATAAAGAAAGGTAGTGCCTCAGAGAATAAGTGAAGATACTTTTATTTTTCTTATTTTTAACTAATCTAATAGACAACAGTTTGTTCAATATAATAGTAACAACAGTGTATTCTATTATATATACACGCACATATGCTTGTGTACAAGTGAAATGAATAACCACAATGATAAAAGGGATGGAAAATAGAGGAAACAGGAACATTTTGTTATTATAAGTTACTTGAACTGTCCATGAAATGGTATAAAGATATTTGAAAGTGGATTTGGGTTGGTAAATGTTTGGTAAATTAGTAAATGTTTTTTTTTTTTTTTTTTTTTTTAAGTGATAATTTTTTTTTTTTTTTTTTTTTTTTTTTAAAGATTTTATTTATTTATTTGACAGAGATAAATCACAAGTAGGCAGAGAGGCAGGCAGAGAGAGAGAGAGGAGGAAGCAGGCTCCCCGCTGAGCAGAGAGCCCGATGCGGGACTCGATCCCAGGACCCTGAGATCATGACCTGAGCCGAAGGCAGCGGCTTAACCACTGAGCCACCCAGGCGCCCCTAGTAAATGTTTTTTGCAATATCTATAGCAACCACTTATAAAAAGTGTAAAAAAGAAGTATAATTGTTATGTAAGAATGGAGGGAAAATAGAGTCATAGAATGCTCAATTCAAATCATAAAAGGCAGAAAGAGATGGAAAACAAAATAAGAGCAAATAATAAGAGCAACAGATAGAAAATGATAGTAAATATGCTAAGTATCAACCCAAGTGTATCAGGAATCATTTTGAGTATGAATGGACTAAATGTACCAGATAAGACAGAGATTGTCAGGGTGGGTCAAAAACTAAGACCTAACTACATGTTGTTTACAAGAAACCCACTTTAAATATAAAGACACATATCGATGACACATAGATGGATAGGGAAAAATTTTAAATGCTACACAAATGAAAAGAAAGGAGTAGCTATTTTAATCTCAGACAGAGCAGAGTATACAGCAAGAAAAGTTGTCAGGCAGAAAGAGGGGTATTACCTAATGATAAAGATGTCATTCCTCTGGGAAGACATAAGCCAGGATGCCTGGGTGTCTCAGTTGGTTAAGTGGCTGTCTTCAGCTCAGGTCATGATCCCAGGGTGCTGGGATCCAATCCCACATCAGGTCCCTTGCTCAGCCGGGTGCCTGCTTCTTCCTCTGCCTGCCATTCCCTGCTGTTTGTGTTCTGTCTCTCTTGCTCTGGGTTTCATTCTCACTCTCACTCTCACATTCTCTCCCCGCCCACCAAACAAATAAAATCTTAAAAAAAAAAAAAAAGTCATAACAATCCTTAATATTCCTAATACCAGAGTGTCAAAATAATGTGAGGCAAAACCTAATAGAATTATAAGGAGAAATAGATGAATCCACTATTGTAATTGGAGGCTTTAACACCCCTCTCTCAAAATGGACAGATCCAACAAGCAGAAACCCAGTAAGGATGTTGAAGTCAACATCACCAATAAACTGGATGTAATGGACATGTATCAACTACTACATTCAACCCAGTAAAATACACATTCTTCTCAAGCTTGCATGGGATGTTCACCAATATGAACCACATTCTGTGCCATTAACCACACCTTAACAATGTTAAAATAAAAGACATCATATAATTTTTGCATTTAGAGAGAGTGTAATGGAATTAAACTAGAAATAGATAATAGATAGTTGGAAAATCCCCCCCAAACCAGCATACTTCTAAATAACACATGGGTCAAAGAATAAATCTGAGGAAATATTGAACAGTGTTTTGAGCTAAATGAAAGTGAAACTGCAACTTATCAAAATTCATAGAATGCAACAAAATCAGTGCTTATAGGGGATTTTATAACATTTGTAGATAGTTTAGAAATACAGAATGATCGAAAATCAATTATCTAAGCTTCCCCAATAGGAAACTAGAAAAAGGGGAACAAATTCAGTATAAAATATGTGGAAGAAAAGAAGTAATAAAAATTAGAGCAGAAACCAATGGAAATTTAAAAAAATCAATAAAACCACAGTTGTTCCTAAAAATATTAATAAAATTAAGAATCCTCTAGCCAAGGTAACCAAAAAAAAAAAAAAAAAAAAAAGGAAGGAGAGAGAGAGAGAACCCCACAAATTACTAATACTAGGTCATTCCAGATCCCATGGAGAACAAAAGGATAATAAAGAAATACTATGAACAACTTTATGCTCACAAATCTGATAACTTACATGAAATGAAACAATTCCTTGAAAGACCCAATGTGCCAAAACTCATATAAGAAGAAATAGATAATCAGGATAAGCTTATATCTCTTAAAGAAATAGAATCAATAATTAATAACCTTGGAACACAGAAGGCACCAGGCCCAGATGGGCTAATTAGGTGAATTCTACCAACATTTAAGAAAGAAATTATATCAATTCTCTACAGTCTCTTCTAGAAGACAGAAGTGGAGGGAATACTTCATAACTCCTTTTGGAAGGCCATCATTACCCTAATACCAAAATCAGACTAAGATATTATAAGAAAAAAACTGCAGACCACTATCTCACATGAACGTAGATGCAAAAATCCTTAACAAAATATTAAGAAATATTTGTTATGCTCCACAAATAAGTGAAATCATGTGATAATTGACTCTCTCTGCTTGACTTATTTCACTCAGCATAATCTCTTCCAGTCCATGTTGCTACAAAAGTTGGGTATTCATCCTTTCTGATGGAGGCATAATACTCCATAGTGTATATGGACCACATCTTCCTTATCCGTTCGTCCGTTGAAGGGCATCTTGGTTCTTTCCACAGTTTGGCGACTGTGGCCATTGCTGCTATAAACATTGGGGTACAGATGGCCCTTCTTTTTACGACATCTGTATCTTTGGGGTAAATACCCAGGAGTGCAATGGCAGGGTCATAGGGAAGTTCTATTTTTAATTTCTTGAGGAATCTCCACACTGTTCTCCAAAGAGGCTGCACCAACTTGCATTCCCACCAACAGTGTAAGAGGGTTCCCCTTTCCCCACACACTCTCCATCACATGTTGTTTCCTGTCGTGCTAATTTTGGCCATTCTAACTGGTTTAAGATGGTATTTCAATGTAGTTTTAATTTGAATCTCCCTGATGGCTAGTGATGATGAACATTTTTTCATGTGTCTGATAGCCATTTGTATGTCTTCATTGGAGAAGTGTCTGTTCATATCTTCTGCTCATTTTTTTTTTTTTATTTTTTATAAACATATATTTTTATCCCCAGGGGTACAGGTCTGTTTTTTTTTTAATGATTATCTGCTTTGTGTGTGTTGAGTTTGAGGAGTTCTTTATAGATCCTGGATATCAACCTTTTGTCTGTACTGTCATTGGCAAATATCTTCTCCCATTCCGTGGGTTGCCTTTGTTTTGTTGACTGTTTGCTTTGCTGTGCAGAAGCTTTTCATTTTGATGGAGTCCCAAAAGTTCATTTTTGCTTTTGTTTCCTTTGCCTTTGGAGACATATCTTGAAAGAAGTCACTGTGGCTGATATCGAAGAGATTACTGCCTATGTTCTCCTCTAGGATTCTGAAGGATTCCTGTCTCACACTGAGGTCTTTTACCCATTGTGAGTTTATCCTTATATATGGTTTCACTTATTTGTGGAGCATAACAAATAGCATGGAGGACAAGGGGAGTTAGAGAGGAGAAGGGAGTTGAGGGAAATTGGAAGGGGAGATGAACCATGAGAGACTATGGACTCTGAAAAACAATCTGAGGAGTATGGAGGGGCGGGGGGGGTGGGAGGTCGGGGTACCAGGTGGTGGGTATTAAGGAGGGCACAGATTGCATGGAGCACTGGGTGTGGTGCAAAAACAATGAATACTGTTACGCTGAAAATAAATAAAAAAATTTTAAAAAAAATATTAAGAAATAGAATTCCACAATGTAGAAAAATAATTATGCATTACGACCAGGTATGATTTATCCCAGCTGTACAAAGCTATTTCAACATTTGAAAATCAGTTAATGTAATTTATTCAAGTTGACAGGCTAAAGAAGAAAATCCCTATGATCAAATAAATCGATACAGAGAAATCTTTTGACAAAAACCAGTACCAATTCATGTTAAAAACAAAACAAAACAAAACAAAACTTAGTAAACCAGGAATAGAGGGGAATTTCCTCAGTCTAATAAGGAGGTTATTATGTTCCTGATTTACAAAAAAACACCTACAGATAACATTATACTCACTGGTGAGAAACTAGACATTTTCCTACTAAGATTAGGGACAACGCAAGAATGTTTCCTCCTCTGGAGCAGACAAATGGGACTATGTCAGTGTGGCCAGCCCCTCTTGTGCCAAACCCTTGGGTGGAGGACTTGGGAGTCTGAGACTTATCTGATGGGCATCCTGATTTGATTCCAGGTTGCTTAATTGCCTGCCGCTGAGTACGTATTTGTAAAATGCAATATTGCCCCTCAGGCATTTTTTCTCTCTTTTCAGCAAAACTGTAGCTCCTGCTCATTAAAAACGCAGTTGGCATTTTTACTGGGGAGTCACCCAAAGCACGGTAGTCAAGACAGGCCCAGGATGTTTGGCTTGTGGGTAGCTTTTCAGATTTTTCTATTTGATGGCATCAGGGAAGCACAAAGAAGGGAAATCTCAGGGAGGTTTTCCCTAAAGACTGATGGTTTTGCAGTAGTGCTGATGAATCATCCAAGAGACCAGTTCATAAAATAAAAATGTAATAAAACATAATGGGAATGGTTTTTCCTCGTCCCGCCACGTAGCTCTTATTAACATTAATGGGAATTGTAAGTGGGTTTGGAAAGGGGAGGATGCCTGGTTTTTCCAAAGGCTTTATATTTAGACTGATTCAATGAGCGGGTCTCATGTGCTTTATTCAAGCACAATCTGGAATAAAGGCAGGGGGATACAGGGCCTCTCTTTGGAGAATAGCATGCTTTCTGTTGGGGTGATTTGATTTATTTTACTGTTCAGAAGGGTGGAGACAGGGCAGGGGAGCCATGAGATGCAGAGAAGGGTGCTGTTTTATTGCTTAAGCCTAACACACAGTGAATACGTTCACTTATAATAATGATTTCAAAACACACCCTTGTAAAATGGATCTATTTGCTCTTGATTTAGTATTCCATGCAGTATATCTCACTCTACCCCCAACTCTGACAACACATAAGGAAACATCTCAGAGTGGGGGAGAAAGAAAGTAATGTTTTTTTTTTCTCTTAATTGAATCAGGCCTTCCAGTTTCTCTCTGGGACTGAGCAATTGCCCCGAGGTGCTAGTTTCCCTCACTTGGTGAGTGTTGTCTGTGCGGATGAGGGTCGCCGAGCAGCTAGCACTCAGAAGTTTATTTTTTCTAATTGGAGAATATAGAGCACATTTTCATGGTGCAAAACTTGAAAAAACTCTCAGAAGGTAGAAACAGAATAAAAACCATCCATAATCTAATCATCTAGAAATACTACTCTGTTGCTACATTTTAATAGATGTGTATTTATATGTATGAATCTTTATGTATGTTTTATGATCCTGACTGATACTGTGTATAAATCTTTATACCTTTCCTTGTAAAATCATTTTATGATGACTGTTTTCCCATGTCTTTATATGGTCTTTGAAAGCGTGGTTTTTGTGGCTAAATAATTATGAGCCCATTTCTTCAATTATCATCCTAGGGTTGGATATTTAGACTGTTTGCTAACAGCAAAAATCCTTTTGTATGCATTTTGATGTCTGGAATTGACGCAGAGTATTGTACGGTTAATAGGGTTTGCTATTTTGAAAGATGAAAATATGATGTTGCTGTTTTAACTTTCGTTAGTTTGATTGATAGAGCAACAGAGCACTTATTCAAATGTTTATTTGCCCTTGCAGTCGCTACTTGGTGAGTAGACAGCATAGTGCTTCCTAGGACCACATAAATCCGCACATCGGAGGCTGACATTCATTTCGAACTGTACTTAAATATTACCTGTGGGCCAATGCTTTAGGGCTGGAAGTTACAGATATTATTATGGAACTCTTAGGAACAGTTTGTTGAAAAGAGAGACGTAATTATTCATGTACTAAGAGAGAAATTACAGTGTCCGTGTCCCAAAATGTCTTTAAAGTCTGTAGGCTCATGGCAAAAACCCATGTTTTCTTAGCAATTTGAAAGTAAAGGTATTGTCTGGATAGATGGGGTGTTGCTGATACCACATACTGCTCTAGCAGAGTTCGACTGAAAGCTGTTCTGGGTTCCACTGGAACAACAGCTCTTCAGAGTTTAATTGAGCCAAACCCAAATGCTGGAAGAAAAAAAGAAAGAAAAAAGCCTTTTGGCAAATTCCCATGACAGTGATTATGAGCTCTAAGCAAATGGGACAAACAAATGGGAGTTTTTCTTTTAGGGACTCTAAATTCTCTTTTTTATCCTATCTCCAATGTTCACCCACCTTTAGTAGTGAATTCTGAATTTATGGTGAATTCCAAACCAGACAACACTGGACTATTCTGATGAACTTTACAAATGAGCTTTTCTGAGCGTCCTTACGTAGAGCTACCGCCTGGGACTCTTTTGGGGGTGGGAGTGAAATTATTAATGATACTTCTCTGCTGTCTTGTTACTTGGAGATCCAACCATATGGATGTATTTGTCTTATCTAATCAGCCTCTACAACTTACTTGCCCTAAGTCGCTAATGACAGCTCCTGGCTTGCAAATCTTACTCCTTGACATTGTTGGCATGTTGATTGGAAACCAAACCGAATACCATACCCCCTGCTGTTGCTTAAAGTGTTTTGAGCAGGATAATCCTTTGCTGTGTAGAAATACACCACAGATTTGTAGGATGTCTAGAATAGCGACGCCTTCTGTAACAGGTACGCTCGGAACGTGACAACTCCCCAAAATGCATGCTGATATTTTCATAGCCTTTGTCAGGGAATCATGGAAGAAACAAGGAAATGAATGGCCCAGCCCCTCCCTTGTCAGAGCTTATGGTCATTTAGTGAGACAAAGTGCACAGTTACGATGCAGAAGAGAAGGTGATAAGGAAGGGACAAGAGAAGGTCTACTAGGGGCTATAGACAGAAGGGAGTCATGAGGTAATGTTCTATCTATCTTTTAATTATTATTATTTTTGGTTGGGGGGCATCTGGGTGGCTCAGCGGGTTAAGCATCTGCCCTTGGCTCAGGTCATGATCCCAGGGTCGTGGCATCAAGTCCCGCTGAGCAGAGAGCCTGCTTCTCCCTTGACCTGCTACTCCCCCTGCTTGTGCTCTCTCTCCCTGACAAATAAATAAATAAAATCTTAAAATAAATTTTACTTAGATATTGCAGGCTATATATATATATATATATATAATACATAATAATAATATATAATAATAATATAATCCTGTGTAAAGGCATATGTCAAAAGCAACAACATCAATATTTGCCTCCCCAAAGGCAATCGCTTTCAGTTTTGCTAGCTATTTATTTTTTAGCATTCATCTGATTCTCTAAAACTATATGTATATAGTTATTTCTTGATTTACTTTTTAAATGGTAAGCCACCTGTTATGATATGTTATTCTTCCATTCTCAACATCCTACCACTATGTTTTTATATGTAATAATATAATATTTTCCTTTTAATATATTCTTTACCATGGAGTATATTATTTAAACATTTAATGTAGATAATTACATCTAATTCCTTTCCTTTTTTTTTTTTTTTTTTTCCCCCCGTAAAGAACAACTCCACTCCCTTTTGGAAATTCTCTCCTTATCACTCTTCTCCCACCAAACGCTCTGGCAGAACTCTCTCTTCTTTTAATGGAAGACAAAATTTCTCCTAGGAAATGACCTTCTGTCCTTTTCCCTTTCTTCCCTTGGGTTTTTGGCTTCTCGTTCCCTTCCTCTCATTTTCGTGTGGTCTGAGGATGGTGCTGGAAAGGAGGGGCCGTGTATCTTCCATCGTCCACCTGTAACGGTCTCACTCACTCTCTCTGAAGGTGGTTGTGAAGAGGGTTGGAGAAGCCTTCACAGAGCAGTAGTGACGTCAGAGGTGGGCTTTTGTACATGACTCCCACCTCTACAGAACGGTGGGACAAGAAGGAAATCCATTCAGAAGGTGTGACAGACACGGGACAGGGTGGAAGAAAGGGCTTGTCCTCCCTCATCTGTGGAGGACAAGGGTACGCTCAGGGACGTAAGGAGGCGTCTATGCAGTGTTCCCCCAGTGAGGGCCTTTCAGGACCCAGTGGAATGTGAGGAACTAATAGTGACTTACATAAAACATTCCACTTGCTAGAAGACTCACTAGGTAGGAGAGGGGTGCAGCTTATCTGAGGGTGAGAAATCAGATCTTATTATGTCCCTATTATATGGTCTTTTCTGCTTTTGCATAGCGCTTGCTTCATAGCATTGGTTGGAAGAATTATCAAGATGATTTGGTTAGCTTTCAAATGAGTACATCTGACTCTCGAAGGCGTACGATCACCTCAGAAATAGTTCCCTTACCCCAAGTCGAACGCGGCTTGCCTGTGGTCTCTTTCTCCCGGCCCACACGGACGTCTGCAGGCCCACTCCCCCCTTCTCTCTGAGGAGGGCAGTAGAGTCCCACAAATCACACTTCTTCCACTGGCTTTGTTCCCTTTTCATTATTCATGCTGGTTTTCCCTTTTTTTTTTTTTTTTCTCCTGGAGTCTCTCTTTTGTATAATTCCATCATCCGTTCTCAGGGGAATGATATTGTCTACGGGGGAAGGCCTCACTGGCTGCAACGTAGCACACCTGTATTTAAACATCGGGGAGTTCTAAATCCAGAATGTCAGGGCTGGAAGCGACTCCCAGATCAGCACAGAACCCTTGCCTCTTACAAAACCTGAAAACCATAAAGGTGACTTGACTTGCTCAAAGTCTCAAGTTAGGTATGACGAGCACAGAGACTAGACTCCATGTCTCCAAACTGTAGCTTCTGCTTGTATGATTTTACTCATTTTTGGCAGCTGGTGCCCACAATGCATCTACTAACAAAGGAAGTACAATTCACTATCATGAAATGTTATTATTATAATTATTTTATTTTATTTTATTTGTTTAGGTAATCTCTATACCCATCATGGGGCTTGAACTCATGACCCTGAGATCAAGAGTCACAAGTTCTACCATCATGAAATTAAAATGTTTGCTCAAGTTTTTTTAAATATTGCTTTGTCTATCCCATTTCTGTTTGCACTAAAAGTGAAGTAGGATTCCCTTTCCCCCTCATCAGAAGATTTATTTATTTTTCTTAATATGTGTTATGTATTATATACTATGTTAGGCTTTGTGAAGGATATAAAAATGGTATGTCTACTTAGAGAGTTAAGCTATAAACCAAAAATAGCCAAGCAAGTTAAAATAATATAAAATCATGAAGGAAGGGTCATTCTAACTAGTTGGTAGGTTAGTTGTACTAGTTACCAGGTAAATGATCTACACGGTAAGAGCTCTGACATCTGATGGGAAAGAGTTTGTGGAGGCAAAAAGTGAGAAGTGGACATAGGCCTTGAAGGAGGGGTTGATGTCCACAGCAAAGGTGGGGAACAGAACATTCCAGAAGGAACAGTCATTCATGACGCTGATGCCTCCTGGGCCAGATACTGGCAAAGTGCTAGGCAGGTGGAAACCCTCTCAAGGAGTCTAGAATCCAGCATGCCCGCCACTCCTGCCTCACTACAGCAGAGCTTTCCGAGGGCCTGGCTCACCGGGGAACTTACGATGTGTGGCAGGAAACAGGGCTGGGAGAGAGGCTCAGGTCTGTGCTTCAGATGCCCCAGGCGAGGCATCCCTGCAGCACCACGGAACTGGAAGAGACATGGGCAGTCCTCATTCGGGCCATGGGTAATGGCCTGAACAGAGAGACTGAGCTCAGGGTTTTCCTGTGCAGAAATCTGAGATGGAGAGGAAGGACCATCATGGAGGTGGAGAGAAGAAGCCAGATAAGTTCGCAGGCCCATCGTAGACCTCTGACCGAGAGCATAAGAATGCGTACAGCAAGGCTACTCAGAATGGACCGTGGCTGTTTTTTGGACAACAGGGCCCAATTGTCACCGCCACTCCCCTACAGGACACAGATGTGCCCATCAGGGGCTAAGAACCCACTTTCCTAAGACAGGGGATGGAGCTTCATAAGTAAGAGAACTTGTGTGAGGTTCTCCCTGTTCTGTCCCCACTGCTGAGACTTCACCCCTGAGCAAAGGTGGGCTCTCCCACAACATCGGGGCGCAAAGTGAGCCCAAATAGGAGGTAATTCTGGATTAATGAGGATCCTGTGTTCAACCTTCTCCCTTCCTCCAGACCCATCTCTCCCCAACCATTCTGACCTTCAGTCACGTGACGCTTCCCCTCCCCTCCTTTTTGCTCACGTTGCTGCCCTGATCGCCATCAGGAACGGGGCTGGGGGCATCCGGGGAGTGTCAGGAATGCTGCCCCTGCTCTCCGCTCCTGCGAGATGCTGGTGAAGTGGTATGTTGGTAATAGGGCTGTAGAAAAGAATGCATTGATTTCTCGGTGGATTTTTTTAAAGGCTTTGGGACATGACTGAGGGAATGGCTAATTACTATTTATGACTGTTTCATTCGGAGCTAATTGCCGGAGCTGCTGCAGACACGGGGGGGTTCTCACTGCTGCTCTGCTCCAAATGTGCAAACAGTCATAAAATGGTCGATGGGGGCTGATTCTTTGCACACCACTCCTGAAACGGAGTGTGTGTGTGTGTGTGTGTGTGTGTGTGTGTATGTACACACACCCACAATTGCACAGATTTCAAGGAGCACAGAGGTAATTCCTGAAAATCCTCTATTTTCGATAGGTCATAGGTATACACCAGGGCCGACATGTCCTTGTGTAATTAACCGTGCTGAATATGGCACTCCTCTGAGACCTGAAGCAACTAAGGGGTTTCAGTGCCTCTGTCCCCCCTGGCTTGACCAGAGGAGCAGGGACAGCGAGCGGACGGACAAGTTAGCTGGATTCATCAAAGTTTGATTAAAGTAAAGAAATATGTAGAAATATTAAATGGAGGCCGGAGGGGTTTCCCCCAAGTCATGCTTTGGCTCTCTCTTAATTGATTTTCCTACTTAGTGTGAACCCAGGACGGCTGCACTTTATAGGGGGCGAGTCCCTGGATGTGTGGCGGGAGAGTCCGCCATGCACATCTGGAAAGCAGCTTTGGGTCTGGTCAGTGAAAGATGGTCCCAATGTGTGTCCCCGGGCCCCAGGCACTGGCCTTCTTCCCCAAGTGTGTGGCTCAGGGAGACTGGAGAGGAGGGTGCTCTAAGTCTCTGCTGTAAACCAAGGGAAATGACCTCACAGTCCAGGACCATTTCCAGCCAGTGTCATTGTTTTTTTTTTTTCCAGGTACCATTATATGCTCAGGAAAGCCTGACCTTCATTTATTTTTATTTTTTTCTTTTTTATGGAGGGGAGCGGGGAGTGGATCAATCAAGGGTATATATGAGAGTCTCTAACTGATAACCCAGTTAACGCTCCTGATGGGTTGGTTGGTTGCACATCTCCACGAAGCATGTAATAGAGCCAATTAATGAGCAGCAAATTGGTGAAAACCAGCCTTTCCTGAGTTTGGCTTCTTTAAGGGCCTGGGACTGAGATCTGGCAGGGTTCTTTGTGCAGGGCAAGGAAGGGACATGCTTGGAGGTGAGACAGAAGCGGCTGTCGCACCCTGGAGGAAGACGGGGGAGAGTGCTGATGTAGGCATTTGAGGGACATTTAAGAAACATTGGGACTCTGATCCTGCCCAGGTCCCTGGGACAGAGGATGTGGGGGGTGCACTCCTGGAGATGGATCCCAAGCCCCTGGGCTCCCAGCCTGACGAAGACACCTGTTGTTCAACATGGGCACATATGTAGAGTGGACTGCTTCAGAGGCAACCTGCAGGACTGGCAAGGAGGGGTCCAAAGGGAACCCTAACTGCAGGAGCCTGGGGGGTTTTGCTCATTGGAGAGTCATCCCCAGCCCCTCTGTGGGTGATCCTAGGACCGAGGGGGTATTTTACAATCTGAATGCAACCGAATGCCTCTCCATCATTAAGACAGGGTTTCAGAGTCAAAACTAAGTGCACTTAGAAGATTTAAGTAAAGTGTTTTTTGTTTGTTTGGGGTTTTTTTTTTTTTGCACTTGAATGCAGTAAATTAAAATCCATACTCATTGCACAGGTTTAGAATTCAAATAACAACAAGGAAATACATTCACAGGCCTGGTGTAGGGTCACAGATCACCTGAAATAATGCTTCCTCGTTGTCCGTTGGGTGTCAATAATGGTTATTGTCTTAAGTTCGAATCTGACAGACCCCTTTTGGGTTTTGTGCAGGGTGCTAGAATTAAAAAGCTAACATGGCAGACTTCCTATTAAGGCACATTCAGACTTGTAGGGAAGACAGATATGTGAATAGAAGATTTGAATGTGACGTCATAAGCACATAAGTAAGACTTCAGAGCTGAACATTTATCCTTTTTAATTTTAGTTTCCATGGACATCTGAGTTTAAAGTACTCTTACGTGTTAAATATGTCTGCTTTTTCCTTAGGGATTAGATTCCAGTATTGTGTTAGTTTCAAATATAAAGTAAAAAGATTTTTTATTAATTTTTATACCTTTATAAAATATATAATGAAATATTTCTTCTTCTTCTTTTTCTTTTTTTTTTTTTTTTGCAAGCTCATTCTGAAAAAGTGTGTATTAGTTTGCTAAGGCTGCTATAAGAAAATTCCACACCCTGGGTAACTTGAACAACAGAAACCTACTGTGTCCCTGTTCTGGAGGCTGAAGTCCAAGATTAGAGCATCAGGGAGGCCATGCTACCTCTCCAGGCTCTAGGAATGGATCTGTTCAGGCTTCTCCCCTTACTTCTGATAATTCCTTGGTTTGTGGAGGCATATCTCCAGTCTTCCCAGGGCATTCTCCCCGATTGTGCCTAGATTTTTTCTTTTAATGAAGATACCAGTCATATTGGTTAGGCCTTCTGCCCTAGTATGACCCCATTTTACAAATTACATCATCAATGACCCTATTTCCAAATAAAATAATGTTCTGAGGTACTAGGGATTAGGATTTCAACCTGTGATTTGGGGGCGGGAGGGGTGCATTTCAACCCCTCACAAAGGGTATCATTTCTATTCTATCATCTTTTATTCCTCTAGAGAAACCCCCTTTGAATTGGTTCACTACTGTCCTAAGTGGGCCCAACATGTATGCCTGTTTCTGTATGAAATGCCTCACTAGCATCATTTATAAAGACACACCGTGATGCCTATAAGAGAGGGTCTGTATTTTCCATTTTCTTGCTAATGACTTTCAGGATGCCCATCTACATTTCCTGTAGCAACTGTAGAGCACTGTATGAGATTTGGTTTTCTTTTCTCTGAGTCTTGTAGATAGTTAAAACTGACTGCTTCCCTCTCGGGGCACTTTTGTTTGTTGCTGGTGATGGTCATGGGAGCCTTGCAAGTCAAGGAGAGCCTTGACTGGTAGAGTGCATCTCTACTCTAGTAGTTCCTTTGGTTCCTTCGGTAGCTCTTAGAAATGTAATATATAGGTCTAGTCGTTTAGTGTATGCTTCCTGCAAGCTCTTTCTCTAAGTGGTATTATATGGAAACATGGAGTCTTTCTGTCCTTCATGGCCACCGAGTATTATTATATGGAATTATATGGAATTATTATATGGTATTATATGGAAGCATGGAGTCTTTCTGTCTTCATGGCCACCGAGTCTTTCTGTCCTTCATGGCCAGCCTACATCTGTTCATTGCAAACACCGGTCCATCTTCAGCTAAATTCAGTATAGTCATCTCTATCTTCTTCCACATCCTGCCTGCTTGAGTTTTCTTAGACTTCAGCCAGGCACCAGATTCTGTGATTCTCTTGAAGGTAGTGAACACATTCACCTTAGTCTGGGTGCTCTTCTTACCGACCCAGAGCGAATGGAGATAGTAAGCCCCATTACCATTGGAACAGGGGAAGGTAGATTCCCGGCAAAGCAAAATCTCTCTCCAAAAATAGTCATCTCCACAGATTCTCACTTTCTGACACCTTCATACAATATGCACACCTTTTTGTATGTTAGCTACATTTCAATAACAAAGTTGAAGGCCTTACCTAACTGCTATTACATAGTCTTTACTCACAGAGTAGCTTTAAATTTGTTACATTTTCAAATCTCAATAACTCTATTAGCTAGGAAGGCAGGTAACAGCAGCCACATGTGACAGATGAGGACGTTGAGGTCCAGATAGTGTAAGTAACTCACCCCAGTACAGATGGCGGCTGAACTGGACTAGAAACTTGATTTTCTGATCATTGTGCGCACAATGAATGTTTTCAATGAGAATCCCACAACCCTGGGATGATGTGGTAGATATGGGGGAAATAATAGATTGGAGGAAGGGAAATGTGAAGTTTAAAAAACAAAAAACACAGTTTTCCAATACTTTGATTTGCTTTTTGTTGCATTCATGGTATTTCAAATAAAGGGGTTTTTGAAGTTTTTATATTTTTCCAAAAAGGGCTTGGGGGAAAAAAAAAAGACTAAGGAAAATGACACTCACATATTCTCTTCCACTAGACCTATTCTCTTCCTCAGCTCACATAGCCTGCCGGGTCGACACACGTGGATGGTAGGCAATGCACTTGGCCGTGAGGACATTTATACTGAGACAAAAAGTAAATCTCTCATTCCAGTTTAGCTTTTAAAAAAAGTTATCAGCATACAAGGTACTTAAAAATTATAGCTAATGAAGACTTGAAGAATTAAAACCCCAAGGCCGTTTCCTATTCAGAAAGCTAAAGAGCTCGCTAAACAAAAATAAACTCCAAACATGAACTCTTACTCCTCCTCCTGCCCCTCCCCCCACCCAAGCCCCTCTGATTTTTCTGGTTTATTTTAAGCTCATGGAGAACAAAAACCTTGCTGTTCCTTAACAAGTGAGAATGACTTGCCCAGACACACAATAAAACATTTGTGACAAGCGAGCGTGCACGCCCTTAACCCCGATTTTGCTCGGCACAAGGTACTCTGGCTGCCTGTTTCAACAAAGGGCCTTCTGTCCCCACTCATTGCCAAGGCTGAATGCCAATTGTCTTCAGTCTGATTGCGCCTTGAACCCCACTCCTCTCAGTGGATGGATGAGAGCACTGCCTAGGATACCAGGACCTACTGGGCTGAGTGAAGTGAGGATATTATTTTAAGTTAACTTTCCTTTATCCTCTGTTCTTTGAAAAATGTAGGGTGTGTCTTTGCTTTGCTTCTCTTCAGCAAGTGCCCACTCAGCCCACCCTCCAGCCCCCTTCCCTAAAACAGCTCCTTTTCCCAGCTGGTGGGCCATGTTGCCTTTGACCAAGATGGCACAAGACTAATGCAGACTCAGTTCTGTTAGATATCCTCCCCAGATCCACACTATCGTAGGGGGTGGTAAGGAGCGCCGTCAATATGAAACAAAATACCCAGAAAGCAGCAAACTGAAGAATGCTATGGAGAGGAGGAAGGGGAAAATCAAGAAGGTGTTATGGAGAGGCATTCCCTTAGAAAAGAGGATATTAAATGGCCTTTTGGCAACTTCTTGAAATGAAATTCCCCCCAAATCTAAAATTCTTCCTGGGTCATCCTCCGTTCTCGTCACTCAGTTTTTTTAGAGAACTAGAATAACTTTTGTCTAATTATGGAAACAGTATGTTATTATAATTTATTAAAAAAGACTACAAAGGAGAAAATGAAAACCCCCACGATTTAAGGATATATAATCAAGATTTCTCTTTGTGTGTCTCACATAGATACACAATACAATTTATTTGGTAAATTATGTGTTTTGAATAGTAATATACTACGGAAATATTTTATTGGTAACAGATATTAATTTAACACTTGGCTGGAATTTTATATCATATGTTATATTTATATAAACAATCCCTTATAGTTGATCTTTTGGGTCAAAGTTTTTTGCTATTCTAAATAATATTGCAATGGGAATCTTTAGAGCTACACTTAATTTTATGGGGAAGTAAGTAGAAGAGGAATTTTTATAGTAAAAGATAATGCAGACTTCAGAATATCTTGATGTTTATTGTGGTCCAGGAAAATTATTCTTCCTGCATTATCTTACAGCACTCTCTCCTCCTGTTCTTTACAAATACTACTTTGAATGAGCAGGGCTAGACTTATATCTTCTTAGCCCTAATGCATTTTTCTCAACCTATCTTTAATTTAAACTGTTACGCATAGGATACAAATAAGAAAACGCGTCATGTGCTTAGGCTGGAACATATTCGTGTATCCAACATGTTTCTGCCTCTTTTTGTTTCATGATTAGTTCAGTGTTAGAGTGGGGAGTCCATGCTTTACCTGTTGTGAATCCCATTCATTCAGGGGGACAGTGTGTAGCCTGTGCAGGAAGAAGGTCTTGAAAACATTATTTCATTTGAAATTCCTTGTGTTCTGCTTGGAAGTGCTTATCTCAAAAGAAGGTAGACATTGTTATCTCCACAGCAATATAACAACACAGTAATCATACTGCTGGGAATGAGTGAAATTGTCTGGTTATTTGTAAGAGAGGCCTTAAAATTATATTTTAAGTTACTTAGCTTTAGGGGACTGCTGGCCATTTGAAAATTAAGTTTTTCTTTTCTCAAAGATCTTTTTTTCCCTGCCAGACACTGTGTTTTGTCATACAATAATCATCATTGATTTCTTAATTGTGCTCTTGATTCTTTCTTAGCAAAATAGAGTGGCAAATTTGATTGAAATCCTTATAGCTAGGTTGTCTGTAGGCTTACTGTCAATACAAGCGTTTTCTTCCTTTCCAGTTTGCATCCCAAGGACAAATAATTCAGCCTCCTGAGATTGTCATTCACTGCCCCTCTCCTTCAGGCACACAGACGCACACACACACAGACACACAGGAGATCACAAGGCCTTATCAGGAATGCCTAGCTAATCTTTTGTCTTTACCTAGTTCAAATAGCTATTTATTTTTCAGCATATAAAGAACAAACTGTGGGTAAATATTGTTCTAGATCTGAAACAGATGTCTTAAAGTAGTGTCTCGCAGCTTTTACCGTTTGCCAAAGAAACCAAAGAAATAGAAAGCTAGAGCTTGAAGTTAACTATTAGATAAGTTTGAGTACCAGAAAGCAGGTGTTTTGGTTGAGCGTCAAAGGCATCTAATCCCCAATACTCAACTGCTGTATTAAATAAACACATTTATCAAATTTATTAAACATTTGCACAGCCGTTGGCTAGTTACCCTTGTCATGAGGCATCAAATAGGGCAGAACATTGTTGGATCTCCCAATAAATGGGACCAAGAGAACACTTAACAGCATCATTAATGACATTATGTATGATTTGATATATCCATGAAGAGATAGACCCATGAAAAGAGGACCAGCTCTCGCCTCCAAAAGCTTGGTTCCAGATTAACCCCAGAATAAAGATATCATTTCCAGTTTTAATCTCTTTGTGAACAAATCTGAATCCGAGCCTTTTGTCTCTACTTTCTTTTCAAGGAGGAATGGGCTGTCCATGGAGACGTTCCTCTAAGGTGTAGCCAAGCCACTTACTTCCTTACTAAAATGAGTTCTGATCCTTTTTCAGTCCTTTCTCTACAGGTTGGTAAATATATACACCAAAATCAATCTGATTTACATAGTTTATAATTTACCTTTAGGAGGGAAAGTGATGTTTTGATATTGTATTTGTAAATTTTAACTAATGAAAAGTTCTGTGTATCACTGGAGGTTCAACCAGGGAAGCAGAACTGCTATGGGTCATGTGATACAGATTTCTTTTAGGTCTTAGAGGATTTGGGGACCTGGTGAAGAAATTTATGGAAAGCTGTTGCTTCTGACTCTGGGGGCTGGAATGATATTGTCATAGGTCAGTGGAGCCCACAGTGGGACAAAAGCTGCGGTAGTTAAAGGATGAACTGGAATTGGTGAGCGAGTGGATCCTGCACATGCTTCGCACCGCATCCAATCACCTAATCCCCACAACAAAGGATGCACTTTGCACAAGGAAGAGGAGATAGGTGGGGCTTCGGGAGGGAGCTGAAGACCCAGCTGCTGCCCGGGCATGGTTAAGTTAGTCAAGCAAATCAGCAGCTTTAAGCTTGAGTGGCTGCAGCAGCTGGGACCCTCACCCAGCTTCACAGTCTGATGTTCCTCCTCCCCTCACTTGGCATTCCAAGTCTCCATAGCTTTCTTGTGGGTCACCTTCACCCACACCCCTGGAAAGGGGAATTCCAGCAAACGCGGTTCCAGTCTCATTCAGCGGACATAGTGTAAAACCAGTGCAAGCAATGATGATACGTTTGAGACTGACTTTCCATCTTGCCTGGAGCTTCACAGCTGAGAAGGCGCCATCTTGCTCGTCATTCAGTCAACTCACACGTCTTCATGTTGCCATTTCTTTTTGTTTTCATGACTGCTGATTCAAATGTCTTTCCCTGGGTCTTTTCACCTGGAAAACTTCTAATAGTCTGTAAGGACAGCTCAAATATCTCCTACTCTGGGAGGTTTTCTTCACCTCTACGGGCAAAGCTATTATGGTTTTTTGTTTTTTTTTTAAGAAACCAAGCACTGTATGTTGTGACTCATGTTTATTTTCCTATTTGTCCCAGTAAAAAGGAAGTTCTTTTTGGACAGGTACTACAGACTTCTTACCAGTATATTCTTACTATGCAACATACATGCATTTGGCCTAAAAATTGAATGCACTTAGCATAAATGAAAAGATAATCTGAGTTTATGATGTAAGGTGGAATGGATTTGTATGTGCTATTATTATTATAACACTTCCAAGAATTACTGCAAGATCATACTTAGAAGGAAACCGTACATTATCTTATCTCAATGCAATGACTTCTAAGACATCAAATAACAATAATAAATTCAACAGGAATCTCAATCACAGAGATTTTTTGCAATACAGAAGAAAACGTCCTTGAAACCATTAGTGCAGATGGTCCCAGAGGACACCACTCTAGGTTCACCTACATTCTGTGAGCTTCCTGTAAGTCACATAGCTACACTGGTGAGCATGTTCTAGATCCAGATAACACTTTGTTTCATGAAGCTGGGTGAGGGTCCCAGTTCCAAAAATGCAATTTGAAGTATAATTATAATATAACATGTCTGTAAACAGTAATTATACTTTTTAATATTAAAGGTGAAAAAAGGTTTTGACATAAGTCTTTCCATAAAATCATTATTCTTACCAAAAGAGTTGATGTTTATAGAAGCCTTCGGTAATTGTTCAAGGCTTTTAAATTTTTCAAAATATTTAGTTAATTTTAGGTCAAGGAGCAAAAATGATTTAGAAGTATTTTCAATAATAATCACTAATATTATTTTTATCTCTTTTACCTCTCTTTTAAAAATGGAGTTAAACAGGAAAAATAATCTTATGGAACATCCTGATTAATGAATAATTTCTGTGCTGATTAGTGTAGCAAAGGACATCTGAAAATATGTAGTTTAGAGTTCCATGAAGGTTCTTTTTTTTTGGATGGCTTCTTCTTTCTTTCTCTTCCTCCCTCTCTCCCTCTTCCTTCCTTCCTTTCTTTCTCTCTTTCTTTTTTCTTTTCCTTGCCTTTCTTTTCTTTCCTTTTCTTTTGTCTTTTCTTTCCTCTTCTCTTTTCTTTTTCTTTCTCTATTTGCTTTAGCGTCACAAAAACCTAGATCCAAACTGGGTACTGTATTTCAATAGTTACCTTCGTTGGGTTCCAAGAACAGTTACCTCCTTTCTTTTCCATTTCCCTTTATATTTCCCTTTATATATTTTATAAACTCATCAATCTATTTTTCTGTCTACCTATCTACTTATATTAATCTGAACTCTGTGAAATTCCCATATTTTTAAGTAGGAAATGTTCTAATATAAATTCATATGATAAAGTGTTGGCAGTTTCATATAGTAAACATATTGTAGGCCATCTTGATTACTTCTGTGCAGAACAGTCATAAGTTGTAAAAATAGGTAGTGACCTTATTGATTTTACTTGTCATAAACTAGTGTGTGGTACATTGGAAGATACAGGGACTTGATGATTTTGTGGAAACGAGACAAACAACAAATTTGTCAGGAAAGCCTTTTTAATTAAAAAAAAAAAACTGTGCATTTGATACAGTCAATTCAAAGAATTTTTTAACATCATTTATTATTAAATGGAATAAAGGAGTTGAAAGTTTATTCACTCTGAGATTTTAATAAACTTAACAAAGAAAAATGCATTTTTCTTTTTAATTTTGATTTTCTTCTGATGAACCTTGCCATGGTTATTACCAAAATGTATTTTTCTTCCTGTGAAAGATAAAATAACCACACAGTGTATAGGAAAAGCAATGGTCGAGGTGCCAGGAAGTAAGGAAACGTAGCTCACCGGTGTGGTACAAGCAAAAACAATACCAGTGCCTTCCCCATCAATATTCTAGAGTATGGGGAGACTAACTTGGTTTGTACCAATGGCAATAACATACATGCTTAAAAAGAGGAGGGTGGGTTTAACATGGTTAAATTGCCAACAAGTTGAGCAAGACTTATTATGTCTTGTGTTACTATCTGCATAAGAATTTAATTAAGAACAAAGTATCCAATTTATGATCAAAATAGAACATTATAGACACTGTGTGACTCTTGCCATGTGAATGACAACAGAAGGACAAATACAGGCATAACGGAATATCTGCCACAGGAAAGTGTGGAATATGGGAAGACACAATATCATAGAGATGCCTGTTTGTATAAGCTACTGAAGTAATTGAATGTAATGCCAATAAAAATGCTGCTCTTATTTTCCGGGGGACAGAAAAGGTAATTGTAAAAGTTACTTGAAAGAACAAACAATAAATGTATCTAAAGAAAGCTTCAAAAAGAAGAAGAACTAATGGAGGGCGGGGTACCTAGACCTACCAGAAATTAAAACACACAGTAAAGCTTCTGTAATTAAAACAGGAAGTATATTAATGTAGGAAAGGACAGGGAAACCATCAGAAAAGAAAATCTAGAGATAACCCTGTTTTCATGTGAAATGTAGTATCTTGATTTCTAAGTTAGATTCTACAGTAAAAGGGCTCAAAGAAACCTGTACTTCTTAAAGAAAAGGCTTATTCCAAGTCTGGGACAGGAATACCACAACATGAGTGTCGACTATTTAGCATTCCAGAAAGTTCTTTATAATACTCTATTCACTTTGGTATACACTCGAAATTTTCAGTAATAAAACATTCTTTAAATGTATGGTCTCAGAGAAATAGTTAAACATTCTAATGGCTTACTTGGTTTAGCTCCAAAATTATAACTGATTAATATTAATTTGAAATACAGTTTATCAGGGTTGGCCTTTGCTGGGAAAATTTTTTGAGACAAAGGTAAAGAATAAGAGATTAGCTATATACTGGGTGTCTGGGTGGCTCAGTCGGTTAGGCATCTGCTCTCAGCTCAGGTCATGATCCCAGGGTCCTGGGATCGAGCCCTGCATCAGGCTCTCTGCTCAGCGGAGAGCCTGCTTTTCCCTCTCCCTCTGCCTGCTGCTCTGCCTTCTTATATTCTCTGTCTCTATGTCAAATAAATAAAACCTTAAAAAATTTACTATATGCCAAAAATCAGATCCTTTTGATGCTTTATATATCATAGTTGGTTAAGTTGAAGATTCTAAGAGATCTCCTTCTAATATGAAAAAAAATATATGCACCTAGAAGAAATTATAGAACTTGATAATGCACTTTATTTATTATATACTTTTTATAACTTGATTTACAAATATGCTGTAAATCAAACAGATTATGATTTTGGCATAGGGCTACATTGGTGGAACAGACTAGAATTTAGGAACGGATTCAGCTGTTAAAAAATTATGCTGTTCTTTATAGAATAAAATGCTAATAACACAGTATTAGGAGAATATGTATTGTGAGCTTATTTTGCAGTGTCAGGGATGAGTTTCTGCTGCATCATCTATATTTTTTAGGTGGGAAAGAGCAAAGCATACTAATGAGACTGTTTACCAGGGGTTTTCGGTGCAGATCTATAAGTAATGGGAAGAGAATCAAACCCCTTTAAATTTCTCTGAGACTTCACAAAAACTTCTGGTTTCTTTACCATAATGGTGGAACAAATAATACAGTAAGAGAAACACAAGCCATTTTTGAATGTTATATGTATAGATTATGACCAAACATAATCACAGTTATCCAAGTGATTAGGCAAAAAGGAGGCAGAGGTTAAATATTTACCTATTCATGGTGCTATGTAAACGGTAATAGATGAATCAAGTTAATCACTCACACACACACACACACACACATAAACAATTGCAAAGACTTGAAGGGAAAAAAACTACAAAATTATTTAAAGAGAAATTTTGCTAATTAAAGCTTACGTAAGTTTTTAGTAGTGACTTCCATTAAAAAGTCATCGTTCAGACATGGAGGATCCTGTATCATAAAAATGTTAAAAAGTTTCAGTAACCAAGGAGATATAACGATCCCTTTTCTGAAGTTTCATGTGCTCAGACTCCTACACTTTTTTTTTCTTTTAGCCTTGCCACTGCCATATCACTTTCAACTTGTAGTTTGAAGCCTTTAAGCCAGCAGCCCCAGCTAAATAGCAGGACAGCTGAATGTGGTTGATATGCAGAGAATCCCTGAACTAAATTTTACCTCTGCACATTCCCTTAAGTGACTGTTTGCCTTGCGTGATGGAACAATTCTGCTACTTCCTGTGCTCCGGGTCTGACTGGAAGCCTGAGTCCCGGCTGATGAAACAACATGGTAATCCCTCCCCAAACAGCCTGTGTGTCAGAATTCAGCAGTTGTCCTGTACAGGCTTAGTCAGTGAAAAGCTGCCGTTTTCCAACAGTGGTTTCTTTTCCAGTGACTTTTCTAAGGTAAGATCCCAGAAGGTAGATGAAGTTAAAACCACCACCACCACAAAACTGCACCAGGTGATTTCCAACATGTCTTTTAGCCCCCAAAGTATTTTTCCTTCAGAAATCCAGCTTGCTCAGGGTAGCAGGAAGTCTGGTAGTTTTTGTGTGTCTCTTTCACGTAATTGGAGGATTTATACGACATCTTCATAGTCTTGGACCTGGGAAATAAAAGATCCTGAATTTACGTCTGCTTTTTAAGATGCAAATTTATGCTGCAGGTAAGAAATCCTACCCCAAGGGTCTCGGTCCTAGCTCTAAGAGTACCTCTTGGCATTGGATAGTAACAGCATTTGTCACAGTGTCAGAGTGGGAGTATCAGAATGCAAGCAAAGGGAAACAGTAGTGAAGAGAGCAAAATTACTAAGAAATAAAGGTATGTATGACAGTGATAGGGAGGAGTCGAGGGAAAAGTGCTATCGTCAAACATAGTACAGGTGTGTCTTGAGGGATGTGGATACATCTGTGGATCACGGCGAATAGGTTCTTTCCTGGCTCTGACCCCTGAGGGCACACCCTACAGACCTAGCCTGATGAGCTTTGAGAATACTGGGGGTATCGCAAGTGATTATGACCCCATAGTTGTATGTATTGTTTGCCTTGGGCTGCCTGTGTTCATGCATGGTGACCCAACGTCATTTTTAATAGCCTACCTGTCACTCTTAGAAGCGCCTCGATACTCAATTATATGATTAGTCTGCATGCGGACTGCTTTTTATGTTGCGTAGTGTGTCTATAGTTATGTGTAAGATGGAAGCAAATAGAACTTTCTTAACAAATGCCTGAAAATATTGTTTACCGTATTACTTGATTTTCACTGGGTTTCCCGTGGTTTGGTCACCCTTATGTACCTTCAGAAGAAATGACCCAGGTAGGAAAGGGGTTTGAGCCTGCAAAGCTGTATAATTTTGTCTCCCCTTGAGTTTTTTTTTTTTTTAAAACCATCAACCTTGGCTCTGGAGATGCCTGTGTCTCACTGTGTTTCAGTATATCAGCAACCACCAGTGCCTTTTGCTCTACTCCCTAACTTTGCTCCCACATAAATATACTCTATCCCTCCCTTCACAAATGTCTACATTAATTGAACAAATATGTATTGACACCCCCCCCCCCCGTTATATTACAACTACAGCACTGAAGCAACTTGATAATACAGAAGGAACATTTTTTTTTCTTTTTAAAGACATGAACACAACCAAAATGAATTCAAGCAAGTTCCATGTAAAATAGATGGTGGTGCACCTGGGAATTGTGATACAGATCCCCTGTTTGTGTTAAGAATCACAGAAGACTGGGACGCCTGGGTGGCTCAGTTGGTTAAGCAGCTGCCTTCGGCTCAGGTCATGATCCCAGCATCCTGGGATCGAGTCCCACATCGGGCTCCTTGCTTGGTGGGGAGCCTGCTTCTCCCTCTGACTCTTCCTTCCACTCTGTCTGCCTGTGCTTGCTCTCGCTTCTCTCTCTATGACAAATAAATAAATAAAATCTTTAAAAAAAAAAAAAAAAGAATCACAGAAGACTGATCACAGGAGGTGGTAGATGGCCGTGTTCCTGCAGCCGGGTCAGTACTGCGGGAAGTCAAGGGCACCTTTAGAAGGGAAGCCCTGTGCTAAGATGAGCATCCCCAAGAGGGGCCACAATGCAGGGTACCACCCACGACAAAGAAAGCAGAGATCACGGCTCCTACCACATCTTCATTGACCTCACCAGTTTGTTTGAGCAACACCCAGCAGCTCTTGGGGAACTCTAGGGCATTGTTTCAAACTTCATCAAAGTGTGACTCCAACTCCAATGGTTGTTCCCGATGTAGTTTCTATACTAGAGCAACGGAATACACCTTGAGAGCGGGTGGCCGATTATTGATTAGTTGGATTTTTATATATATACACACATACATACATATATATATGTATATACATATGTATATATGTATAAATATGTATGGCTATGTATGTATGGCTCTATATACACATACATATATGTATATGTATGTATGTGTATATATACATATATATATGTATATACATATACATGTATTAGTAAAAGACCACAAAAAGCAAACTGCTTTCAGTTTACCGAGTCAGAAATATACCTTTGCCATTCTATCTAGGGGCTATTGCTGGAGCATTAATCACCTCTCCATTCAAGAAGACTTGGCCCTCCACTGACATCAGGTTGCTAGTTCTTAGTGGTGGGAAGTGGCAGCTCTCTTGTCTATTTTGGAAAGAGAAAAGCATGTATGCAAGAGGTTGAGAAATACATTCTACTAATATTCAAGGGCCCAGCAGCTTTCTGAACTGTCTAGGGCATGTTTTTATATCCTTTGCAAGATTAAGAAAAAGTAACTGCAGCAGACCCTCTTAAGAAACAGGTACAATACTTAGCGAGCCTCTTTGGGTTTTGAAGGCCATATATACTCATTTTTGGACAATATGAAAGAATATGCATTTTGAGTGTGACTAAAAGCAAGAGAAGGCTTTGTAACAGGTCCCACTTGCTGTGTTCGATGCTCTGTCTCTTGGGCTGTATGACCCACTGACTCCATGGCTCCTGGGCTATACAGAAGCAGAAGCTCTGTGGGGCTTTTGTAAAACCCATCTAGCTGAATCACTTTATAGGCTTCAGATTGTAGGATAAAATCACATACTCTACAGTAGATGATGACACTTCTCCTTTTGGTAAACAGCTGGCTTATCACCAGAACTTAGAAGAGGAGGAACACTTGTCCATGGACCCCTACGTTGCCCTGTAACATAGCCATCCACAGCGAAGTGGGTATTGTGTGGGCCCCCCATGCTATAGAGTTGGGTGTACACAGCACTCTTCTAGCATCGGCTTCAAGTGGGAAATGGGAAATGGCTAGAGCAGTCATTAAATACCTACCCAGAAGTTGCATGGGAAATGGCTCGGATCCCCATGGCACCTGAATTTGCATGTTTGCTTTCTGTCTCTCAGCAATCATACAGGGTCTCATTCTCTGGGAAGCGCTGACTGAAGAAGAAAAAAAGGGTCCTGATTTACCTATCATTCTACATGATATACTGAATCTACCCAAAGTAGGCATTTGAAGCAATTTAGCCATATCCCAGGGAGGCCCTGAAACATAGTAAAGAAGTTAAGTCCTTCCAATGGCAAAATTTTTAGCGCTGCTCATGTTTTTGTTTTTGTTTTGTTTTTACTTTACCTGTGATGGAGATGTCCAAATATACAGACATCCACAAATTCATGGGCAATAGTTATCAATTTGGCTGAATGGTAAAAATGAAGATGGAACACGACTGGAAAATCCATAGCAGGGAGTTCTAGGAAGCAAGCCTATGACTGTATCTCTTCAAATGGGCACTGAGTGTGAAGATATTCGTGTCCGCTGTAATTGCTCATAACTAGAAACATTAACAGAAGGTTTTGGATGTCTGGGATAGGATGGCTCATTCTGAAGATGTCAGTCATCCTCTTTCTCCAGTTACCCCAACCTGGCATGGTGAGCTTTGTGAAAAAAAGCAGCCATGCAGGCAGGCATGGAGATTGTGCACAGACTCAGCAATGTAAACATCTATTCAACAGAGCTGTTCAGGTCAGAATTCCCACACTGCCAGAAGCAGAGGCCCACCCTGAGCCCCCAATATGGCACACCGATGGTGAGCCACCATCGGTTTGCAGGGTGGGGATGTTGGATGATTTCCATCATGGAAAGAACAGCATTTCTTCTTACTAGACTAGACTCTTACTGTGGATAAAGATTAGTTTTTCCTGTTCCGAATCCTGCTTCTCAGACACTGCTGGTAGACACGGAGTGTCTTATCCACTGTCACCATATTCCACGTGGATCATTTCAGAGTGGCTGCAACACTATGGTTCTTCAATGGCTTATGCTGACCGAAAGTGTCTATCTTACCACATCTTCCATCAGGATTAGGTACAATGGCAGCTCTTTGGGGGGAATGTCCTCGACACTGCAGGGCATGTTCTGAATCAATGGTGTGTCCATGCGGCTGTTTCTCCCCTAGCTGGTTGGCAGAGGTCTGGGAATCAAGAAATGGAATGTGAGCCACTTCTTCCATGGCTCCTCTTAATCATGCACCAGCAAGATGTTGCCTCTTGTTTCTACAGTTTTGGGCTCTGCTTAGACTTCTGTCTTGAGATTTTCGTTTTCAGGGAAGAAATCCTTTCATCTGGGGACGCATACTGTTTCCATTATCGCAAGAGCTAACCTGCCACCTGGTTATTATTTTAGGTACTCATAACATTAAACCATGAGGCATGAGGCTGGGACAATTGATCTTATTAAGGGGGAATTCCATAGCGACTGCACAGCTGATATAGGGAGGGAGATGTTAGCAACAAAGGACAATAAGTAATAAGTAATAAGAGGTACACATCTTACTGCCCTGCCATGTTTTGTGATAAAAGTTCATTGTAAACTACAATCCAGTTCAGTCAGGACTGCAAATGGGGAGATACCTCAGGAGTGAGCATTTAGATCATCTGACCCAGAGGAGAGCATAAGTAGCTAAGTTGCTTTCTGAGCCCAGCGAGAGTAAGAAGTGACTATTGGAGGAAGAACATCATATATGCCAAATATGACCAAATAAATGGTTGCAGAAAGTGTGCCTTGTCTAAGAGATGTCAACAGTGTATATTTCAGTATTTACTTTACAAGCTCTCAAACGGGTGTGTGACTCTCAGCTCATAGAGAAATGAGTATCACCCAAATATGGATAAATGGACGTTAGACTGTCTACCCTCTTTCAAGGAGAAGGTGAATATGGTTTGGTTGTAGTGGGAATGACATCCTGCTAGATGGATTTTGCTATTCTCTTTGTTGGTAAGTTAGGTATGATTAAAAGAAGTGTGTAGGGTTGTCAGGATGACAGGAATGGACTGTCCGATGGCGGTAGGTCAATGTGGCTGAGCTGCAAACTACGTTTTCCAGAATCCTTTTCCCCGCGTGGTTAGAAGTCAAAAGGGATAGTCGCACCAGGCTTAGATGCAGCTGTCACTCCACCGAAGCTCTGTCACAGAGCTCCCGCGGTGGGCGGGGCAGTGGCCGGCAGAGGTCAGTGTGTCTTCAGCCCCCCCGCCCCCCATCCAAACCATCCTCCAGCCTGCAGTTCTGGGGGGCCATGGCAGCTCTAGGCTCACCAGCAGATTCCTGCCCGCAGAGCCATACACACCGGGCTGCTCAGCAGCAAAAGCTTTGCACAGTCCACTCCGTGAATCCTCTCTCTCTTGATCCCATCCGGCGACTGGACATGCTTCCCTCCCCTGCTCCCCCTACAAGCTCCGTGTTGCTTCACGGATCACACATTTATGACTAGACCCTCCAACTCTGAGGTGCTTTCGAGGTGCCAACAGAGTTGTTTCGAGATGTACCTCCGGCTCAGTTATACAGCCCTGACCCCTGGTAGTTCCTCTCTACTTGTCAGCTAAATACCTAAAAAAAAAATCCCCTTTACTCTTTTCCAAAGTCTGACCATCTCTTCAGCTGCCTACCCATCAGACTCACTCCCAGATTCCAGTTCCCATCAGTAATCAGGTGGAAGAAATTTTTTTTTTTTTAAGATTTTATTTATTTACTTGACAGATAGAGATCACCAGTAGGCAGAGAGGCAGGCAGAGAGAGAGGAGGAAGCAGGCTCCCTGCTGAGCAGAGAGCCCGATGCGGGACTCGATCCCAGGACCCTG
>NC_081561.1:21992993-22121244 GCF_022355385.1 Mustela nigripes | reverse complement strand
AAGTAGGCAGAGAGGCAGGCAGAGAGAGAGGAGGAAGCAGGCTCCCTGCTGAGCAGAGAGCCCGATGCGGGACTCGATCCCAGGACCCTGAGATCATGACCTGAGCCGAAGGCAGCGGCCTAACCCACTGAGCCACCCAGGCGCCCCAGGTGGAAGAAATTTAACCAATGCCATTTTTCTCTCCTGAATGCTTCCAGAAGATTCCTCACTGGGTTCTAAAGCTGAGGTAAATGCTTCACAGACACTCTCAGTGAAATGACTGTAGTTATTAATATTTAAATATTAAGCATATCAAGTTATTTCTTCTCAAAGAAGATAGAGATCATTCTTTTCCTTTTGAAAGTATCCGTATTTCCTATTTTATATAAACTCAGACAAGCCATGTATTTTGCAAATATAGAAACCAGAGTTTCTATCAGACCAGGCTCTAGGTGCAAATAGGATACAGTTAATAACAAAACAATAACAAAAATTGCCTTGTCTTTGATTAATTGTTGGAATTAATTGTTGGAATTTGGTTAATTGTTGGAACCCGAAGCGTATCCTCCTGAAAGAATGACAAGTCGGCTAGCATCTTGGTACCAGGTCTCTGACACTTTCTTTGTTACCGTGTGAGTGTTGCCTGAGGTTTCTCCAGGCTTTGTATTGACTGACCTTTCACGGTCTTAAAGCCTGTCCTGCCCCACTGCCCTGAGATTCCATCTTCTTTTCGGTGCGGTTATTAGCCTGATCACCGGTGGCCTGGGCCAGCCCCCAGTGGTGGCATTCTCAGAAAAGCAGAGGGTCCTTTCTGGTGCTTCATCAGCCCCCAAACAGAAGTCTTTCACTCTGATTCCTGCAGAACTCCAACTAGTTGATGAGCTCTGTCCTTTGACTCGTGTTAATTTTACTGCATATGTCCATCTTAGCATCTTGGTACAAAATCCCCTGGGACGAATTTGGAAAACCATTTTCTTCTTGATAATCCAATCTCTACCCCTGTCTCTTCTCACCAATACCTAAATAGAATCCCTGGATGGAATCACTACTTCCTGACAGTTTTTTTTTCAGAGTGAATTTTCTTCTGTGGTGAGCTTGTTGTGGTAGAAGTACAGATACCCTCAATTTACTCTCGATTGTCAGAACCAGCTGTCCAAAAGGGGCTAACTTTATTCTGTCCCCTCCAAAAAAATCTTTTTAATCTTCCAAAGATTTGTCCTCATTTTCCTAGCACACCCTGACATATCCTGAAATGGCAGGGTGCTGATAATGGGCCTAGATTGTGTCCCTTCTGGTGTCCTATATACATATGCTCATCAAACTGGAAATCCTAACACTCCTGGCATAATACCATGGGTATAGAGCAACTGGTACTGTGTTCCTGAATACTTTACAGCATACTTGATGGCCTATAAAGATAAAAGACTGTACCTGGATGCTTATAGGAAAGGTATATATAGACAATACAATTACAATGTCATACATCAAAAATACTGACCCTTGGATTTCATTTTTCCTAGCTGACAGGACAGAAAATTATCAAAACAGAAATTTTCCTGATATAAATAAAATATGCCTGTTACGTAGTGACGTATACCACTATGAAATAAATGGCACCCCAGGACATGCTTCTTCTCTTCGCTCTACTATTTATTACCATTGGGAATGCGGACATTCAAGTTTTCCTCTATGGTCCGAAAAAAAGATTGTTGCCCAGCTTTACAAATAGGGCTTTCTTCTTCTTTCTGAGGTCTACAAAAAACTTCCTTCTTTCAAGACTCATTGAAATGGTCAATCAGTTACTATTAAAATTCTCCTCCATTCATGGAGTTGAGAAAGCGCAGCGTCGTAAGAACCACAATCTCCCGGTGCCCCTCGGATTCTTTAAATGCTAGGGGACTGTGGGTGCAAGTAGATTAAAAGTGGCATTATCTTAAAAGTTTCAGTAAATAATGGACCTTAAATGAAGAGTGCAGACAGAGTCCTCGTGGCTCAGATGAGTCAGCCGGAGCTGGGAAGCCGCTTTGGCGCAGCGGGTGGGTGAGAGCTCCAAGGTTTGTGTCTCCTTTGTCCCGTCCAGGTGTTCTGTGAGTGGAAGAAGGACCTTTTTGTCCATCTTTCTTTCAGGGCTTTCCTCCCCCCTCCTCCCATGGAACCACGGGTCAGACCCTCCAAATTGAGGGGAAAAAAAAAAACCAAAAAAAAAAACAAACCCGCTTTTCTATGGGATCATAGAATTTTCTACACAATAGGAATACACTCACGGAAGAGGTCAAGCCAAAACTGAAAAACCCAGATGAAGGGCTTCAGAAATATAAACTAGAAGTTGGGAGGCTTTGTCACCTGCTGCCGCCCGTCCATCTAATAATAGAGTAATTGCTAATTCATGATGGTGAGCCGAGAGGGGGACGATTCTGCATGCGCCTGCACACGCCTAAGAAGCGGCACTTTGTTTCCTGTGGCCGACACCCAACAAAGGCAGCAGTGAGAAGCGGGGTCTGGTTACCCGGGTAGCCATGGTGCGGAAGCTGGCCATCCTGGCACGGCTCCGACGGGTTGCCTTTGTCCTCACAGACTGCCAGGGCCCTCCCTGTTGAAAGGATGAATATGTGGGCCTTCACACAACATCGGGGCTGAAATGAGTTGGATACATGGGGCCTCTTGGAGCACCTGCTCCCATTCTCAAATTCCAGCCCTGTTGGGAACTATTATCTGTCTCCCTTTCTCTCACTCTCCCCCTTCGTAATTATGTTTAATCCCACAGACACCTGCCTTGGCTTTGGGGGACTACTGCTAAAAAGAGATGAAAAGACCTTTTTTTTCCCCCTCACCCCCATTTGTGCCCAGATCTACCACATAAACACAACAGGCCCTGGCTAATTAAACATGTCCAAAGGGAAGGTGTGAGGAAAGCCTCATGAATAAGATGGAGTGCACAGTCTCCTTTAGTTCTGTGGGGTCCTTTTCACCTGGCTCCAAAGTCAGAAAGATATGTAGGCCATATTTTAAACCCCTTCCATCCTGGAAGCTTCTGAAGGTAGCTCTTTTTTTTTTTTTTTTTAAGATTTTATTTATTTATGTGACAGAGAGAGAAATTGCAAATAGGCAGAGAGGCAAGAGAGGCAGGCAGAGAGAGAGAGAGAGAGAGAGAGAGAGGAGGAAGCAGGCTCTCTGTGGAGCAGAGAGCCCGATGCGGGACTCGATCCCAGGACTCTGAGATCATGACCTGAGCTGAAGGCAGAGGCTTAACCCACTGAGCCACGCAGGTGGCCCCTGAGGATAGTTCTACAGAGATCTTGTGTGATGTTTGTATTTTCAGTACAGTTTTATTTGAAAGGCATTATATTCCTTGTTGTCCTGACTGGCAAGTAAGGCAAGTCCATAACAGGCTAGATCATTTGTCATTGAAACGTTGTCACGAAGGTGTCATATCTCAACATAGGAAGGTTTCCTTTTAACATGCCTTCCGTCTTTCCTTTATCACCCGGATTTAAAATTAATTTTACTACAATTGCTTTCCAATCACTTTTATGTTACAAATTACTTTTACTTGGAAAATGGAGCCTTAAATCTCAGTCTGGCATCCTCTGAAAAATGCGTGCTTGAAACATTTAGCAGCATTGTAGAGAACTGCATGGCTTGTTCTGGATTTTTGTCAGCATGTGGTAGAGGAACAAATAATGATTTCATTCTTAAACAGTTAAGAAATGAAAGGATCCTGGGACATATGTGCTTTGGGGCAATTTAACTCAAAAATTCGAGGGGAAAGGAATTTGGAGACTGGTCGGGGATGCAAAAACATGGTAAATAATTTAAAATAAGATCTTCATATATACAATAATTAACAGTAAAAATTTCCTTTCTCTTTCCACCGGAAGGGTTAATGTAATCAACAGAACCAGACAGAATTCTGAAGCATGACCCAAAGTTGCAGGGGACGTGGTTCTCTTTTGTATTAGAAGTCTTACTGGTGGGGCACTTGGGTGGCTCAGTGGATTGAGGCCTCTGCCTTCAGCTCGGGTCATGGTCTCGGGGTCCTAGGATCGGGCCCCACGTGGGGCTCTCTGCTTGGCGGGGAGCCTGCTTCTCCCTCTCTGCCTACTTGTGATCTGTCTGTCCAATAGATAAATAAAATATTTAAAAAAATAAATAAAATAAAAATAAAATAAAAGTGTTACTGCTAACTGGTAGAAGTGGGCTTTTTTTTTTTTTTTAATTTATTTGACAGTCAGAAATCACAAGTAGGCAGAGGCAGGCAGAGAGAGAGGGAGAAGCAGGCTCCCCGCTGAGCAGGGAGCCTGATGTGGGGCTCAATCCCAGGACCCCGGGATCACGACCCGAGCCGAAGGCAGAGGCTTAAACCACTGAGCCACCCAGGCACCCCCCCTTTTTTTTTCTTTAAGTGTCCAAGTCTCCAAGTGTGTGGATAGATACCAGTAGAGAAGAGGATTAGTTTGGATCTTCCTCTTGTGTGGATGAAATAACATATTTTTTCTTGTTTAGGACCAAAGGTAAAGGAGAACAATCTAAATATGGAAACAAGTTTTTTTGGGGAAAAAAGTTGTATGGGCTAAAACATTGTATAGGCTAAAACTTACATGGGCGTGCTTAAAAAACAAACATGCTCTTGAAGTCCCCTGGTGTATAACCAGTAATGTCAGGTAATTTTTTGAGTTCAAATGCAGGTTGAAGAAAAACTTACAAACATATGTAGTTTATGCATTGAGCTTTCCCTTTCATTTGGCCAAAATCTTAAAGTCTACGTACATCGACAAAAATTACATAAACGGTCAAAATCTACATAAATCAGCTGTAATATTGCTTCTGCTCTCCTGAAGGCATGCGGTTCCCAATCTGTACAAAGGAGTTCAGAAATATATAATTCAACATCACGTGCAATTTTGGATTATCTTGGGAGGGAAACACCTGGAACATGTTGACAAATAAGAGTATTTTATTGGAAGAGACAAAACCTCAGATATGGGGCTTTGTATTAAGGATGTGGACAATGATTTGGAACGGTATATGTCCTTCGGTGATGCCTTTAAAACTGAGTGTGAGGAAAAAAAAATAGAACCTCTGTGTATATTTATTTTTGTCTAAAAATAAAAAATGAATAATGTGTGAAAAGGGAAGTGTACATAATATATGGGTGATTGACTCTGAAATCCCCTTTCCACCCATCTGCTGAGTGCCCAGAGTAGGAGGTGAGGTATGGGGGAGAAGCATCCACCCCACGGAGAGGCTGCCTGTGGTGTCTCCATGCATGTGCTGGCTTTCCAGTTTGTGTGATGTAGTGTAATTTGCATGCTTCTAGTTAATTGAGATCTTCTAGTATCCTGTTTTAACTGAACAAAATCCTTATAAAATGGGCAAGTGGCTTAGAAAGAGTCCTGGGGAGTAAGTCTGGGTCAAAAATAATACAGATCATGTAATTGCAGCAAAGAAGGGATGGCAGAGATGACCCTGATCTACTTCATATGAGCTCTTCATCAACTGCTTCAGGAGGCAAAAAGAATGATATAATCAGATCTGATGAGAAATCAGGGCCCTAGAATTAATTTTGTACAGAAGGTTATTTGAAATAGAGATTGTACCCATGGTTAATGGTGAGCCTTTCTGTAACTGTGTATTCTGCCTTGAGAGTATAACTAAGAATAGTGAAGCTATCAGACTTAGCAAGATATTGTAAAATATCCTTCATTTCACTTTTATCTCATCTCGTAAAGGTTGGTAATTTTGTGTGCATGTAGTAATGCATAAATGTATTAGTATATTGTTAGGTGTATATGCTAAATATGTGCATTATTACATTATGGGGTCTAAGAGGCTTGCACTGAAGGATTGGTTCTACTCTATGCTCAGTGTGTGTTGCCTGAGTCATATTCCCTCCTTGAAGATCAATTGCTTCAACTAGAAAGTGTTGCTCAGTTATGTCCAAGTTCATTGTTTGGGTTGGTGAAGACTTAATGATGCCTAGCCTCAGGAATATTTTGCCATGGTTTTAAGTCCCATATGCCCTTTTCCAGAATCCTTAACTAATAGCCTCTCTCTTAGACTTTGCTTCTTAAAAACAAATCCACTGGTTGAGAACTCACCACTCAAGGAAGCCCCAAGTTATCTCTGGGTCCTGGCTGGGGGAAAAAAAAAATTGCACATGTAGGATTTCCAAAGTAGCGTTGCGACCAAAAACACATGTACATTTAGGAAATCTGCCTGAACTTTGAGTGACCTGAAATCAACCAGTACACATTATAGGCTGGGACATCTGGTGGTCAATAAACTTATTTATTTATTTATTTATTTTACATGAAGCAGCTGCACTTAAACAGATGACCACGGGCTGGGCAATCAGAGTGTGAATAGCTGAATGAGTAAATCATATTAGGCTTCTTAGGCACTTGTTTAAGGGCTACATGTGCCTTTTTAATTTTCCTTTATTAAGGTTGGCCCCAAACCTAGCAATGTGAGCAGTAGGGTTATTAGTGACTTATTTGCTTCATTAAAATTTATGGCACATTTTATATCCACCATCTGGGGCAATGTCTCCCCACCTCACTTTTAAAATGTAACTTAAAACCATGCCTGGCACTGATAATTCCTGGGGAAAAAAAAAAAAAAGAAACACTCTATAGGTGGAATTCTTTTTTTCTAATGCCAGGAACTCAGTACACAAACACCATAACAGCAAGGTCAATATTTCTAGTCCAACCACACTCAGTCACTGCTGAAACACCAAGTCTTATGTTCAAGTGTTTTGCTGTAAGTTTCTTGTTTATAGGTAAAGGAGAAAAAAAGGGGGAGTTGTTATTTTAAGAGTTGTAAACTGTGTGGAAAAATGGAAAAACCTTGAAGTGACTCTGGCAGAAAACTGCATATCTTGACCTCTTGGTTTAATTTAGGAATATTTGGGTTTAGGATGCTGCAGATATACCAATCATAGAATGGAGTTAAAGTAGAAGACTGAGATATTTAAGAGTTTGTGGATTTCCAGGGCTTGCCTGACCCACAAAAATTGTTGAAATTTTGAGAAAAGTATTAGCTGTGGGATGCGGGGAAGGTCCACTTCTGAGCTTAACCTCCTGTCTCTTATTCAAGTGTCTGGGATGGAAACCTATGAGATTAGAATGGAAGATTCTTGAATATAAAATCTGAGCTACACTTCACAGTGGAGCCCAGTGGATGGAAAGAAGGATATTTGGGATAACACTTGTGGATCCACATTTACTTGGGGTTTAAATTCTACCTATTGAACAATATTTCTTTTGTTTGAAACACACACGCACACACACATAGATGCTGCTAGAATTCTTCAACTAGATAATCATTTTCTTTGGTTTCCAAAATTTTCATCAAACTATTAAAGTACTACAGTAAAGAACTGACCAGTGTTGTGGTATCATAGTGAACCGTATATTCTTATTCCATTTGTGCCACTTATTGCTGTGTATTCTCTGCATTTGTTTTTCCTTATCTGTGAATAGGGAAAAGGAATATCTTCTATAGAACTTGTAATAATCGAATCAGATCATGAATGTAATAATGTAAAATGTAATAATGCAAAAAGCATTATTAAAAAGCAAGTCATGTGTTGTTATTTTTTTCAGGTAAGTTAATAAAATATTTGAATAGGAAAGGGCCTTATAAGTTTACCACCCCCCTCTCCAGATAATACTTAAAAAAAAAAAAAATTCTAACAGATGAGATATTTTGTTAGTGTTAAAAAAAAAAAATCCAGAAATGGGATTCAAACCTTCTTTGGAGATTCATTGAAAGGTGTAGTAGCCCTTATTGCCAGATTTCACTTTTTCTTCTTCTTCTTCTTCTTCTTTTTTTTTTAAGATCTACTAATTATTTGAGAGAGAGAGCATGTGAACGGGGGCAGGGAGGGGGAGAGAGGTAGAGAGAATCTTAAGCAGACTGAGCATGGAGCCCAATTTGTGGCTCTTTTTCATGATCCTGAGATCATGACCTGACCTGAAATCAAGAGTCCAGTGCTTAACTGTCTGAGGCACCCGTGCACCCCTTTCTTACTTCTAACCTTAATTTCAGATCCTTTATTAGGAGCTTATTTTATCTTTTCCTAAAATAAAGTCTCTTCACTTTTTAAAATTCAATTAATAAAATTGCTAAACTGAAAAAAATCAACTTCTGAATATATATCCAGATAGAAATATGTTTCATAAGTTAGGATTAAATAAAAAAAATTTCTAGAAAATTAATGAAGCTGAGATGATTCATTGGTAGCAGGCTTGCTGTACCAAAAAAAAAAAAAAAAAAAAAATTCTTAAAGTAAGTTATTCGATAAAAGTAAAGTGGTATCCAGATAAAAATTTGGGCATATGCAATAAATTTAAGTACACTAGAAACAGTAAATATGTGGGTAGATGTAAAGGAATTGTTTTTGGATTAGTGTCTTTGAAAAAAGACACTAATCCAAAGTAAAATGAATAACAATGGAATTTATAGGATATGTAGAAATAACATGTCACAACAATCTCATAAAGAATGGAAGCCAGTAATTGTTCTGATTTAAATGTGAAATAATATAAAATGATATTACTTGAAGATAGATGGTAAAAAAAATAAAAGTTTATATTGTACATGTCGAGAGCAACTATTGACGAGAATGAGACAAAGTATAATATTGTTTATAGACAAGAAATGGAGAAAAATTAGACTCTAAAAATGCTCTATCCAGCTGAAAGTATGGAAAAGGAACACAAGGTTATAGAGTAAGTGGGACAAAATAGGAAACAGCATATCTTAGATTTAAATCAACTATATTTGTAATTATATTAAATATAAGTGTCCTAAATAACATAATTAAAAGGTAAGGATAGATGAATAATAAGGAAAGACCTTACTCTTTGCCACCTAAACCCAGTTTAAAAAAAAAAAAAACAGACTACAAGAAAAATGAAGAGCTGCTGTAGTAAATTAACACAAACTTGGTAGCTTAAAACAATAGAAATTCACTTTCTTGTAGTTCCGGAGGTCACATGTTTGAAGTCAGTATCTCTAAACCAAATTCAGTGTCAGCCTGGGTGTCATCTCTCCAGAAGGTATAGAGGAGAATCCGTTCTCTGCCTTGTTTAGCTTTTGTAACTTACTGTATTTGTTGATTTGTGGTTGCATCTCTCTCATTCTTGCCTCTGAGTTATAATGCCTTCACCTTTTCTCTCTGTGTCAAATCACCTTTTGTCTCTCTCTTATAAGGACAATTGTGATTGCATTTAGGACTGGCACAGGTAATCAAGGATGATCTCTCTCACTTTTAAGATTCTTATGTTAATTACATCTACAAAGTCTTTTTCATATGAGGTGACATTTTTTGATTCCAGAGGTTAGTTCATGGCATCTATGGAGGCTTGGCTTGGGATACCATCTAATTACAAATAAAAATAAAATTGGAAAGGTCATATTAATATCAGAAAAAGTAGATAAAATAAAAAGGAATATCACTAAGGTTAATAAAGGACATTACTTAATGAAAAAGAAGACAGTATCAAAAAAAGAGTCAATATCAAGAATTTATAATAACTCAAAATGTGTATGCCTCTAATAAAACTGCCTTAAAATACACAGAACAAAATCTAACAAAAATGAAAAAAGAAATAGAAAAATATACAAGTATTATAAGATTTCAACAAAATTACCTCAGTAACTAATAGAATAAGTAGGCAGAAAATCAGCAAGAATAGGAACTTTGAAAACACTATCAACGAACTTGACCTATTTAACATTTATAAAATACCCAACAATAACAATAACAAATAACCCAACAATAATTCAATTAAATTGAATACCAATTCAATACAATGGAATATTTACCAAGTTTTATCATTTTGTTGGAAATAAAATTAAATTCAATAAATTAGAAAAGATTGAAATTGTACAAATATGTTTTCTGACCCCAGAGAAATCTAAAGAGCAAAACTATAAAGATGTCAAAAACAATCCATAGACCCACACACACACACAGACACACACACAGGTGTGCACAGGAAGGAGAAAATACTTTGAACTAAAAGACAATTAAACATACTCAAATTTGTGGAATGTCACTCAACCTGTGATTAGAGGGAAAATGTTAAGATTAAATGATTATCTGAGAAAACAAGAAAGATTTTGAATAATTTTATAATATAATACATTTAGAAATTTGCAAGGGAAGAGCAATTAAATTCAAATTAAGCAGAAGGAAAGTAGTAATAAAAGTAAGAGTAAAATATCAATGAAATGGAATATGAAAAACAATAGAGAAAAATCAAAGCAAGCAATGTTGGTTCTGTGAAAATATGAGTTGAAATACAGTTGAAAGCCTTTTTAGAGACCAACCAGGAAAAAAACAAAGAAGACAAAAATATCTAATATCAGGAATGAAAGGAATAATTACAGAAAATACAAATACAAAAAGTGTGATGCTGGAGTTTTAGAAACCATCTTTTGCCAATAAAATCCACAATTTAGAAAGACAAAGTAATTGAAAGACATATACTAAAACACATTTACTTAAGAAGAAATACATTTTTCAAACAACCCTGTATCAACTTTATAAGCTTGAATTTGTGAATTAACTTTCCATAAAGAAAATTTTAAGCCTATATAATTTCATGTTGAATTCTCTATGATATTTAAGGAATAAAGAATTATAATTCTACATAAATTTTTCCAGAATATAGAAGATAATGGTATATTTCCAAACATTTTATGATGCTAGAATTACCCAGATAACAAAACAAGACCAAGACATTACAAGAAAACTATAGACGAATACATGAAAAGTAAAAAGGTTTAAAAAATCCTTAACAAAAGGCTATCAAATCATAATTAGCCATATATAAAATAATAAATAACCTTTTATGTGCAAAAAGATCTATCCCAGAAATATAAAGTGAGCTTAACATGTGAAAATCAATCAATTTAATTCATCTTATACAGAGACTAAAAAAGGAAAAAATACTTTTATCAATAGAGCCAAAAAAAGTATTTAAAAAAAGTCAATATACATCTGTGACTTTAAAATGTAACAACTCTCAGCAGATAAGAAATAGAAGAGAAATTTCTTAACTTGATAAGATACCTCTGTGAAAAATCTAGAGCTAACATTATATTTAACAGTAGGAGACAGGATATTCCTCACACCACTTTCCTTCAGCACTGTTTCAAAGATACTACCTACTTCTATGGAGCAAGAAAAAGAAATAAGAAGCACCCAGTTTGGAGAGGAGAAATAAAAAATTTTGTTTGTGACAATATTATTCTCTATTTAGAAAAATGCTAAAGTATCTACAAAAACTTCCTGGAGGTGACTTTAGCAAGGTGATAGGATACCAGTTCAACACACAAAAGTTAATCATAGCATGATGGGCTAGCATGGCCAATTGGAAGTTGAAATGAAAACGAAGATATTCAAATATATCAAAAACATGATGTATCTAGGGTCAAATTTACCAAAACACACAGAAGATATAGTCCCTGAAAACTCCAGGAAGCACACAGAAGACCTATATACTGAAAACTACTGAGGAAAAATAAAGAAAATCTGAATAAATGGAATTATGTATTTCATTCACTGAGAGTTCCAAAATTGTTATAATTTAGATTCTATAAATTACTATTATTTTCTTTTCATTAATTCTGATTGGTGTTTGCTGAATTTGTAATTTTGTGTCTTTCATTAAGGCTGGTAAATTTCCAGCCATTATTCCTTCTAATTAATGTTTTTGCTCCACCATTTCTCTCCTTTTCTCTGGTAATCCGATTACATTTTTAGTAGATCTCTTGAGTAATCTCACAAGTTCCTGGAGGGGTTACTCATTTTTTACCTTTTTTTCCCTTTATTTTCTTCATTGTGACTGAACAGTCTTCAAACTCATCGATTCTTTCTATGTCATATATTTTCTGCTGTTAATCACATCCACTGAATTTTTTATTTTAAATATTATATTTCTCAGTTCTACAATTTTCATTAGATCCTTTTTTAGTAGTTTCTATTTTTCTGCTGGTATTTCCTCAGTAGGAGCAGATTTTCTTTTACAATCTTGAGTATACAATAATAGCTGCTTATATGCTAATTCCAACATCTGGGAATAGAGTCAGTCTCTATTCATTGTCTTTTCTAGATAGAAGAGCTTATGTTTTCCTATCTTTTCAAAGATTTTATTTGAGAGAGAGAGAGAGAGAGAGAGAGAACATGAACGGGGTGGAAGGGCAAAAGGAGAGGGAGAGGCAGACTCCTTGCTCAGCAGGGAGTCCGATGCAGGGCTGTATCCCAGGATCCTGGGATCATGACCTGAGCCAAACGCAGCAGCTTAACTGACTAAGCTGCCCATGTGTCCCTGTTTTCCCATTTCTTATTGAGTCATTTTGGATTGTATCCTGGACTTTATAAATGAAGGCTCACAAAATTCTGGGCTAGTTATGTTCCTCTAAAGAGTCCTGTGTTTATTTTTGTGGGCTGTTAAGTGGGCTTAACTCAAACTGAAAATTCTGTTTTGTTTTCCTTGTCGTTCAGTTGTTTTGGTCTTTCCAGGGATGCTTCGTGTTTGTATAATGCATGTATTTGAATTATATATGTGTCATACAAGGGTCAGAGAGAGACTAAGGGAAACTATATATATAGAATCCAGGGCTCCCTTCTCCGACTCTTCCTTTTCTGGAATTTGACTTTCCAAGGCATTTGGTTGCCCCAAATTCTGTTCTGAATTATCAACCTAGTAGTGTTGAGGTTTTTCTACTGAAGTTACAGCTGTCCTACTTTGAATACTGGGGACTACTCTCAGGGTAAAATCTGTAAAATAGGAAACTCAGTATCATTGCTGAGTTAGCTTTCTAGTGTTGCTATACAAAATTACCTTAAGCATGGTGGTTTAAAAAATAAACTTATTCTTTCACAGCTTTAGATGCTAGAAGTCCAAAATTTAGGGCTAGCAGGGCCTTGCTCTCTATGAAGGCTTTAAGGGAGGATCCTTTTTTGCCTTTTCCTAGCTTTTGGTGGTTGTCAGCAATTCTTGATGCCCCTTGATGTGTAGAAACATCATTCTGATTTCTGTCTCCACCATCACACGCCATTCTCCCTGTGTGTCTTCATGTCCAAATATCCCTCTTCATTCAAGGAAATTAGTCATGAAGTATGACCTTATCTAAACTTGATTGTCTCTGCAAAAACCCTATTTCCAGATAAGGTCACATTTGTGAGTAAGGAAATCAGAACTTGGACATATCTTTTGAGAGATATAATTCTACCCACTACAATTCTCTTCTTACAAATGGTCCTTTTCAAAGACAGTCTTTGTCTCTCTAGTGTTCACTCTCTGGTATCTTCATGTAGTTGCTTTCTATTTTTTTTTCCCAGAATTTGTAGTTGTTCTTTTGGGCAGGATTGATTTTATAGGAGCTATTGTACCATACTTGAGGTAGAACTTCCTTCTCTCACAGATGTGTCTGTTTGTCTGTCTCAATCTATCTTTTTCTCTATCTCAGTTCTTGTGTGTGTATGTGCATTTACCCTCTCACAACCATACAAATACAAAAGCCCTTGAAGCTTTAGATAGAAGATTTGTGATATTACTGAATTTAAGCCCACATAATTCTTAGCTTCTTATCACATACTTTCTCCTCAATCACAATTTTGTTTCATTCTTCATTTCTTTAAGAAAAAATATATTAAACAGTGGCCAAAAAATTAAGCGAAAACATAGGAGACTTTCCTGTTTCTTATATTTTTTGTGTCACTTTTATCTTAAATTTTGAAGAGGAGGATAGGCTATAGCTAAAAACACACATATTTCTTAATGATTACATGCTCTGACTGCATGCCCCTTCCCCCTAAAATCTCCAAACTTCGAAAGTTTTATGTTTGGTTTAGAAGACAGAAAGAAAACTGGACAAAAACCTTCTCTGTCTATAAATATTCATGAGTTTCATGGAACTACCTATGTGAACCTCAGTTTCTACATCTGCATGGTATAACGTCATCATGAGGATGTAGTACCTCATTCGAGTTAGAGGGTGTGGCACATCCAAGCAAAAATAGACCCTCTTCACTGGAATTTGACTTTATGTTGTCCTTCATGTCTTTTTCATACTTTCACTTTCCCTTAATACATTTTGATGGGACTTAAAAAATGATAACATTACATACAACAGAATAACTCATTGAGGTAATTGGAATTCATGCCATGCATGACTTGGACCATCCATTGGTTTTTATTGTTTTTTCTCCCTGAAAGCTGTGTTCACAATTGCCCTTCGATTTTTTTGCTACCTGTAGTGAGCTGGTGCCAGGGACACGATTCTACACAGTTGTTCCCCAAAAAGTTTATTCTCCTTCCCTCTAAAAGACTGAGGATTTTGTGAAGTTGCCTCCTCTATAAACTTTGCCTTGTCGAAAGCATAGCAAGTCTTTTGTTAATTTGAGTATTCAAGCTTTGTAAGTATACGTTCACTCAATTTTTTTTTTTTTTTATCCCTAGGCACTCAACTTTGCTGTGCCTACAATGTGGATAATAACATGTGCCTTATTCATGCTTCTGAGAAATGCAAGGAAAGTTAATTAGAAAATGTCAAGAAAGCTCTCCAAGCTCCTTAGAGGAAAGAGCGTCATATGACTACAGTGTATCATTAGTATAAAAATAAGACCATTCCCAATCCCTTAGCTCTTAAAGGGTCTTTACACATTGCTAGTGCATTTAAGAAATAAAATTATAGACTCACTGAACTGGAAAGAATGTCAAGTAGTCATATGGCCCATTCCCTACTTCAAGAGAGACCATAGTTCTACCATCCCACATGACTTCCTAACCTATTTTTAAGACTTCTAAGAAAAAACTTCTAAAGTTCCCAAACTCCATTAGAGAATTTGTTTCTACTGCTTAGTATCTCTCACTTACATAAATTATTTTTTAACCTACTTTTTAGGAAATGTAATGTAATCTAGTATTATTCAAGATACAGACTGGAATTTCTTAGTCAAGAAATACTGACCTCAACTATTTTACACAGCTAAGTAAAGTAAGTACAGGATGTAAGAGAGAGGGCAGTGATGGGGTTTGACCCTGAAATGAGGTCAATGTCTGAATTATAAAGGTTTTATTTAGTAGAATATTTTTATAAAATTTTAAGAATCTACTTGATACATGAATTTGCAAAAGATGCCCGTTTCCTCCATTCTGCTTTCAGTTGGGTCTACATTTATTGTGTTTTATTTATTTATTTATGTTTGGCTGAAAATCAGATATTAAAAGATTCATAATTGGACTTGACCTAACAATTTAGAAAAGAAATACTTGAGAGAACCTAATAAAATTACAACTTCCTCCAAAATATTTTCCTTAGTATAACTGAAGTTATAGTATAATGAGAAATATTCATAGAAGGTTCATTAGGCCACTATCTACTGCAGCTTGGGATTCAAAATAATATATGCAGTAAGCTAATGGATTTATTTAAGGCAAGGACATGGTATTGTATGCTTTAACTTAATGCAGTATTTCAGATGACGTACATCTGAGAATCATTTATCATTTAAATATTTTTAAAATTTTCATATATTTGGAAGAAACCAGTGTATTCAGTAGTCAAGGAAAGAGTGTGACCAAGCAGAGAGTGACCTCGCTCCCTTTATAAAATTTTTTATTTCCCTTGCACTATGTTTGACCAGTTCTCTTGGATCTGGTCCTTATCCTACGACTTTATATGTTCCTCTTCTTTGGCCAGTTTCAGAATGCCTCTGAATTCCATTTGCCTTTGGACCTGTTGAGCTTGAGGAATCCATAATTTGAACAAGGAGAGATGTGAAGCAGACAGCTGCAAAGAGCTTCAAAATTTATTCAACCAAATTTAATTCGTCCAAAATTACGGATCAGCTATAATCTTATACAAATAATTTGCACTTTGGGCTATCAGAATTGGGTTATAAAAATGCCATTATCATAAAAATTTATGTAACAAACTATATTCAAGACTTAATAATAGCTATTGCTTTTAATTATATTATATTTAATTTGATATAACTACAGTACTACAATATACTGCAAAATATAGAAGATTCTTAGAGTTTATATTAGCAAGATACACCCTTAAAAACAACATGTGATCCCAACTCTTTGGTCTACACATACTGTGGATTATAAGTGCACTTATTCAGGGGATCTGGATATTTATTTGATTATTTCCATGTGTTCAGATTCTCTAGAAATGTACACATTACAGAAAAAAGCGAAATAAAATAATTAAAAGTAGCAGATCAACAGGAATGTGTGTGATTTCTTTCTGAGGCTCTGGAACCAAATTTTTGCCCAAAAGGACATCAAAACTAAAGTCAAGCTTTTTCCAGTAGCAGTGATTTAAACAAACATGTGCTGGGACTTATATTTAGACATAAAGGTACACAGCCAGAGGTTTTATTCAGGATTGCTATTAAATAAACTCCCCTCAGGGCCTTGTAAAAGATGGTATTTGAATTATAAGTAGACCTATCCCATTTTCCACATTCTCTAAGCCACTGAAGATTTCTCCTTGTCTGGATTGTAGCAAGGGGAGTGCCCTCTTTTGAATCTCTGCTGAGCCCTGTCTCTATAGTAATTATGAGTTTGGAGATCATTAAAAGTCTTAAAATTTGTTGGGGGGTTCATAAGAATCCTTTTGAAGCTCTGCGCCTGATCAACATGTTCTAAAAAGCTTTTGATATATACATGGCTCATTAAGTAAAGGTCAAAATTGGACAATGTCCTGTTAATTTCCTTTTGCCAGAAAAATCAATATCTGCATCAACATTCATTAAATTTGACAGGAGCTAAGAAAGTTAGATGTGAAATGTAAATCAATACTTATTCCTGATAGGATTAACTTGCTGTACAGAGAGTATAAAACATCAATTCTTTATACATATTGTTCAACCCAATACTCCACTTTAAGCCTTAGGGAAGCTGCTGCTTTTTTTTTTTTTTTTTTTGCCTTTTTAGCCTTCACCTCTAATCTGCCTTGGGGTTTTTGTTGGCTGGAGCTGAGTATTCCATCCTTGAACAAATTTTACATCTTGTTAATATATATAGCATGTGATATTTCCTTTGTATTATTGTTTCCAACTTAAGACTAAATCATGCCCACCAGCACCACCCCAAAAATCTAGGTATTTGAAAGTTTCAGAACATACTTTTTTTTTCCTATGAAATGCACAGATTAAAGAATTTCATTTTTTCTCCCCTTGCAGTTATCTGCAGAGGTCTTTGATAGCCTTTGAATTCCAGAAGAATATGGTTGGGAAAATTCAGTTTATTGACACAAACATCTACGAGTTGTTCGTTTTTGTTGTTGGTTCTATCTCGGAGACATTAAGTTCTGCAACTATGTAATTCCATGAACCCAGCCTATTTCAGTTGACATTGATGCCTATAATTATAACTATTTTTAAATATGTGTTGTCTTTAAAAATACAGCTATTTAAAAAATGTGCTATTTTTTTCAAAGATTTTATTTATTTATTAGAGAGAGAGAGAAAGAACAAGTGGGGGAGAGCAGAGGGAGGAGTAGACTCCCTGAGGAGCAGGCAGCCTGATATGGGGGCTCGATCCTAGGACCCTGGGATCATGACCTGAGCCAAAGGTAGACGCTTAACCAACTGAGCCACCCGGATGCACCTAGCTATATGCTATTGCAAGATTCTAAGATAATCTTTGAACAGAAGAATATTGAATCACATACATGACAGTTGTGGTGTTCTGTGGATTTTGTTACATTTTGTTTTTTTTAAAGATTTTATTTATTTATTTATTTATTTATGTGTGTGTGTGTGTGTGAGAGAGAGAGAGAGAGAGAGAGAGAGAGTAGGGGGAGGAGCACAGGGAGAGGGACAAGCAGACTCCAAGCTGAGTGTGGAAGCTGACTCTGGGCTCCAGCTCACAACCCTGAGATCATGACCTGAGCTGAAATCAAGGGTCAGATGTTTAACCTACTGAGCCACCCAGGTACTCTGCATTTTGATTTTTTAAGTAGAAAATCTATATATGACAACGATTGACAGCCTCCCTTCCCCCAACACACATTCTAGCATTAGATAAGAATTTCTGGGTATGTCTTATTTGTCTGGAAGTCTGCAAAAGAAATTATTGCTTCCCTCCCCACTCCAAATTTGGGTTTGCCAAAATTCTCAACAGATGCCAGCCAGCACTGTCCCATGTTGGGTCCTTTTTCATCGACTTGTTCTCTGACTATCCAGGAATTTCTCAGTAGTATCGGAACCGAGCCTGGTTGTCAATAGGAAAGAATCCAAACCAGAGGCGACCACACTCCACGGGCTGAGTGCGCTCATCAGCAGGTGAAGAATGAGGTTCTCTGGAAGGATCATAACAGAAACGAAGGGGGAACACCCCGACATGGAAATAGAGGGATGTTGATTTTTTCATGCAGATATTAGAGCAATAATTTGCAGAATAAATAAGTTTACATCACTTTCCCTCTTTTAAGCAATAACTTTCTAGACAATTAAAGTACCTCTTTCTTAACTTGGTCTCTAAAGTCCTGGGTAATGTGATGTCAGGTCTCCTCTATAATTTTCTCCTGCCACATCCTGCATCATTTACCATGTAGTTAAGTCTTCTTTTTGTCGCTGGACATGCTGAAGGCCACAAGTTTTGCATTTATTTATTTTCTGTGGTCTGACACACTCTCCCCCTTGACCATTGCATGGCTCCCCTGTCATTACTCTGGACTTGGCTTATGTGACACTTGCTCCTAGGTGCCTTTCCTGATAGTCATCCTAGAGAAAGTGACTTCCCCATTGGGGATGTGCCCTATGCTATTGGTGTTATTTTCTTCACAACATACTTGGTGTATACACATTTCTATGCCTTTTCACTAGATTATAAAGTCCAAGCATTAGGGATTCTGTAACTAGAACAGAGCCTGGTATAACAAGCATTCAAATACATCTGTAGCAATCAATGAATGAGTTTACACAAAAAAGATAGAAGCCTTGTCCAGTGGAGCTGTAGAAATGGGAGGCTGTCGGGGCCCATAGGGCAGATATGCACACATAAGGGTCTCAAACAGGGAGCCAGTGACTGGACTGGGAGTAAAACTGAATTTATGCATTTGTAATTCCAGTTCTGCTCACAGGTCCTACCCACATGTCTTGGGAGGGAATTCTCTGGGGAGAAGAGGTCACACTTATTTTCTGGTTCTCATGTCATGTTTCCACTTCTTTGTTTTCCTAACAGACACATCTGATTCCCTGCTCTGTTGCATGGCTGAGACACTGACAACTCACTCACAGGCCCTCAGATGCCCCGGATGCTAGTCCAGCTTTGAGAACTTCTGCCTACTGTTACCTTCTCAGAGCTGATGAACCTCCAGTAGCAAGCAACACCTCCTCTCTACTCTCAGGACTTTCCCAGGAGATGCCCCAGAAGATCCATCTCCTGGCAATGGTTACAGGTCATTTCGGTTTGTCCACATAGTAAAGATATATGCTTTCCACGTTCCCTGCCAGGATCAGAATTGGCCTGAGAAATCCATTCTCTTTAGAGCGTCGGCATCAGTATCTCCACAAATTTCAGTCTTTGAGATGAGAAATAAGCACTTAGCGAGAAGGCTGCTTGGTGTACTAGAAGAGTCCGCAGATCTGTCACATTTGGATTAGAATTTCTGGAATGACCTTAGTAGAGAACTTCCAAATAGCTCATGAAATAAGAAGTAAATCTCCTATCAAGTCAAGAAGCTTAAACTTCAGATCTTTCTCTTATATCTCAGGCCCTTCTATGGCCTTAAGAAGGGGCCTAGGAGTTTAAGGCAGTCCCATATTCACATAAATTTGAAAAAAGTAGGATATTCCATTCTGACTCCCCTTCCATGCCATTGCCCACCACGCTGCTCACAGCATTTCCAGGGTCATCTCGCTAAGGAGGAGATAATTTAGGAATACATTTATGGTGGATTTATGGGGATATATTCCTGTGGCTCGTAGTCGCTCTCGTGTATGTGGAAGTTACTGTAGCTATCCTGACCCAGCCTCAGACTTTCTTCCACATGAGGTATGCTCGTTGGCTCTTGAATGTTCAACCGGTACTTCTCCCTCTAAGGAAACAGTAGTGATGCCAAACTTGATTCTGTTGGCGGAGGCTGGTGGCTGATTCCATATATGGATTGGGGGTGGCACGACCCACACCAGAAAGGACTGGTGATCTGTGTTTGGTTTCTCAGTGACATTCCTTGAAGGTTCAGAGGTAGCGGTATGAGAGCAGGGGTCTTAATACATTTTCTATAAAAATTCATCATTTTCCATAGACCATGTTCCCCTGTGTGAACTAAGAAACCATTGGGACTTGATTTCTTAGTAATCTCTGTGACATCATGTCTGTTTATTAAAGAAAACTTTCTCCTTCAAAAATGCATTTGATTTCTTTTGATGGCTGCATAGTATTCCATTGTGTATATATACCACATCTTCTTGATCCATTCATCTGTTGATTGTGATTTGGTGAGTGCTGTGAAGTGTGTAAACCTGGTGATTCACAGACCTGTACCCCTGGGGATAAAAATATATGTTTATAAAAAAATAAAAAAAATAAAAGGGAAAAATGCATTTGAACTATGAAGTGTAAGAAAACGAGTTTTCCCTTTTTTTTTGCTTGATCAAAATAGCACACTGGGCCGACCTGATTTGTGGTTTCATTATCAATGTTGTGCAAGAGAGATGACAAAGAAGTAAGAAATGTGCTGCTGGGTGGTCTTTGATTGGGGCTTGATTAGGAAGGTGGGCGCACAGAGATTTTGGGCCTGATGGTGCTTCATGGCAGTGGGCTGGGGAGTCGGTTCGGCTTTGAGCTGAAGCTTCTCTCCATCAAGAGGCTGGCCCTCACAGCTGGTCCTCGTCGGGGTTGTTCTGCTTGGGCTCCGAGGACAGTGATGAGAAAGACTGCATTTTCCCTCGGCCGATCTGCCCCAAGCCAGAAGTCAGGCTGGTGTCCTGCTGCGGACCCAGGCTTTGCTCACCCTTTGGCTAATCAGAATCTCTCTGTCTCTTGAGCTCTCAGGCTCACATCTCCCAAGACCATTATTTCATTAAAAACATGCTACAGGAAAACATTGTGAGTTTTTCTCTCTACCGAACTGCCTGGCTTAAGTGGCTTGGAGCCCTCAGCAAGATCCTGACATTCTCAGCTCCGTAAGAAAGAGGATTACTCGGGACGAAGGATTTTGCAAAATGAAAGTCTTTGTTTCCGACGCTAAGAAATCTTTGGCTTCCAGTTGTGCAACACTCCAGGAAGGAAGATCTGAGTCTTTCCAGCAATATCCTGGCCTTCCCTTTTGGAGGAGTGGCAGGTGGGGGAAAAAAGCAAGCAGTGGAGAGAAAGGCGTCCCATAAAACAGGAAAAGAGGCAAAAGGGTGGACGAGGCTGAAGGGCTTTGGGTGATGAGCCGGAGTGGTTGGGATTAGAGTTTTTATTAGTCCAGAACTGCTGAAACTAAGGTGGAAAAATTACCGACTTCTGCCAACCCCAGTGCACATTTAGCAGAAATATTTCTATCTGGGCTATTATGAGGGGATACATCATTTTAAACAAAATGAAAGAACACACTCTACAGTAATAAGTAGTTCTGCAGTGAAACAGAAACCGAATAAGACAGAGCTCCACATTCCAGTCCCGTTGTCATATGGCTCCTCCTCCATTTCCAGTGGAAAGAAGCAAAGCATGATTTTTTCCCTGTTCTGCCTTCTCACCTGATCCTGTGGGATAAAAAAAATTCTTGAAGATTAATGAGTTCTTAATGACCTGGATACCTCTTAATTATTGAGACAACATGTGTTAATAATCATCAGCCTCTCTGGATGAAAGTTTCCAACATGGGCCAAGCAAATATGCATTTTCTTCACCCAAACCAATATGGTAGCAGCATTAAATAAATGGCAACAGTAAAATATGGCACAACAACCCTATTGCGTCTGTTATTAGAAGGCTTTCAAGAGACACGCCTTGCTACCTTTGTGGGGAACTTAGAACATCCAGGGCCAGAACAGTGGATTCTCTCTGTACACTGTGTGTTGGAGTGCTGTGTGCTCCACGGGGCAAAGAAGAAAATAATGTGCACTTTAAAAATGGCAGCGCATTTAACCCACACTGGTTGTTCAGTAACTAACAGTGACCCCCAGAATGATTGTGCTTTTGACATTGAAAAGATAGCACATACCTTTGTGTGTTTCCTACTTCCTATTCTTTGCTGTAGGGCATTTGAAATTGGATATGGGGTGGGGGGAGTGGTGATGTTCTTTCCATTATTGTAAAATGAATTCTTGGAAAAGCTTGAGGGGTTCTGCTAGCAATTGTTAATGAGGCTTTATTAACCTAGGACACCACCCTATGGAATAATAGCTTAGTAAAATAGATGTCCTCATAGGACTCCCTTGTTTTATTAATAGTGCAGCAGGGATGTGTGCAAGGCTCTGGGGAGTGAAAACGGCCAGGTGAGAGGGGTATGTGGCTTTTCCTTCAAGACCAATTCACCTTTTGCTCATGTCAGACATGGCCACAATGGTATACCCCTTATCAAGCCCGTCCTTGTAGATTGTTTCATGCCAGAAATGGTAGCCCCTCTTTCTAATCTACTTAGTTCACTTTAATCCTGTATCTATATATTTGTTCACAGACTTTTCATTTGAGGAAAAAAATGTAATTTCTACCTTTAGGAACTCAAGATTTGAAAAAAAAAAGGGTGGGGGTAGGGTACCAAGGAAGTGCCAGTCATGACGTGTTTCACCAGTTTTTGCGGGTTTCAATTAGAGACAGGGTTTTGTTTGTTTCCTGTCTTTGGAAATTTATTAAGCTCAGAGAAAGTCCAGGGAAAGAGACACAAGTACTAAAATGTCTTTGAGACCTTGGATTGGAGAAGACTAGATTCACCCTGGAAGTAAGCGGAGTCAAGTAAACACCAAGAACAAAGGTAGATGCAGCTGGGTGAGGACTCACAGCCACATGGGGGAGCCAACACCAGGAGCACCTGCCTATTCTCTCTCCGGGAAAGATGGCGGACGTGGCTGGAGGGGTCCAAGGAAAAGAAACCGCCCCCCCCACCTCTCCCGTTGTCCCCTCAAACCAGCTAAATTAAAAGCAACAAACATGGCAAGCAGACAGCCACCACTCTGTCTCTGTATTGTGTCCTCCGAGACAGAATATTCCATGTGGCTCCATTTTGCTGGTGTTCTGCCCCTTGAAGGGTCTGGCTTGGCCTTTGATGACTTGGGTCTTAAAATACAGCTGTGGTTGCTCTGAAGAAGCAAGAACCCACTAACTCACAACTGCTCACTGGTAAACAGACAGACGCTGGAGGCTCATGTAACGTCTTGAGGCCACTGCCAAGCAGTACGAATTTGAATTGGTGACCAATTTGGATGCAGAGATTTTTTTTTTCTGCGTGTTTAAATATCATTTATCCTGAGAAGCAAACATTACCACAATGAACAGGAGACCCCACTGGGACTTAATTAGAGAAAGCTGAACTGGGAAGTGACAGTTTCCATGCTGTTTTGGAGCTGTGCTCCCAATCCCTGTTTCTGTCTCCTCTAGTAATACAATTAATATCCTGTATCTAGTTTTAATAGAGGCAGTAACTCTAGTAAGACACATTATTGCTTCTTGGCCCAAAGAGAAATGTTCATATATTTCTCTTCTTGCTGTTATCTGTCAAGCCGACTGGCTTCATCTGTACCCTGAGACATTACACATTCAGGAAAGCAGTTGTTTCCATATGTCTTGGGGGAAAGCTATCATTTTTCAGAAAGGCATGAGGTGCGTGGAACATTTTTCGTACTTGCTTTCCCTCTGCATATATCAGGTGGTAGCCATTATAGCATTCCCAGTACATACCACCGACGGGAGAACTGGAACTTCTATAACCTACAGTTCGTATTGATTTCATTGGGAGACAGAGTTATAAAGCTGCCTCCTGACCTAGAGCAACAGCTGGGAAGCATCTGTCCACCATTTTATGAAAGAATTCAATGGGAGCAAGAAAATACTGTTGAAGGACTGCTACTTGGACATGAAACAGTCATCTGAGAAGTAAATCAATGACAATATTTTCAGTACGCCATCTTTAATTTATTTGCCAAGAGTAGAGAATGAGGATTAGATCGCGCGTACTTTGAATCAACGTTTTAATTGCACTTTGTTTTCTCCAGGCTACTTCCCTATCTTGGCTCAATATGCTATTAATTTAGGAGGTCCGTTTTTGTGTTGGCTTGTTTTCGTTTTGGGTTTTTTTTTGTTTTGTTTTGTTTTTTAGAGAGAGTAAATGTGTGTGAGCATGACTGACTTCAGGTGGGGGTGGGGAGGGGCAGAGGCAGAAGGAGAGAGACAGTCCCAAGCAGGCTCCATGTCCAGCACAGAGCCCAATTCAGAGCTTGATCTCACAACCCGGAGACCATGCCCTGAGCTGAAATCAACAGACATTTAACCTACTGAACCACCCAGGCGCCCCAAGACCCACTTGGAGCACAACAACCTTGGCGTGAAGGGATCAAGAATTCCTTTGTTTTATCCTATTTTAGCAACAAACTATTTAAGGTACGAGTGTTTCCTGTACCTTTTTTAAAAGAAAATTTTTTAGAAGTTTTAGGTTTATAGAGAAACTGACCCAGGAGTAGAGAGTTTCTGTCTACTTTTTCACTACCACCCCAACCCACAGTTTCACCTATAATTAACATCTAATGTGGTACATGTATTGCAGTTGATGAGCAAATACTGAGAGGTGAGTTGATGAGCAAATACTGAATGAACCTTTGTGTAAATTATGAACTTTCCTTAATAATAACGAAATCAATATTATTTTAATATATTTTAAATAATATTATTTAAATAATAAATATTTAAATATTTAATAATAATTTACACAAAGGTTCATTCAATGCTGTACATTCTATAGGTTTTGACAAATGTATAAAGGCATCTATCTACCATTACTGTATCATGCGGAGTAATTTTACCACCCTAAAACTCCCCTTCACCTTTCCTGTGCTTTATTCCTCTTTCCCTTCCTGAGAACCCCAGGTGACCACTGATTTTTTGCTGTCTGCATAGTTTTTTCTTTGTTAAAGGGTTATATAATTGGAATCATACAGTACAAAACTTTTCTAGATTGGCTTCTTTCACTTAGCAATTTCATTCTTTTTTTTTTTTTTAAGATTTTATTTATTTATTTGACAGAGAGAGATCACAAGTAGGCAGAGAGGCAGGCAGAGAGAGAGAGAGGGAAGCAGGTTCCCTGCTGAGCAGAGAGCCCAGGACCCTGGGATCATGACCTGAGCCGAAGGCAGCGGCTTAACCCACTGAGCCACCCAGGTGCCCCATTCTTTCTGTGACTTGATTGTTTGTATCACTGAGTAATAGTCCATTTCATGGGTGTACCACAATTTGCTTACCCATTCACTGATTGCAGTTTTCCAACTTTTGGCAATTATAAGTAACTCTACTATAAACATTTGTGTGGACTTAAGTTTTCAACTCACTTGAGTAAATTCCAGTTAGCAAAATTGCTGGATTCATTAGTTTGGTTTCATTAAAAATTGCCAAATTGTCTTCCAAAGTGGCTGTGCCATTTTTCATTCTCAACAGCAATGAATGAGAGAGTTCCTGTCATTCCTCATCTTTGTCTACATTTGCTGCTCTCAGTCTTTTGGATTTTGTTCATTCTAATGGGTGGGTAGCAGTATCTCATTGCTTGTTTTAATTTGTAATCCCCTCCCCTGATGACATATGATATTGAGTATCTTTTTATATGTTTATTTTCCATCATACATCTTTGGTGAAGGGTCTGCTCAGATCTTTTGCCCATTTTTAAATTGGATTGCTCATTTTCTTATCATTGAGTTTGAAGAGTTCTTTATATATTGTGGATATCAGTGCTTTATCACTTAGGTGTTTTGCAAATACTTTTCTCCCAGGGTATGGCTTGTCTTTTGATTCTCTTAGTGATTCATTCTTCCATTTAGTTTATGCAATACCCCTTCTTCTAATAATATCATGGACATAAGCACTTGTGCTTATAACATTGATTTTAACCTGCAAGTTCTAAGGAAGCATAGGTTTCAATTCCAGATTTCAATTTCAATTCCAAAACACAGGAGTTTTGGAATCTAAATGTGCATAAACTCTGAAACATGAAATTTTAGAGAAAGATAAGCAATATTTGTGTGCCTGGAATAAAAAATAAAACAAAGAATGAGGCACAAGAGAAGGCTGTTGAAGTTATTGAAGAGATTTAAGTGTGTGTGTGTGTGTGTGGTTAGTGAGCAGGATAAGAGAAAATAATTCCTGTTTGAAAAAATATCAGGGTAGGAACACCTGATGGGTTAAGCATCTGACTCTCAGTTTTGGCTCAGGCCATGATCTTGGGGTTGTGAGATCAAGTGCCATATTAGACATGGAGTTGGCGTAAGAGTCTCTCTCTCCTGCTCCTTCTGCTCCTTCTCCTCCCACTTGTATGCTTGCTCTCTCTCTCTCTTTCAAAAAAAAAAAAAAAAAAAGAAAAGAAAGAAAGAGAGAGAGAGAGAAAGAAAAAAGAAAAAGTACCAAGATAAATTGTTGAGAATGGACTTGGGTTTGTTGGGACAAAGTTGATTTGGGGTTAAGCAGTCAGGAAGCTGTTGCTCTAGTTTGGACAAGAAAAGTTTGTAACTTTAAGTTGCATGTGAGTCTGGAGATTTTAAAAAGATATTTTGGAGTTAAAGAGGATATAAGTCGTCAATTAATTATATTTTCTTGGGAGTAGTTAAGGAGAAGAAGGTGTTAAGGATACTCTTAGTTTCCTAGATCATACAACTTGGTGAATAATGGTGCTATTCATTGAGCTAGGGAATCATGAAGGAAGATGAAATCTGACAAAGATGATGAATTGTGAATATGTTAATGTTGAAGTTTCTGAAAAACTAAAGATGTTGAGTAGACAACTGCATGTATAGCTCAAGAGTTAGGAAATTCTGAGCAGATGATAGAAATATTGAGAGTCATCGGCCATAAATAGATGACTAATAGAAAAGATTAGATCACTATTCACAAAACACCTACTTCCTCCCCTCTCTCACTCCATGAAAGAAATTGACTTCCTATTTCCAGGCTTAGGGCTTGCCGTGTGACCTGCTTTGGCCAATGGCATGTTAGCAAAGGTGACATCCTCAGTGGCTTGGAATGTGCTTATGCAACTGGACTTGCTATATTGTGCTAAAGCCTTTCACCAGCCTCCTTGAGTGGCTGATCTGGGGAGCACAAAGGACATGAGCAGATCTGAGCCTAACCTGTAGCTTGAAGACAAACCAAGTTGAGTCCAGCCCACCGTGGCTGGAGTTTAACTCAGCCACAGATGCCTTGGTGAGATGTGTGTCATGGCTATCTTATTGTTATGTTTTGTGCCACCGTGGGTATCCGAGACTATGAGCTCACTTAAGGGCTTACTGAAAGGTAAGATGGGAAAGGGGCGAGGGTGAGGTCTTGAGGAATGCCAACACTAATGGCTGGGTAGTGGATGAGTGGCCAGAGGAAAAAAGGGAAAATTAAGAGCTCATAATAGCAGGGAAGTCAAAGAGGTGGATAGGGATTCGTCAACAGGGTGGGGGGAAACTACCATAAACCCAGAGTGCATTTACTAGCATTGAAATGTGAAAGCCTCCCAGTGGTGAGAAAGGAGAGAATATGAATGTGATGTAGAGTCTATGTAGGATGAAAATATAGAAGCAGGTGAAGAGAGAGGAAACAAACCAACCAATAAAACAAAACAAAGAAAAACCAAGAGCACAGGAAGCAAAGGCTTAATTGCCCGCACAAAGCATCTGAGAATTTATAGGGGATGGGATATTGATCACAGGCTGTAAGATTGGCATTACAGAGCTGGAGGGACTGTCCTTTGTTATAGCAGGTGCGAAAGAGGTGTCACTATTGGAAGGTGAGGAAATTCCAGTGAGTAGCCTCGAATTTTTTTTTTTAAGATTTTATTTATTTGACAGAGAGAAATCACAAGTAGATGGAGAGGCAGGCAGAGAGAGAGAGAGAAGGAAGCAGGCTCCCTGCTGAGCAGAGAGCCCAATGCGCGACTCGATCCCAGGACCCTGAGATCATGACCCGAGCCGAAGGCAGCGGCTTAACCCACTGAGCCACCCAGGCGCCCCAGTAGCCTCGAATTTTACCTTAAAAGTACTTATAAGCTTGACGCCCTCTTCTGAGAGTGAGTAAGGAAGTAGGGGACGCAGAAGCATCTGAGTGGGAAGACCCAGGCCATTTTACCTTGTGCAAGAGGGTTAACTTGCCACAAATGAGAGAACCCATTTGTACTTGCCAGTTTTCTCTTGAAGCCTTGAAAGTTTTTGTTTTGTTTGTGTGTGCTTTAATCCAAGAAGCATGATAAACCCACTTTTATATGAGTGAAAAATATCTGTATTAAATCTAAGTGGGATACTTCTGTTTTTTCTCTTCATTTTTCTGTCTTCCCTTACTGGTTATTTTGCATTGCAAATAAGCACACACTCAACCCTGAGTTGAAAACTTGGCTCTTCTTCCCCTTTCATTATGGAGTACTCATTCCAAATTCCAAAATTCAAACTCACAGAACAGACAAATGCAGCGTACGTACGGAGGTTTGCAAAGAATAAAAGGTGATGGACGAGGAAGAGGGACAGTCCATCATTCATATCCTGGGTCATCTTTGTCGCACTGAGTTTTAACCTTGAAACTCTTCCAAAATATCCTTTTCATGAGTTTTATGGCCAATTGCCTCCAGATAGGCACACTTCTTTCTACAAATATCCTTTTAAATCTGACACCCGGGCCATATGTTACGCTGTTTCGCTCTGATTTTCAGGCAGAATTCTTCCCAATCTACATTTAATTATGTGGAGCGTTTGGCTTTGCTGAAGTCTGACAACTCTACCAGAATCCTCTGGAGTTCATTTTGTCTCCCAGATCAGAGGAAACTTGGATGTTAATTAAGTAGGACTGCAGTTTACCAGGTAGTTACTCATAGTATCTAAAGACATGTTCGGGGCCATTGTTGGGTGTAATTTACCCCGTTCCGACTCTAATTATTATGGAAGAACTTCGCTACAGAAAAAAATACACCCTGCTCTGGCAAGTTATTGGCAACTTTTCTTCCTTGAAAAGGTGAAGGTCAAGGCAGCTCTGCCTGATTCATTGGCAAAGAGGAATGTCATACGGGGTCTGAGTGTAAAAGTTATTTTGGGCTGAGGTTATTATGGGGCTGAGGCACAGAGCAGATTACCTGGTGTTCTTTATCAACTGGATGTCTCCTGTTGCTTTGGTACCATAGTGGATACTCTCCTGTGCTCCCAAGATCCACCTTTGCACCATGAGGTTTTCAACTCCCCCGTGGCTGAAGAAAGGTGCCTAGTGATATCGCACAGCTAACTCTGAACCCCAAGAATTTCCCCCAGCCAAAAGAGTATTCTGCCTAATACTACAACCTCACTCAGGAGACAGGACACATTCAGTAACTGGTCTACATAGGACTATAGTTCTGCCCCCTTGCCTCTATTAGGGACATCTCTGTAGGACTATCTTGGCCTCAGAGCTTCCTGTGAGATCACCTGAGGCCCCCGTTATAAGCACAGCCAAATGCAGCTCCTCTCCTGGGGCAATCCTACTTCCCTCTTTTGGTTACAGGTGTTTCTGAGAGCATACCCCAGTAAGCCACCTGCATGCAAATCTCCATTTTAGTGTTTGTTTCTCAAGAAACCAATGGAAGGCACTTATTGCTAAGAGTGATTCTAAGAAACAGACTCAAAAGAGATCTTGGAGATCTACCAGCTCACCAAAACAGGGAGTCCATTATTTCAGGTCAAGAAAATACTGACAAACCCTGAAAAGTAGTGGTATATTACAAAAACTTCCACCTGTGGTGAGCCAGGGAACTGGAAGGGATGTGCGGACATGTAAAATACCCAGGCACTTGAGAGGTTCCGGAAAGTAGAAAGGATAAGGTCAGAGAGCTGTGACTAGGGACTAGCAATGCACTGGAGAAGCAAAAATAAGGGAGATTAGTCAGTTTAAAGCAAAGAGTGATACACACTGGAGTGTGTGTGTATGACACTCCCTAAAATTGACTTCTATGAGAACAAACATAAAGCAAAAAGTGATAGCTGGATGACTTCCTTGCCAATAAAAAAAAATTAAAAAAAAATTCTCATGTTCTGCAGAAAGAGGAAGGGAGATCCAGGATGCAGTTGTAAAAGTAACTGTGTCCTAGAGAAGGTTGAATTCTAGATCCCACGAAGTCTGCTATGCCAAGGTGAGGGCCCTGATGGCAGGAACAGCAACCTGAGACTTAGGACTATATGGCTCAGTATTCTCAAAGTCCTGAATCTTTACAGCCTTCTAAATCAGCTGGGCCTGCAGAAGTGGCCCATTTCTTTTCACTCAAGACTAGTCCCTCTCCCTCTTTTTTCGAAGACAATGCAAAGATTTCTGCTCACAGTAGGCTCCATTTCCAAGCATCAACATCATTGAGAAGCCCAGTGGTGGCTGTCCATGGGGCCCATATAATAGAAGGTCGTGTTAAAACACTGGGATCCCTGATAACAGTGGAGATGGTGAGGACCTGCTGTGAGAGCCCAGGTGGCAGCTTTTAACTATTATAAGTGAGGTAGGCCCCGTCATCATAGAGAGCAGTGAGGTTGGAATGACAGCCATGGAAAACTGACCTGCAGAAAACTAGAGAGATGGGCTTTCTGAGGGCAAAATAGATGGTCAGCCAGTATGAGTATAGTTCAGTATATACAGTTAGAAGACATTTAAAACCAGTGGTCAGGAGACTGAAGGCAACCATTCTAATAAGAAGGCAAGCTCTCCTGCTTTCTGTAGCTTAGCCAGTTTTTAAATCCAGAGCCCACAGACTGAAGCACAGGCCAGATTCCCAGGAGGGGGGCCTCTGCAAAATCTCAGCTTGTAAATACAGGACGGGTTGCTACAGATCTTCCCCCAAGGGTACCTCTGGCCGTATCCTCAAGTAACCATACACTGAGAAAAGGGAAACACCTCGAGAAATGACAGACTTTGAGTGGGGGTAGGTAATTAGTGGAATCCTGGTTCAAGTTCAGGTTCAGGTCACAGGAAGTTCACTGGGTTCAGAGACATGCCCCATGTTTATTTTCCCAGTACCCAAATTTATAATAGGCATGTTCATATTTGGGAACTGTCACATTGATTTCTTGGTCTGTGGGGTAAGAGCTGCCATAGTGGAGAAGGCCAAGTTGAAGTTCTAAAACTATTCCTTTTTGCTTGCCCAAGTAAAGACAGTAAATATTAAACTGCATTACATGTTGGCAGACATTATTGCCACATTTAGAGATTTGAAGGTTGTTGTCTCCATCATATTCACATTTAATCCACTACTCTGGCCTTTACAAAGCCGAACAATCTTGGAAGATCATAGTCAACTACCACCACTCAAACAATCAGCCCACTTGTAGCTGGCCAGATGTGGTCTATTTATTGGGTGAACATCACCTCTCACCATCAGCAAGGAAAGGTAATGCTTGATTGGCCTCTTCAAGTTAAGTAACAGATTTCAACTTCAGGTGACCTCCCCAACTGGTTTGCCAACCAGTCCAAAAGGTTCCCAACTTGGGTAGACCCTTAAGTAGGAAAAGGTTTGCATCAGGCCCAAGCTATGGTATAGAGAGCCCTACACATGAACAATAGAACCCAGAAAATCTCATGCCACTAGAAATATCTGTGTTGGAAAGAATAAAAAACACCAAGTGGAGTTTCCTGGAAGCCTATTTAGGAAAACCAAAATGTGGACCTCTAGAGCCGTTGAATCATAAGGTTAAATGTGCCCGGCAGCAATCCGTCTTAAAATGGAATATGTTAGGATCTCCTAGGACAGATATCTTTAATTCAAGACTGGGTACAAGCAGGCAAATGAAGTAAGTAAGCTGCACCAACAGTTTACACATGCTCTGTGCCACACTCCACAATTGCATGGACACTGCCTCCTCAGCTAGGGCCACAGGTAGGGTCCCTGACCACCAGCTGTTGGAGGAGAGCAAGACCAAGCTTGAGTTACAAATGGGTTCCTTGGTATGTGAACCCAAGCCCCAAATAGACTGTGTCTGCACAGAAGCTTCACTCAGAGATAGCTCAGGAAGTCTAGAGTGAAGAGAAAAGCTGCGGACAGCTTATCAGGTCATTGCTTTTCATAGAAAGAGAGGTGCTATGGGGGAAGAAGACACATGGATTGGTAGGCAATGATAAGTGGTTTTGTTGGTTGGTCAGAAACCTGGAAAGAGAAAGACCAAAGTCTGAAGAAGGGGTATATGAAGAGATCTATGGAGGAAGAGAAACATGTGAAAATGTTTGCGTTATAGGACAGCACGCACCAGAGATCGGCCACTGTGAGAGGCGCTGTGCAAGCTAGTAGATGGCACGACTCAGCCACTTGATACTAGGTGGACTTTCTTACTGGCTCTGCAGATGCTGGCACGTGAGTACATGAACAGAGTATTTCAGGGCAATAGAGATAAAGCGTGTGCCTGAGCCCAACAACACGGATTTCCCCTCATTAAGACTATTCCAGTTAATCCTACTGGGGAATGTTCCACAGCTCAGTAATTTTGAGCCCCTAATATGACATCGTCTATTGAGGAGACTAACAAAGCGAATTGGTGGCAAGGGGATTACCCTAGGCCCCTTCCACCTTGGAAGGGGACGTGTTTCATCTTGACTGGAATGGTTCCATATTCTAAATATGGGTTTTCCTTTGCTGCTCCTAAGCCCTATTTGTTACCGTCCTGGCAGGGGTCCTTGACCCCAACCATCAGGAAGACATAGGGCTGCTGATACACAATGTGGGTAGGCAGGGATGTTTGACATCAAGCTCATCTGCAGGAGCATCTCAGCATATCCCCCTGCACAATTCTGAAAATCAATGGACAGGGCAGGAGCCAGACTGAGGAGGACACAGTGACGAGAACCAAAGACATCCTCTCCGCACCTCACCCCAGGATGACAGTCTGGATCGTCCTGTGAGATAAGCAACTCTAGACCAGCAGAGGTGTTCGTTAAGGGTGAGCAGAATCTAGAATGAATGGCAGAAGAGGGAGAGATGTATGTTAACCACGGCCCTGAGATCAGCAGCAACAGCAGGCACTTTATTCAGTTCTACTAAACTCCGTCTTGTAACAATTTCCCAGAAAAGGCACTGATGTATATATTGTGGAGGGGTGACTTCAAGATGCATTCAACATATACAGAGCAAGTTGGTCCAAGAGGCACGGGGGGACTGAGTGATTGTTGTTGTCTGCCAATGGGTATGACTGAAGCACATGTTTCCCTGAGTGTTTGTGGAGTGTCGTCTGCAGACTGTTCACCTGTAAATCCCTCTTGGGAATTGTCTTAGATCTGAAGAGAGCACACTAGTCCCTCCCAGGAACACTTTATATCCAGTGACCGCTCAGTGCAGTGGTTCAAAGTCCCTACCCCTTTAATCTGGGTCATCTCTAAAAGGACCATCTCAGATGTAACATTTCCTGTGCCATCAGGTGAGGATTCTGATTTGGCTGCCCTATACTTCTCTTTGCCTTCTGCATAATCCATGTGATCCCACTCCCTTATAGGAGTTCTTCCCAAAAGCATGTGCCAGTAAACCCCATCACCCTATTTCCAAGTCTCTTTCCTGAGAAAACCGACTTAAATGCTGGACCTTCAAAGGACATTGATGACTCATTTTTTCCAGTTGCTCTTTTTCATCTTGGGATTTATACTGTGGTTGTCCTGCAGCAATCATTGGCTATGGATGGGTAAAAGCACAATCCTTTTTTTCCAGTCTTTTATCAGTAAAAATTTCTAATATTCGTTTCTATTGTTTGGTTGGCTGCTAGCACATCACACTTGAAATAGAGATTCGTAGGTATAGTTCTTGTTACTTGGTTACTTTTTCTGGAAAATCTGTGCCTAAAGTTTGGAAACTATCACTGGGTAGTCTTGGTGGCAGGGGGTTGGGCAAAGTGGAGGTTAACCAAGAAAAAAATAACTGGGGGAATAGAGATTAAAAAATCAACAACAACACAAAATTCAAACTGTAAATGTTTTGAAAAAAAATTTTTTTGTTTCTACACACCAATGTTCTTTTCTTTTCTTTCTTTTTATTTTTTATATATATTTTTTGTACTCAACATTATGCTGCCAAAAGGCTAACAGAAGTATTAGAACACTTCTCTGGGTTGTTTACTGCAGTGAAGAAAACACTGATTAGCTCCCTGCTAATGAAGAGCCATAAAATAATATATTAACAAGACACCAAAAAAATACCATTCCCTTGTCATCAATTACCGTTCGAGTCAATTTAATCCTGATTTTCATCTTCATACCTAAATAGTTTGTTTCTATGCCTTAATAGCTAGGACAATTCTGTGAAGTGAGGTTTTTGGTAGCTTTCTAATTTTAAATGTTAACCTTTCTAAATGTCTTCAACACTTTGCCTCAAAACTAACAAAACACCAAAAGGTCGCTCAGCACACTGGGATTGTGTCTTTCCTACCGTAGAGTGTCTTGTCTCGGGAGTTCAATATTCAGCATCTCTTTTTCCTTGTTTGTTGATCAGAGGGGAAAATACCATAGAATCTGGAGGCAATGTCACGTTTTTCTTCTTCTCTCTTTGTTCCGTTGGTGGTGGTCAGATGGGACCGTAGCATCCCATCTCTGTACTGCTCTTAGAGGGCCTAAATTGTGAGCCTAATGTATGGCTTGGTGCACAAACTTCCTTTTCCTTTTCTATTTCTCACTTCCCTCACTCCTCTGCTTTGTTTTTTTGTTGTTCTTGTTTGTTGTTTATTTATTTTTTTTAAATAAGGAGCTTACTAAGTTCTTCCCATACGTGGAAGGTATTTTTAAACACCTATGAGCGTCTTCTTCTTAAATCAGCTAACCCTTTCTCTTCTTTAAACTTGTATCTTTAATATGGTTTTGTTCCATGAATTTCTAAAATGAGATTTTCAGATTTGCTATTTCCCGTGGCGGGGGAAACCTGGTGCACGAACGAAGTGTGACAGATGGAAGAAGGCCTGGCTGTAGCCAGCGTGTATGATGCGAAGAGCTTTTCAGGGAGCTGACCTTCGGTTCGTGGGCGTCAGGGTCACCTACCCATTGTTCCCTATTTGAGTAATGGTAGCTTCCCTGATTTATGAAGGCAGGCTGTTGGTTTGACGTGAATGGCTCCTGTTCTGTACTCATAGGCTCCTCTACTCATAAACTCAATAGCTAGAAATTAAAATCTAAAAACAAAATAGGACAAAAGGCACAGTGTGCCTGACCATCTATAAAGGGTATAATGTATTCTAACCAGGATTGACCTTCTTTGGTGTAAATCATCCATTTCTCTGCCCCCATGATCCTTACTCTTTGGGGTGGTATTAATTAAGAGCCATTGATTTTCTCCTAATGTCAACCCACCCATTCTTCCAGCTCCCCTGCTAATCCGCTCATTCGTAGTTAGCAAAGGCATTCACTGCAGATGCTACTTCTTTCTATTCATCTTTCTTCCTCTTCCCGAGCCTTTCTTCTCCATTCAGAAGAGTCTGTCCTTGACCCACTAGCTTCCTTCTCTTTCTCCACATCTCTTTGTGGCCTCTTTTGGCTGAATGATTTGGTGACAATGACTACATTGACAATTCTGAAACCTCCCTGTCCACCTCTAACCTCTGTCCCAATATATAGCTTCTCTGTCAATCAGAGGCCCCCTCTGGGCATTCACATGCGTGCCCAATCTATTCGAGAATGAAAGAATCTTTCATTTTGTCCCTCTTCCATTCCATCATTCAGAATCACCTCAGGCATCACACGTCTAAAGCCTGAATATGCATTTTGATGCATGTCAAGATCAAGATGTATCTTGAAAGACAGACAGCGCTGTGGTCAGAGGCCCTTGGCTGAGAGGCATGGCAGCTCACAGATGTCAGATTGCGGGAGAGAGCCTGGATATGCGACGACAAGGCCTGGGAGGTGACACGGGAGTGAGGCGTCCTCTTCTCCAAGAGTCTCCACTTGGCAGCTTCCTGAGAGGTGATTAAGCTTGGGAAGGAGCAACAGATTCAGGCCAAAGGAACTCACAAAAGTGGATTTGGAAACCAGAGCGTCACGGACGGGATTTAACGTGGAAGATAGTTCTCCACAGGGGAGCCAAATCTGTCATCTTCTCTGGTCAAGAAAAAGCGGCTGGGTAGGTGGGTTCGGTAGGAAACCAGAGTTCTGGTTTCAGGAGAACCTGAAGACCAGCCCTTGGCGTATGGGTTCTCCCTGCGGAGGAATGCGGCACCGCCTTGTAAAGTCAGGTTTGAAGCTGGGCCTCAAGCCCCAAGCTCAGTTCTTGTAAGTGAGTCGTTTCTTCAGGTGGTCATTTATGTGGCTTTTGTTCCAATTTCCATTTCGGGGAGTCATATTGCTTTCACCTTGGTCCCTCCTCGTGAAAAGGGACCTATCGTGAAAAAGAACCTATCGGGAACCCCTTGCACTCATCCCCGCAGGTTTCTGTCATTCTGGCCCAGAGAACTTTTAGATGATCTTCCTTTCACTGAGAAAGAAGATCCTGTGGAAATAGCATCTGCAAACAAGTAGTTACACTCTTCTATATTACCCGCCCTCCAAAGAATACTTAGGTCTTTGGATGACTGTGGTGACCGAGATCATTTTAGGTGTCACTGAAATAACCCAGGAGGGGTTAATCCTTCGGAACACCAGCCATGAGCTGAAAAGTATTAGCTCATACAAAATAGAGTTAAAGCTAAAACTAAAAAAAAAAAAATCGGTTCTAGATGAAGGAAAAGTTTTGTCTCCTGCAGTAAAATGCACAATTTAAAAACAATATTACTGTTTTATTTATTTTATTTTTAAAAATTTTTATAGTTGTCATTTGAATTTTAGTTAACTTAGAGTGTAATATTAGTTTCAGGAGTTAGAATTTAGTGATTTATCACTTACCTATTAAAAACCATATTATTATTTGAATTATGATTTTGTGTGTGCATCTTTAAGAATTACTTTTTATTTCTTGTCTTTATGTATGGCACATACCATAAGACGCATTGTAGCCTATGGGTCAAGAATATGGTCTCTGGGGGAGCTTGGTGGTGCAGTCAGCCAAACTGTTGACTCTTGGTTTCGACTCAGGTCGTGATTTCTGGAGTCATGGGATTCAAGCCCCACCATGGGTTTCTTGCTCAGTGTGGAGGCTACTTGAAAGATTCTTTCTCTCCTTTTCCACTGCACTCATGGACACACATGACTCTCTCTCTCTCTCTCTCTCTCTCTCTCTCAAATGAGTAAATAAATCTTTAAAAAAAGAAAGATGAAAGGAATATGGTCTCTGAAGCCAGATTGTCTGGATTCCAGTTCAAACCGTCACTTTCTAGCTGGGTGACTTTAGCTTGTCCTTAATTTGCTTGTACCTCCCAGTCTCATCATCTGGGAAAGTGGGGTTTCTAATAGTATCTAGCTCGTGTTGCTAGTGGACGACTAAAGGATTTAGTGGATCTGGCAGTAAGACAATGCTAGGTGCAGAGTGAGAACCATCTAAGGGCTTGCTGGTATGTATATAGAAGTGGATGAATTGGGGGCACCGGGGTGGCTCAGTCGGTTAAGCATCTGCCTTTGGCTCAGGTCATGATCCCGGGGTCCTGAGATGGAGTCCTACACTGGGCTCCCTGCTCAGCGGGAAGCCTGCTTCTCTCTCTGCCTCTCCCTGCTGCTCCCCTGGCTTGTGCGCTCTCTGACAAATAAATAAATGAAATAAATAAAATCTTCTCACTTCCATCCACATGCAGGGCACGCAGGCCACCATGTTCACATCTCATAAGGGTTGATCTGTATTTTTCTCTGTACTAATGTAATTCTATAAAGAATATGCGTATGCATATATATGGAAAATGTGGTAATCTTTTCATTTTATACAAGTGACACCATCATATGCAAGCTTTTCTACACCCTGCTTGTCTCATGCAAAAATCCCTTCAAGTAATCTGCTCTTGCAAGAATTTATGGTTGTACCATGATGTGGGTACACAATTGTTTATGAAACTATTTGTTTCATAATCGATGGGCATCGATTTACAGTTTCCTAAAGCATTCTAAGCAATGCAATACTAACTGGCCGATTATATAGACATCACCATCTTTCTGTGTATGGCAGAGGTTCCCACAGTTGAACCTCTGGCTTGTGAGATTGTGTATCTTAATTGGTGCTGTCAGATGGTTTCTGAAAGCTCTAACACTATGCACTTCCATCAGCAGGACAAGCAAACTCTCCTTTCCCGACATCTCCAGTAGCAACAGGTACGACTCTTCCTAATTCTTTACAGGCTTATTGACAGAGAATCAGCGTTTAAAGGACACAGAGGACCTCCCAGGATGGAGCTGTCCATGCTAGAGCATAAGGAACAAAAGCCTAAGGGAGACAAGGAAGGAAAATCAGCCTGAAGCTAGCAGACACCTAGTGAAATGGAGGATGGGTGCATCTTTCCTTCAGGAGCAGACTGAGAACAGAAGCAAAGTTCAAAGAGAAATATGGCAGATTCATGTTAGTGCATTCACGCCTTTGTTTGTGTATTTACAACTACCTACTTAGCATCTACTAGTGGCCATGCAGTCGAGATGCAAAGGGAATAGAACCATGAGTAAGACAAATCCCATGCACTCAGGAACACGCAGCTGGAGGTCCAGATGCGTACAGGTATCCATGATCAAAGGGACCTAATCTGGGGAAATATTGAGTGGAACCAGACTCAGAATCAGTGTAGCCATCAAGCTTGTGCTTCCTGTAAGCAGTGGAATTCACTTAAAATGAAACAGGAAACAGGGGCCATGGGAACAAAGCAGGAAGCAGACCTAAGTGACTAGGATGCAAGACGGGGCTTGCTACCTGCCATCAGTGTCTACGGGATAGGGACAGAGAACTCTAAGAACCCTCAAGATTCTAAATGGACAGTGTTATTTACTTAGGAACCAGAAAGTTGCTGCCCATAGAGTTTTGCTCAAGTACATGGTGCTTGTCCCTTTGGGGATAATGGCAGAATAGAACTATTTCCAAATTCTGGGGGTTTATAGACAAATGGTTTTGATACCCTGACTAACTAGATTCCTCTGCTTTTCCAGGCAAAGAGTGAAACGACCTGGAGATAGCTGAATATTTATTTCAAAGAGGTGGGGGTAAGGTTCGGCTGATTCAGTCAGAGTGGCTCTGCAGTGAGGTGTCCTGGGGCCAGAGGACTGTTGTGGTAATTGTTTCCAGGTGCTCATCAGAGACCCAGGAAGTGACCATGGAAAAGCTTTGGGTTTTAGCAATTAGAAAGTAATTGGTGAGCTTGGAAAACAGTTTTATAAGAATCCTACATACAGAAGGCAGATTTTAGGGGGACCTGGGGAGCAATTGAGCTGTGGGAAAGGGGAAAGTGAAATGTAGATTGCACTGTTTCCAGTTCTTATGGTTCTAGGGGAAAAAAAGTGATAGAATAGCAGATAGGAGCAATGATTTGGGGGGAAATATATATATAATATATATATATATATTTTTTTTTTCTTAAAAGAAAGGGTTTGAGCATATCAGCAGGTAGGTAGAAAAGACACAATAGATTTTTCTTTTAAGATTTTATTTATTTATTTGACACAGAGAGAGCACAAGCAGGGGGAGCAGGAGAGGGAGAGGGAGAAGCAGGCTCGCACTGAGCAGGGAGCCTGGATCCTGTGATCTCAACCTGAGCCAAAAGCAGACGCTTAACCCACGGAGCCACCTACCCTGAGACAATGGATATTGACAAAGTTGAGTGTCAAAAGGAGACAGACTGGTCTGAAGGGAGTTGGCCAGAAGAGACTGGATCATGGGCAGGGATAGAAGTCTTTTGGATTTCTGCTCCGAGAATTCTAGGTGGAAAGAGTATTTGAAAATGTACACACGTACATGGAAACTCTGAAAACAATACCATTGGGGGAAAGATCGTTCTAAAAAAGTTTGTGTGTATATAGAAAATTTCTGGGACATGGGGAGTTAGAGAGAAAGGGGTTGGGGTAAATTGGAAGGGGAGGTGAATCACGAGAGACTATGGACTCTGAAAAACAATCTGAGGGGTTTGAAGTGGCAGGGGGTGGGGTGGGAGGTTGGGGTACCAGGTGGTGGGTATTATGGAGGGCACGGATTGCATGAGCACTGGGTGTGGTGAAAAAATAATGATACTGTTATGCTGAAAATGCATAAATGAAAAAAAAATTCTGGGAGAAGACACTATAATATTTTTTAAATTAATTAATTTATTTTCAGCATAACAGTATTCATTTTTTTTTTCACCACACCCAGTGATCCATGCAACCCGTGCCCTCTATAATACCCACCACCTGGTACCCCAACCTACCAGCCCCCCACCCCTTCAAACCCCTCAGACACTATAATATTTTTAAAAAGACTTAATTTATTTATTGAGAGAGAACGATCAGAAGGAGAGAGAGAGAGAGAAGCAGACTCCCCACTGAGCACTGAACCCCAGGTGGGGCTCAATTCCAGGACCCAGAGATCATGACCTGAGGGGAAGGTAGAGGCTTAACCCACGGAGCCACCCAGGCCCCCCGATGCTGCAGTAGTAATAGTAGTAATAGCTGACTCACTTTGGGGGAGTCATCTTCACTCAGTAAATATGTAATGCCCGTTCTTGTCAGCTGCTGTCCAGTCCTAATGCTGGGAATATAATTGCAAATGAGTCCTTGCTCTCATAGAATTCATATTCTAGGAAGGAGGCAAAGAAAATACAGTATCTGTAATGAAGGCTATTAGGAAGACATTAAGGAGGCCAAGAGGATCCGGAGGGACAGGGACTGCGATTTTAGATAAGCTGGTCTCCAAGCGGGGATCTGAATGCAGGGGAGGACAAGCGGGGGTCTGGGGAAGGAAGATCTCCCAGGTCAGGTGTCAGCCAGGGCCGACTCTGGGCCAGGAGCGTGCGGGGGGAGCTCGAGGAGCGTGAATGGAGGAAGGCCAGAAAGGAAAGAACAGGGGGTGCTTATGTGGAGACTCCTTGGCAGTGTCCATCTCAAGGCAGGAGAAGCCGCCAGAATGTTGCAAGCATCCAGCGGCAAGGTCCCGCCTGGACTGGATGGTCGTACGGAGCGAAGCCCAGGAGCCCAGCAAGCCCAGGGTCTGAGAAGGCAGGAAAATATGCAGCAGCCCCTGGGAGAGGTGGGGGGGCGACACATAGGCGTGGAAATGAGATTCGAGTCAGCCTAGCTCAGGCTTGGTGATGGTGAGGCGGGTAGAAAAGGGACGTGTTGGGACATTGCGGGAGAAACCAAAGAAGGGCAGCTGACCCCTGCCTGGGAGCCCAGGGCACGCATGCGCAGGAAGACCCAGTTATCTTGCAAGTGATTAGAAACGGCCCCTCCACTGGGGGCGCTAGAGGGCACCCAAAAGATCTCGACGGTGCGTGGGGTCTCCCTAAGAGAAAGGTCAGACTGTGTGTTCACATAGTAGCTAACGCAGAGCATGAGTGATATCATGCGGAGTTCTTGGACATCCCCTCCTCTTCCCAGAACCCAACATGGTGCCCAGTTAGAACCACCCATAAGAGTCAGACCCCCACATCCACCTGGTGCCCCTCAGATCCTCTTCCTGAATGCGCCCATGCTCATTCCTTGAGTGTGTACTTTTGCTTTGTATTAGACTAGTTTCTGCTATGCTTTCCTCCGACTCATGCTTGCAGTGGTGGAGAACCTGGCCCCGGCTTGGGATTGGGGTCTCAGGGCCCGCGGAGTCCTCCAGTCCCCAGAATCAATTGAGGGGTTGACTTTTCTGTGTGCTTAGATTATTTTCTTTGCAATGGGAATGTGTTATTTTTATAACTCAGGTCATAAAACCTAAGCAATCTCATTACATTGCTAAATACCAGGCAGACCAGCAAAGTCAGGTTCAGAGTATATTAAAGTAACAGCAGCAACAAAAGCATCGAAGCCAAAACATAATGCTAGTGATGAAATGGTGGGAAAAGGTTCAACTCTCTTCATTGGAGTTCAAATTGAATGTTAAGTCAGATTCTAGGAACCAGAGGTGGGTCTCAGGGTATAAAGCTGTTTTCCCTGTAATTCTTTGAGAAAGTGTAACATTGAAATGAGGGCTGTGTTTTCCAGAAAACCTGCATCAGGCCCAGGGATTCTTAATCACATCAAGTGGCTAGCTATGGAGTTATCTTTATGCAAACAGTTATGGGCTTTGTGTTTCTACTCACATCACTTGCGTTGTGTTTCGAATTTTGGAGTCATCGAGATCAGCATCTGGGTAGTTTTTGCTAGGGATTTTCCTGGGGTCCAAGTGTGCATTTAGTTTCCCTGTTTTCCACACATTTTGAAACCAGGGAGAGAAAAAAGGGACATTTAAAAAAATAAAACATGAAACATCTAATCTTACTGACATTGGAAAGAAAGTTGTGTGGTCAACAAAACTGTCTTCTGACTAATCAAGTGGGAAAAAAAAAAAAGAGGTAAAATAATTTTTTTTTTTGTCCTGACTTAAACTTTTGCACTTGAAGATTGCTAACAGATTGATTTTCTTCCTGACTGAGAGATGAAACCAGGGAGTGTTTCCCACCCTTGATAGGCCAACTGTGGCTTCAACAGCAGTCTGACCTTTGGCTTGCTGGTGCAATAACATTTCCCTCACATGGCTTTGCCCAGTGTCCTCTCCCTCTTGCAAACCTCAAGATAGGACACAACGTGTCAGCAGACTCTTCCAGAAACCTTGCAGAGAATAAGCTGGCAACTTTTCTAGTCATTTGTGGTTGTGAAAGATGGACTGTAGACATTTCAGAGGAGGGCAGCTTCCCAGGGCATGGGTTTGTGTGGATATCCACGCCTGAAGTGGCAATCTCTTTCTTGGGGTGCGTGTGCATTTTGTTTGAATCTCAGTTTGATGATTTGAGCTCAGAAATTAGTACTTTAGGGTGGGGTGATTTAGGTATCTTGCATACTTTGGGTTATAGCATGAAAAATGGATCTCACGATCGATCCCCCATGCCGACAATAGAGATGCGTGCTATCATTCACTTACTTGAATCTGCCATCAAATAGGAATGTCAATCCTACAGCTAAACCTTAACGATGACTTTAAAGGTCTGTATCTTTAGCACTGTGAACTCACTCCTTCTCCTAACTTAAAAAAAAAAAAAAAATCATTTCGTGGTCAGGACTCCCTTTTGCGTTTCCCAATGCACTTTATGGAGTCTGTACCTACATTTATTTTTAAACAGCAAGGATTTTGTATTAGAGTAGTTACATGTCAAAGATGAGCATGGCCCTCTTGTAAGTGGGAATATTTTAATTCTGGATTTTTGTCAATATCTTCCTGTCCTCTCCTTTCTTTCTTTTCTTAGACCCTGTCTTGGCAATGAGCACGACTGAATGCATTTATGTGAGGCCGACTGTGAAAATGACGTTATTTGCATTGTCTTATTTAAACCTTGCAGCAACCTGAGGACAGCTAGTGGAGGTATAATTTATCCTCAGTTTATCAGGAAAGAAATCCAAGAGATGCTGGTGAGGTAGCAGGGTAGGAATTTACACTCAACCTGTTTCTGATGTTGCTTTTCCATTACTCAACACATCCACTTAGATTCAGCACATTTTTTTTTCCCCCAGAGTTAATTTTGCTAGGTTATTCGAAGGGGCATTCTCCTGATCTCTACATGAGATTTTGTTTTGTTTTGCTTTCTGTTATTCTGTCACTTAAAAGATAGTCAAGGATTTTGAGCAATTATCATACCTTCACACTTATCAATCACACACATAGCCTATCAATGACACGTATCTCTGTGTGTTTCACTTAACATTACCAAACTTCTGTTATGTTATTTATACCACTATGCTTAAACTTGAAATTGCAGTTAAGTCTCTGACCCAACATGCTTGAAAGAATAATCACTTTCCAAACCACAAAACCTCACCCCAATTTTATTTCCCTCCCATGTAATTTTCCGTGCATTTGGTTTGACCAAAAAGGAGAAGAAAAGAAAAGAAAAAAAAAAGAAAAGAAAAGAAAGGAAAAGAGAAGAAGAGACTGCCTGGTAATGAAAACTTTGTAACAAAGCTGAATCTTTGATGTGGCACCCATTACTCAGTGGAAGGGCTGGACAGTGTGCATGCGTGCAAACACACACACACACACACCTTCTTTTTCTCTCCAGGCGTAGGGAGCCTGAAGAACAGAACTACAAGTAATGGGCTGCTCTGGAGGTTGTTCTAGGCTCCTTTACTAGGTGATCCGCCTTGGGGAAGTGTAGAGACATCTTGGCCTTCTGCCCACCTCACCTTTGGGGAAGCTGACACACTCTTTTAAAGAGAAGTTCAAGAACATATTTTGGCCTTGCTTATTTTTATCCTAAAGGAGAATACACCTCATGCTTTTCTTGGTGCACGTGTGATACTTAAAATTATTGACTATATGAATAAATCAATAAATCATTTCAGGGTCAGTGTGATGAATTCACATTATTTTTAGCAGCTTTTCATAGTGAAATCTGGAGCAACCAGAGAGCACACAAATGAATAGTTGTTGAGTTTTAACTTTTTATTTTTTAAAAAGATTATTTTTATTTATTTGAGAGAGAGAGAGCATGAGCAGGGGAGGAGGAGAGGGAGAGGGAGAAGCAGACTCCCTGCTCAGCAGGGAGCCCAAAGCAGGGCTTGATTCCAGGACCCTGGGATCATGACCTGAGCTGAAAGCAGATGCTTAACCAACTGAGCCACCTAGGTGACCCCTGAATTTTATTTTTAATTTAAAAAAGTATTCTGGAGGCCACTGGGTAGCTTAGTCAGTTAAGCACCTGCCTTATGCTCAGGTCATAATCCCAGGGTTCTGGGAATAAGTCCCTCACCAGGCTTCAGGGGGCCTGCTTCTCCCTTTCCCCCTGCTCAAGCTCTCTGTCTTACTTTCTCCCTCTCAAATAAATGAGAAGAAAATCTTAAATAAATAAATAAAAGTACTCTGAAGTAGTCCATAAGCTCAGTACTTATATTCAGATAAATAAAAATGTCATCAGAGATACACAGTAATAATGTGCATGTCTACATAGGAATTTATGAGCTATGTCGGGACTTTAATTTTTGACATTGCAAAATATATGTCCATAGGACTTCCATATTTAGTAAACTTTAGTTTAATTCTAAATGGCTCACTGTAAAAACTCTTTCTGGGCTATACATTAATAAAAATAATTATAGAGGATTGGTCATATATTCATGATGTAGCCTTTTAGGCAATTAGAAAGTTCTAACCTTAATGACTTGGTTAGGCAATAGCTAAGCCATATTTAAAATGATACGCTGCTCTCCAACACTTAGTAAGGACAGACTTTCAGCTTTATGTAACCTGGTTTCACATAACTCTTTCCTTCTAAGTAGTAATATTTCTCTCTCTTTTCTGCTATAATTCTTCATTCTTGCTTTCTGATAAAACCATTGCTCTATGAATTTCAAATCATGTTACTTGGTTCCTAGATTCAGCCTTCCGTATTTAGACTCTCATGTAAATCTTCCAAGACTGTGGGAAGTTTGCCCATTCTCCTTTTCATTAGGTAAGAGGAGTTATTTTTATACCTTGAATCAATAAATGCATATGTAAGCTGGCTTTGGGGCTTTTCAAAAAAGTCATAATCTTATAAAGAAGATTTCATTTGAGTTGGCATTTATCTGATATTCTCGACTATACATCATATACCATTAATGAAATGGTATGTTTTTCTACTCAACAAATATTACAGGGAACACTATGTCCCAGGGATCATTCTGGATATCAGGGGAATAAAAAGGGGTAACATGGGGCCTGCCTCCCAGGAGCACATTATGTATATGTAACGGAAATGTTTAGGGCTCTGGTTCCAGGTAAGATGGAGTAAACATACTTTTTTCCTGCCTGAGTATAGCTACAAGACATGGACACAATGCATGGACCAGCTATTTGAAGACTGTGTCAAGTAAATAGCAGCAGGCAAATTGGGAAGAACATCAGAATTTGAAGGTAGAACCAACTCTTCTTCCTCTGGCATCCCCTGACCTACAGGTAAAGCAGCTAGGAAACCAGCAGTTAACAGTGGTGCAGACAGAGAGCTTGAGGAGAAGCCCTCCAGCTGCGGCTTAAGGAATGAGAAGTTTCCTCTTAGAGAGTCAAGAAATTCACTCCTTTGTTCTTTCCTCTGATATGTGCATCAGAAATGACAGGGATAGTTACAGGATGGCCCAAGGTTCAGAACGCCTGGGAAGGTGAGCCTTCTTTTCTGTTGGGTCAAGCTGTGGCTTCAGGAGGGTGAGGTCATCTCCACTTCTTTCACTCCTCCACTACCAGAGATAAAGGGAGATATTGCACCATAACCAAAGAGTTGATTCTCTGTAAGAAGGCACGGTAATTCTAAGTGTGTGTACACCCAACAGACCTACAAAATGCATGAGAGAGAAATAAAGGAGTCCACAATTACAGTTGGAGACTTCAAAAATTCTTTCTGGAGCAGACAGAACCAGGAGACAGAAAATCAGAAAGGAAAGAGAACAGCAGAATACCACCAACCTACTGGATGGACTGCCATTTACAAACACTACTCAGAGCTGTCAGAACACACGTTTTTTAAATTATTTTTTTTAAAGATTCTATTTATTTATTTGACAGAGAGAGCAGGAAAGATCACAAGTAGGCAGAGTGGCAGGCAGAGAGAGAGTGGGGGAAGCAGGCTCCCTGCTGAACAGAGAGCCTGATGTGGGGTTCGATCCCAGGAACCTGAGATCATGACCAGAGCCAAAGGCAGAGGCTTAACTCACTGAGCCATCCAGGCACTCCCAGAATACACATTTTTTGTGTGTATATGTGAAACATATGCCAACATAGCCCATAACTTAGGTCATAAAGTAAAACTTAAGAAATGTGGAAGAAATTTAGATCATACCAACTATGTTCTTAGACTCAAATGGCATTAAAACTAGAGAGCAATACGGAAAGGGAACAGGGAAATGTTGAAACACACAAACATTAAATAATACACTTCAGAATAATCCCAGGGTGAAAGCAGTCCCAAGGGGGAATTATAGAATGTTGCAAATTGAATTAAAATGAAAATACTGGGTACCTGGGTGGCTCCGTTGGGTTAATCGTCTGACTCTTGATTTCAGCTCAGGTCATGGTCTTAGGGTGATGAGATTGAGCTCCATGTTGGGCTCTGTGCTGGGTGTAGAGACTACTTGGCATTCCTTCTCTCTTTCCATCTGCCCCTCCTCCCACTCCTGTTTGTGCTCTTTCTCTCTCTCTAAAGAAGGAGAAGAAGAAAGAAAGAAAGTACTAAAACTTGTGAGATGCAAAGAAACCAAAGAAAGAAGAGTTAAGTCAATACAAAAAGACATGTCATGAATACAAACAATTCTAAAATTCCTAAGGAAAGGCAAAGCATTGTGAAAGAGGAGAACATAGTTGTAGAATCCTCTCTCTCAGTTTTAACTCTGAGTCTACAGTAGTGAAGACAAGACAGTATGGCTGAAAGTGCAGACATAAATCGATGGAGTGGAATAGAGTCCAGATATAAACCTGTGCAAACACAGCCTCTGGTTTTGGACAGAAATGCAAAAGAATATGAATACAGAAAATAGAGTCATTTTCAATACATGATTTTGAAATTGGAGAGGCTTATACCTTATAAGAATAAAAACAACCTAGAGGTGATTCATAGATCTAAATGTAAAAAGTAATACTAAATGCTTCCAGATAAAAGCACAAGAGGAAATCTTTGTGACCTGGGTAAGTCAGCCAAAATATGACTCATGAAAAAAAAATTGATAAATAGGACTCCATTAAAATTAAATAATTTTCCCTTTTGAAAGACAATTTTAGGAGAATTAAAAGACAATAATTTACAGATGGGGAGAAGATATTTGCAAACAACATTTCTGACCAAGGAGTAATATTCAGAACATGTAAGTAACACTCAATATTCAATAATAAGAAAACAAAAAACTCAATTGTACAACGGGCAAAAGATTTGAAAAGATACTACATCAAAGAGACATGAAAATTTATGTTGGTACAAAAATACACACACAGTGTTTATAGCCATGCTATAACACAATTGCCTAAAACTAGAAACATCACAAATGTGCTTCAGTGGGAGAATAAACAAAGTGTTAGGTTTTCAGCTTCTAGTGAGGGAGAGACAGACAGAAAGATAGAGGCAAACTCTATGCTCAAAGGAATTTTGTGAGTAGAGAAGATAGGTAAATGATCCCTGTAATAATGGCAAAACACATTTACAGCACTCACTATGGTTTGTCATTGTTTTAAGCAGTGTGTGTACATTAACACATTTGATTTTTACAGCAGCACTCTCTCTGTTCTCCAGACATTTAAAAATATATTTCCATTAGGCCAGTGCCTGAAAATCTACATATACAAGGTCACATAATCATGAGCCGGGTCTCACTGTAATATTAGTGGTCATGACAAAGCTCCATCACTTGTGGATTCGAAGTCCTTGAGGAATAATTGAGAGGCGCCGTAGCAAGTACTCACTAAAGTTCTTTCAAGGTCAGTGATTCTAGGATGTTTTCAAAATTTCCTGGACATAAATTAGATAATAGTTTAAAAATGCAATAACTCATCCTAAGAAACTTTGATTGGAAATAAATAAGCTACGTAAATCATATGGAGAATAAATATAAGTTTAAAACTGTAAAACATCAAACCCAAGCCTCCAACTTCTTGAAAAAAAAAAAAGAATCTAATTGATCACAATCTTTAAAAAACACTACTCAGTCTGTGCAAAGAAAATTAAAATGAAAAATGCATGGTCTCTTCACTATTTGAAAAACTTTTGGAAAAATATAAAGCAAAGAATTAATGAAGCTTTAGTAATGTTATCTTTGAAATTTTGACTTTTCTCTTAAACTGCGGGAAATATCTGAATTATTTAATTGTAGGGCAATATCCTTAGATTTCACTCTCTTATTCCTGATTCCTTTTCTTTGTTTATTTAAGATTTATCATTTACCAAAAAAAACATAAAAACATTAAAAAACTAGAAACTTATAAACCTCCATTTGGAGAAGGCAATGCACAGGACAGAGAAACCTGGTCCATGATTCAATGAGATAATGTACTGGAAATTATTTTATAAACTGCATCACTGTTGAAGTGCTATCATTATCAGGAAGCCAAGAAATGCAGTGAGGAGCACAGCTGAACGTTCATCCAAAAGTCCTCCTCAGAGACGCCTGGATGGCTCAGTCTGTTCTGCGCCTGACTCTTGGATTCAGGTCAGGTCATGACCTCAGGGTCCTGGGACTACACTCAGCAGAGTCTGCTTGAGATTCTGTCTCTTCCTCTGCCCCTCCCCCTGCTCTCTCTCTCTGTCTCAAATAAATAAAACTTTTAAATCTTCTAAAAAAGTGTCATCTTTACCCCCAGCCCCCCTCTCTGTCTCTTCGCACCCCCGGATCATCAGCAGACTCCGCCTCCAGCTCCTGGTGGGTCGTCATCGTCATTATTACTCTTCCACGTTCCCCTCTCTGCTTCTACCCTTGCTCCATGGAGTCTGTTCTACACCTGCTTCCAGGCTGATCTTACTTCCTAGGAAGTGTGATGCGGCCACTGCTGGGCTTCATGGAGCCTGAAGCAGAGGGCAGAGTCCTAGCAGCAGTTCCATGAGTATCTTGGCCAGTCCTTTCGGTTCCCTGCCTTGTCTCCTCTCTCTCTCTTGCTGCCCACTTCTGTCTGGCAAAACAGACTCCCTTGCTGTTGCTCCAGCCTGCAAAGCGAACCCTGCAGGAGCAGTCTACATGCGGATTTAAGCTCTAGCTGTTCCCCCTCTCTGGGAAACTCTCGTGCAACGTGGCTTACAGCTCTCGCCTTTCAGATCTTCGTTCAAATCCATTATCATTGCATTTCCGGATCACCTTGTTTAAATAGCAAGTCTCCTGTGCCCATGAGACACTGTGTTTCCTCCTCCCTCCTTTATCTCTGCAACCCCTGTCAACATCTGATGTACCCTGTCATTTCCTTGTGGATTTATTTAGTATCTTCCATTTGAAACGAAAGGTGTGTGAGGGTTGGGGACTTTCATCGGTTTTAGTCAAAGCTATATCCCTAGTTGTCTAAAATGATAACTGAAAAATCCTCAAAAATAAATATGAAATGAATTGCATTTTTATTGAATATTAATTTTATCAATATTTCCAGAACGAAGACTTCAAAGATAAAGGATATGGACAAAGGGTTTTTTTTCTCATGGACTTTTCAGAATTGGGATTCAGAAACTGAGGATCCAAGTCCAGGTTCCCTTTCCTCCTGAAAGAGCCCCAATAGGTCACAGAAGCTCTCAGGTCCTCAACTTCCTCATCTGTAAAATGGGCCTCTGTTCATGCCACACATAGGTGGCTGTGAAAATTAGAGACAACAGAAACCAAGGCAGAGAGTGAGTTCTTGTATACAAGTGCATACTTTCATACAAATTTTACTATGATTTTATATTCTTTGTGGAAAGACTCAATGACTTTTTAAACAGAGGAGGGAAAAAAGGAGACAATATATGATTCCAAGTGGAAGTAATAAAGCATGTCACCAGGTCATGAATGATAAGGCCCTAAGCCTGAGGAAACTAACATTTTTAAGTAAATGACAGTTATGACCATCGTGGGAATGGAAGAGGAGTTTGTGGAAACAAATTGTAATGAAGGAAACGTGTTCAGTGCCTTTTTTAGGTAGAAGTTCTCTTTCTGGAGCTTCCATGTATAGTTATTTAGGATGTTAACTGAACAAGAAGATCTAGACATGTGTTTGGGAATGGAGCTAAGATCCAGCTTGTATTTTGCTTGGGAAGCCACATTGTCTAGGGTTACATTTGCCTGAGGAAGAGGTGCCCTATCCAATGAGCAGGGAGGCACTGTGGGCTACCTACAACATATCACCTTCAAGCCCAGGTAACTCCTGATAAGGTCATCCTTAGCCATCTCTCTTCATATGAACGTGAACAGTTCTTAAGACCTGCATCACTCATGAGAAACAGTCATATGTTGCATTTTATTGTTAGTATTAATTTATTGATGTCATTATCTGTCAATAAAATTTTTATTATGCAATAGACATTTATTGTGCATCTGTGATGTGTGGGCTGGGATGTGTTTATAACTTATCGCTTAAAGAACCTAAAATATGTCTTGGGCGTAGGAGTAGTTAACGTCTCTTGGATCTGTCTGGACCTCGCGAAATGCCCTGTTTAGCTGCTGAGATTTTCTTTGAAGGCATGTGCTGATTGATTGATTGATTGATTGACAGATTGATTGATTTACTGGTTGGGGTCAGAACAGTCTGAGGAAAGCCAAATGGTAATGATTGCAGACTGGAGAATAATAAGAATGCAAAATAATTACTAAAATTGGAAGTGTAAATGTGTAGCAGGTGAAAACCTAAAGTCAAATCATGAAAGCTTAGGATGTGTTCCTCCCACCTCCTCATCTGTGATCATCATATTTTTAGTTTCAGTATTTTTATCTTCTGACTTTTTCCAGGATGTTAACATTTAATTTTAAAATTGGGTTTGCATTAGAAATATACTTAGAATGACTTTGACATATTATTGAATATGACTTTATTTTTTTTTTTCAAAGAAGTAAAGAGAAAAAAATGGGATAGTATCCAAGTTTAGTTTAGAGACCGTTTTTGAGGAATGGATCTACTTTCTATACAGAGATGTTCCTGTTAAGACTTCCTCAACAATATAAAACCTTTGGAACTAAGGTATTGTATTCAAAGGCCAACTTTCTTGACTTCTGCCTGGCAGCTGAGATTTTAAGATGCCACCCACTGTAAGATAATTTCTGATTTCAGGGATTTTTAAATGAGGAAATTAGATCTCTTAGACTTGATCAAGTATGGTGGTCGGCGAGGAGCAGCGGGGGGTCGGGTGCTCGGAGTGGTGGATGGAGGCAGGTTCTGTTCTGCAGGTGTTGAATTGAGGGTACCTGGGGAGACCAATGTGGAAGACCTCCCCCTTGAAGTCTCAAACTAGGTTCAGCTCTGAGTGAGAATGACACTAGGTTGGGAACCTCAAGGGCATGACTTTTAGCTCAAAGATACTCCAGCTGACCGAAGGGAGACCTGGTGGCAAGCAGAGGGAGGTGAGCAGTGTTCCTGGGAGTGGAGAAAGGTCAGGGGCCGATGTGAGTTAGGTACCATGAGATCCAGCTTCACATTTGTGTGGCTAAGACTCCTGGCCAGTAAAGTCAAGTCTGTCATTCTCCTGTACAAAACCTCCCCAGGAACTTAACCATGTCTCCTTGAAGGACAAAACAGAAGGCGCAGTTATAACCAACATCCCTATGCCAGTAGGCGGAAAGAAGGAAACTAAATTGTACGTCAATAAAACTAAGGGAGAACGAGCCCGTCTAGTGCTGCAACCCTCCTCTCTAGACAGATAAATCAAAGATCAAGACACATCAAAACAAAGCACCTTGATGGCTATACAGCTGAGTATTTGTTTTCATTCTTTTGCTCTTCACCTCACTCTCAGGCTTTCTACAATGTAATTTGCTCCTGTCTTCACGGCCCTGGCAAGAGCCGTGGCTGTATATTGTTTGCCATCGCCCTGGGGAAACACAGTAAAATAGGTTTTGTGAGAGTCCAGCAAGGAGAATGGTATTTACAAAGGATACTTACTGCTCAGATTATGATTACCGGCCTTAAATTGATGTAAAAGAAGAATGTGCTTTACAAAGGAGCGATATTGCTGAGAATTTACGGAGCCATTATGATTATGAGTGAAGCGTTAGCACAACTGGGTTTACTTCCTCCCTCAACCTGGAATCAAATTATATGGGCTCTCCTCGAACAGGGAGAAGTGCAGAGTTGTAGATGGGAAAATAGGCAGATTTCCTCTCGCATGGGCCAGATGACAAAACGATGACTTACCTGTGGGGATAGTGACCAAGGAGGGGTAGGAGATCTGGAGAATGACATCTGAGGCTAGGGAAGGCGGGGGGGGAAGAAACTTCTTTCCCTTCAAGAATGGAGGCTGTCTGGCCTCTCTGTCTCCCAATGGTCTTCAGGTGAAACCTGGGCTGCAGAGTTAGAGGTCGTTGGTACCATAAGGTCCCTTGTCAATTAGCCACTCAGTCTCATGACCTACCATTTCCCCCCTGTGCTCTACAGTCTAACAGTTCATCCCTCAAACAAAATGCTCTGTGGTTTTCCCCTAGTGCCGTGCCCTGTCTTGACTTCGGGCTTTTGTGCAGAGTGAACTTTTTTCTCCAAACCCTTGACTCCACTCCCTTCCCGAAAGCAGAACAACAACTATTCATCTTTTAGGACTTGTTTTATGTGCTCTTCTAAGAAGACTTCTTCTTCTGTTCTGCAGGTGTTGAATTGAGAGTACCTGGGATCCCTAAAAGTGAAGTTGGATTCATTACTTTGTTCTTTAATATCATGCTCTGTTTATAGCTGTCAGAGCCTTTAACAGACTACTTATATATAATACATCTATTAACCTTGTGTGTTTCTCCAGTAAGACTATAAACTATAAGGGAAAGGAGCATACTTTGGCAGAAGCTGAAAATTACCCACTAGAGCCTAGTCTTTCCTTGTTTCATAGTAATCCATGGCTAACTACTCCCACAAACCCTGTCTTACCTTCTTCCATAGCGACAGAATTCTAGCTGGAATGTGGTTCTCCAGGCTGGGACACTTGGCAGCTCCCGACCAGGACCACCGTATGGCTAAGTTTTGAACATTGATTTGGATTAAATACAATGTTTCATGTTACAGGCCTGCTCTTCAATATCTTGCACACCCCTCCACCTCCCCACGAACTGGAATATGGACACACCTGAGACTCAGCTTTGCCACACTCTTTTACACATGCAGGGGAACAAGATAGAAAGGACCCAGGTCTCTGACTGACTGGGTGGAATGGGTCTACCACCCTTAGACTTCTTCCTTTCACTGCTGTGAGAGATAAACTCCTACCTTCTTTATGTGGTTGATTTAATCTGGAGTCTCTTTGTTGACGCAGCTGGTGCTTATCTTGACTAAGAAAGAAAGGAGTAGCTTGAATGGAGTGATAGCGCAAGACTCAAATATATGTCATTAGCTGAGCTGTCAGGCTACGGGAGACAGAGGAACATGGCAGCCTGCAGAGCTGGTCATCTTTCCTATGCTGTAACGAAAGATTTCATAGAACTCCCCCTGCGATAGCCTGGAAGGTAGACCATATACATGAACACCCTTGGCTTTAAAGGAAGCACTTATGTCATATTGTAAGTGTGAATTTGTTTCTGGATGGTTATATCGAAAAAAATGGAAGAATGATGAACTCAGGCAATGACTGGCTCATTTTCAAGAAGAAATATAATGTAATAGAGAACATGTAAAATTAGACATCCCACAAGATTGGGAAACCAATGGTGTCTTTTACCCAACAACTGGACATAAATATTATTATTCAGAATCTTTCTCCAAGGCTAACTATACAGACCACTACGAAGTCAGTTCCCATGCCCAGATCAGGAGTTCTTTGCAATTTCTGACCAGTCTACGGGGTTTGTTCCATACTTCACTTTTATGAAGTAGTTTTTGTGAATCAATTTTTGTATACTGGGAGCCACATCCAAAGCTGACGGAGGATAGAAAATCACCCACAGAAAATGAAATTTCAGTAGAATAAAGTAATTAAATGGAATTTTGTTTTTCCCTTGAGTGGGATTGAAGCTGTTTTACACATGAGGAGAAGTTTGTGTAGAAATTTGGCGACGTGATATGCAGCCTGTAATGGAGAATGATATCTATCATTAAAAAATATACTTTCTCTCCTTCTATGTGGTGACAGAACTGAATTATAGCTGGGGTGTAGCTTTCTAGCTTGGGATTATACATCCCAGCCCTCACCCCAGCTCTCTGCAGCCCTGTGATTGATTTCACCAGTGGAACATGGTGAACAATGATGGTGCCTCTTCTAGGTATCTCTTCCATGCACACTCTTCATCTGTCAGTGTAGGTATCTGCTGAGCCATTCATCGCTCTATCTTGCCTTCATCTAACTGTCTATGCAGTTGCGATTCTTGATGCTCCTGCTATCAAGAAGGATGCTCCTGACCCACCCAGGCAGTGTCAGTGCCATCACACTGGGTAAGGACCATTCCCCACAGACCCAGTTGGGAGAATTTCCTCTCCCTGGGTGCTTGTCATTTCCCAGGGCTCTATTCAGGAAGCAAGAGTTATCTCTTGTTCTCTCATATCTCCAGATGGATCTGAGACTGTGTTGCCTTCCCAAAGTTCCACCTAGGAAGCAGGAAAACACCAGTCCCTTTCCTTGGCTGTCCACCAACTCATACTCTCTTCCCTTTCAGTTTGAGTGTCCTCCCTCTTCCTAGCCTAAGAAATTCTTTTTCTAGCCCTTGGAAGGGTGTGGTGAAAGGGAAAAAAGTGACTCTTTTTGTCTCATAAAAGTGTATGTTTAGACCATGAGTCTTTTTAATTACCCTATGAGTGGAAGTTTTTGAAAAATACCCAGAGAAAACTTTATTTTTTTTTCCCTTTTCCTCTCTTCCATTGTCACACATACCTTTCTTGACACAATAAGCATAGAAAACCTTTACTATCAAAGTTGAGGTAAAGGCTGGATGGGAAAGGAAATGTCAAGAAAAATACCATTGGTTAATAGTTCATGTTTAAACAGAGCAAATGGTATCATGCATGCTTATTTGAGAAACTGAAGTTGGTTCTCATGGGAGACGGAGTCCATGAGAGACTGCGGACTCTGAGAAACAAACTGAGGGTTTTGGAGGGGAGGGAGGTGGGAGGTTGGGGGAATCTGGTGGTGGGTGTTATGGAGGGCACGGATTGCCTGGAGCACTGGGTGTGCTGCATAAACAACGAATGCTGGAACACTGAAAAAAAAAATAAAATTTATTTAAAAAAAACCCATAAGAATATAACAAGAAACGATCCAGTTTTAATTATAAATGGCTTGATTTCAAACAGCAAAAAAAAGATCATGAAAATTTCATGGAGGATCATAATCTTATCAACTGCAGCCTTGTTGGCATTCATGCCATCAGAAATCCTATTAGTCTGAAGACTTGGCTGGTCTCCTAGGACAAGAGGATCTCAGAAATAATTGTCAAAGCCCAGGACCCAAGACAAACACTCCAATTTAAATGTTAGGGAAGAAGGTGAAGGGGATGATGGTAGGCAGAAGAGATTCGAGATGCTCAGGCCAGGTCCTGGATGCTAGTTGTCACCCTGAAGAGTGTCCCCCAACCCAGGTTCAGGCAGGTTGGTGCAATCTGTTTCCTTTCTCTGGAAGATGAAGAGAAATCTCAGGGAGGCCTTGTTCAGGAACGTGAGCATCCCTCAGTATCTTATAAGGAAAGGAAATAGTTGCTTCGAGAGGTTAAAGGAAAGACACTGTGTATCATAGACATTATTCTACCTCCTAGAGCAAGTGATCAAGACCCTTGACACAGAAAGACAGGATCAGCCAGGGGTGGTGAATTGCTCACTATGATTTTTAAAAATGTTGTGATGACCTAAATGTGGCCTTTTAACCTGAGAGCTGCCTAGAAAGGCACAAGTAAAGTAGCCACTTTTATTTTTAATTTTAATTTTTTTTTAAAGATTTTATTTATTTGACAGAGAGAGATCACAAGTAGGCAGAGAGGCAGGCAGAGAGAGAGAGAGAGAGGGAAGCAGGCTCCCTGCGGAGCAGAGAGCCCGATGCGGGGCTCGATCCCAGGACCCTGAGATCATGACCCGAGCCGAAGGCAGCAGCCCAAACCACTGAGCCACCCAGGCGCCCCATAAAATAGCCACTCTTTAAAAGCTGCCCCTAGGTACCCCCAGCGCTTACCTGCATGCTAATCTCTAAGGCCTTGTCTGTCACGTTATCCTACTGGACTTTTCCGCCTGTTGTGAATCTGACCAGCCTCCTGAAACTCTCCGCACCCTGATCACTGAGACACCCCGCCTCCTGATTCTTCCTGTACCTCACGATTGTATTTTTTCACTATTTTTTTTTCCTGTCTTCTTCGACCAGCTTTTAAAATCCCCGTTTTCCCCAATATTCTGTACTGTTTTCCTATTCTCCAGCTTTTACTGTTTTCCTGGGAAATGTCATCTCCTTAACTACGACGGATATATGCAGGACCCTCGGCCAAATCTCTGAATCCTTTCAGGTTTCTCTAAGTAGAACACCTGCATCTTCCTTTGTGCTGCTGTTAGCATTTGCACAGAGCTTCAGGAACCTGGGGGTGGGGTCGGGGCAGGGAGAACTTTGTTCACTCCCTTTGCTATAACCTAGCACAGGACCTGTGTAATACCGGCTTTCCTATGCATATATATATAGTGTGTGCACATGAGTGGACGAGTGTTTACCTACATACACATGCATTATAAATCAACTTTCAGTTCCAGTCCTACACAGAACACGTTTGTGGGACAGTGCAGGCAGCGGCTAAATACAAAAGCAGTTTTCTAGAAAGAGTAATCCAACTAAGAGCAATGCCTTTTAACAGATTAATTTTGAATATTTGGCAGCTTTATAGAGTAGGGGAGAAGTCCTCGGTCTGGTGGAATGTTTTGGTTCTGGGAACAGCTACATATTTCTTCTCCTATGCTTACATAGCACCAAAAAAGTTACAACTAAAACCGAACTCAGAATTGAAGAAGACTGATGGATTGAGACACAAGATACTAAATCTCAAAATGAAGGCTGCCCTTTGCTCACTTGCATTGCGGTGGTAATTTGTTTACCAGCAATGAATACACCAGTAGCCCATTTATGTTAATAGTAACATTTTGAAATATCATAAGATGACTACCGTGTCATTCGCAAGTGTCATCTGTTGACTTTTCCCCAAGAATCATAGATATTTTCATCCTACAGGGAAATCAAGAGATTACCTTGTCCAGCTCTTTGCTTTTTAGGCAGGTAAGTCATTAATATTCTTATCTTGGCAGAAAGCCCCTGTATATTATGGCATTTGTGCACTAAAAAATAGTGTGTGCTCTTGTCTACTCTCTTCCTGAACTGTCAACTCAAAGCCACCACTGACCTTTCTCCAGCCGCTGATGGGTAGATCAGTCTGGTGTAATACAGTTGTCTCATCCTGGAACCCACTTATGTCCATCCTCTTCAGGGATTGTCTCATATTCTGAACTTCTTTTCCCCTTTCCCATGTCCTATCACCATGGCAACTCCCAGTTCTTCACAACGTCCTGCATAGGACACAGCACAGTGACTGTCCCCAGCCAATGCCCGCCGCCACCCCGAGGGAGTAGCAGTTCTACACATGGACCGGTCAGTCCTCACACATCAAGACAGTCCATCCTCCTGGCCACAGGGATTGGTCTAGGGAAGGGCAGGTCCTAGAAGGCGGTCCAACAAGAGTGAATCCCGTGACTTTGTTTTGATCTAGAATGCGGGACAAGGTGCTGGGTCCTGCTGTGAGTGGTGTGATGTGTGGAACTGCCCTGGCCATTCTGCTGGAAAAGCCATCTGAGGATGCAGCCAGTGTGACAAATAGGGGGAAGGTGTGAGAATCCCACCTGAAGCTTGCTCGCCCTCTTCGTCTTAGAAAAGCCAACTGCGGAGATGGATACAGAGGCAAAAAAGCCAGTTTGAGTTAGATGTCCTTTGACTTGAACTGAAATCATTTTTAAAGCTCTCTGGGGAAGGAGAGTGCAGAACTTGCTGGACTAGGGATGTGCCCCAGCCAGAGCAACAAAAAGCTTAGCTCCGCAGGGAGGGGACTGGCAGTTTTGTTTAGTGCCATCTCCTTGAAGGTACGTGCCCTAGGTTGTGAACTTTGATCGTATATGCTGTAGAGATATAACTCTTCCAAAGTATTTGTATTCTGAGGAACAGACTTCTAAGCCAAGAGGGTGATTTTCTCATGTTTCATTTTGTGTAAGTATATGTTGGGGGCTAGCAGAGTTGATTTGCTTCTCCGATGCTTACGAACTCCCCCATCTGTATGTGACACACATGGAGTGAATGAAAAACGATACCACCTTACTATTAACTTAGATAACTAATGGGACGCCATTCTTTAACAATTCTTTGTCATGCTCTTCTATACCATGATTCTTTTTCCCAAGTGATCCCACTGTGTTAAAAGTTGTACTTATCGGGACGCCCAGGTGGCTCAGTCGGTGAAGCCTCTGCCTTTGGCTCAGGTCATGATCTCAGATTCCTGGGATCGAGACCCACATCAAGCTCCCTGCTTAGTGGGGAGTCTGCTTCTCCTTCTTTCTCTTCTCTGTGCTCTCCCTTTCAAATAAATAAATCTCTAAAAACCTTTTTATAATTAAGGAACATCTAGCATGGGTTCAGTAACATCTTGATGCTCCCAAACCTCAAGTTTTTGTCTGGGTTGTTATTCTGTTCTGTCTTTTTAAATTTTCTTCTGGTGGGGACTAGACATAACTAAATTACTGCCTAGGATGTGGCCACACAGAGTCTCGGTCTCGGCTGCATGGCCAAGGCAGATGGAAGGAGGCAGCATCTGCTACACATTCTGGGTAAACATTTTGTAGCCTCTTAAGCAAATATAAATTCAAGGTGCCCTGTCCTTCTGCCCAGACCTCTGGCTGGCATCCAGGAGGCCCGGTGAACCATCTGTCCATTCATGTTTATGGTGCATTGTCGAAGACATTCTTGATTTTGTCTCATTTTGCCTTGTTTACAAGTGGGGTCCATACTGTGCACTGAGAAGAGCCCTGGGCTGGAGGTAAAGGGTGCTTAGTTCTAATCTTTATTTGGCATCTGACCTGTAATAAAATGTCAGGTAGAAGATTTCATCTTTCATGGCTCATGGGGTTAAACTGGATGTTCACAGAGTCTTTCAAAACCTGAAGAAATAAGTTTGCATTTATAAGGATGCCATGTGGACTGAATAAATTGTGGTAGTGACTTCAACAAAGGATCAATCTCATAGACACTCTCTCTGAGCATAGCTGGGCATCCATTCACCCCACCCTCCGTCCATCCATCCATCCATCCATCCATCCATCCATCCATCCATCTGTGCATCCACCCAGCAGGTCCTGGGCTCTCACAGTGATGGGGGCTCCTGTAGGTGCTGTGTCAGAGGGGAGGAGTGGCAGGGAGTAGAGAGAACCATGCGTGAATGGTTCCCTCTCTGTGCTCAAGAATTTAGGAGGGAGACAGACATTAACAAATGATCATTTTCGGTTGCTTACTTTTCCCTGCCTCGGTTAGAAAACTCTCCCAAATAAACTCATCTCATGATTGCAAGAGCCCGATCAAGAAACCTAGATGACTGAACGGGCACTCTATAAATGGACGTATTGGAGATCTGTGAGCTCAGGAGTATGGAACTATGACTGTTTTGTTCACCATTGCCTCCTCTACAGTTAGCAGTCTTATGTAGCTGACACTCGATAAATCTTTGCCTAGTGGCTGTTGGAGGAATTAACTCCCATTAATTCTAACCAAGATGGTGTGATGGCTCCTTTATCAATTGTTAAAAATAAAAGACACGATATGTCAATGCGTAGGAAAGTAATGAGGCTGATTCACGAACAACCAAACATGGCAACTTCAGTTTCATGAAATTAGGGAGAGAACAATGATGCAAACCTTCTTTGAAATCATTTTAATTCTGAAAATTAATTCTCGGAGAAGGTAGAAGAAAGAATATTATATGGTCACCGAGGGCTCACAGTCCCACCTAGTGCTAAATTTGCGAATCCTTGCTTACGTTTGCATTTTTTAAAAAGCCCCTGGTACCCTATAGAAGCCTGGAAGAGCTGGAGGTGCTGACTCAGTGAGTGGCAATCAGAGCCAAGGTGTCCAATTCCGAGCAAAGGTTTAAGCAGCCTGAGAAACAAAGATGTAGCACTTCACTCTATAGTAGGTCTTGGAAATTGCAGGTGGCCACAGACCAAAGGGGGGGTGTATGGCTCTGTGACTGTCCCAGCAGTGAGAGCCTTCTTCTACTGTCACCCAGAGAGTAACAGCAATCATAGCCGTTATTATGGGTCTTTTTAACAAGGGACACCAACGTACATTAAAGGTCCTTCCATTTTATTTATATACAATAAGATATTTGAGATGCAAACCTTCCCTTTTATGTAATTTTTACCTATGGACCCTATTCCTTTGGCAAAGGAAATCACAGGCCTGCACCTTCTCAAGTGAAACTCATTTTAGCTTTCATAGGAGAGAGTCGGAAGCAGTAGGAACATCTTAATGATTAAAGACAGATCTTTTTCAGTGTGGGGCTGATGGATAGGGGCTTGGTCAGATCTGGGTGGGATAGAATATAGTGAAGTGATCAGAAGCTTTCAGGACATTCTGTGGCTTGAAGGAAAAAGCTTTCAAATCTTTGAAAATTGCTCTGCACGAAGGCATTTCGGGGCCCACTTCCTTTTCAGATTCAACCATTACAACAATGGGAAGCATTGCAATCATGGCAAATGGGCTTGATGTGCAGAAGGCAAAGGAGGAATGGGGGTGGGGTGGGGTTGGTGCACTCTGTGCCGGCATGTGCTCTCCAGTCACTGAGCTAATCTCCCAGCAATGATTCTACGACTCTCCACTTACATGGTGTGAGCCAGGAGTTGTGTGAGATCTCGTCAAAGGACAAAAAATAAATAAATGAATCTGAAGGAAATGGTATTTGGTAGTACTAACTTATCCCCTACCCCCCTAGTGCTATAGACAACTCATTCATGAGCCTCTGAATGAGATTCGCCAAGGGAAGAGGGCCCCGGCCATTAGAAGTCACTTCTTCATTGCACCTGCTCCTCCATAAATTGAAAGTTACTAAAGGTGTAAACATGAACCTCTCCTTGCCTCTAAAGCATGGAGCAGTCAGACAAACCAGGGACTCGTAGTCTGCCTTGCTGTGTTTCCGTAGCAGACATGCTAGATCTGTCATTGAGCTCCATCATCGGCAGGGGCTGAACTCAGATCCCCGCGGGGAGGGGACAGAGCCCTTGTGGCTGGCTGTCGTCCAGAGTGTAAAACTGTTGAATTTACTTTGGTGTGCTCCAGGAATGGCATCATGTGCATGTACACGTGACACTAACATTTTTAGGAAGTGCTGAGCTACCAGCTACTTATTCTCTCCTTCTTTCCTAAGAGAATTCTGATTGTGTTTGGGGTAGTACTACGCTCAAGGAAAATATTTCATATTCTGGTTCTCTTGTGGACAGTGATGTTCAGGGGACATAGTCATTGCCGATAAAATGTCAGCAGAAGTGTGCCTAGGTGGGTCTTCTGGAAAACCTAGAGTTTCCTGGAGTACTGGGTCTCAAAGTGCCGGGGCCAGCGGCAGTATCCATCCGTGTATTCTGGGCACTTGTTAGAAATGCAGATTCTTTACCTAGACTATGGGGGTAAAGCCCAGCAATCTTTGACTTGACAAGTGTCCATGATCAAGTTTGAGAACTAATGTCTTAGGCTTCGGGTAATTGTTCTTAGATGTGATGGAAGTTGGAGGCCCCTGGGATGCCGGATTCCTCTTGGGGCCTGCCCCAATGTATGCTTGATGTCCCCTTCTTCTTCACCAGGGGATTCTATCGCACACAAAGGTTGAAAGAACCTGGTGTTGGAATGGCGCTTGCCACATGGCCCAGCTTCTCCGTGATGGCATGGACAACACCGTCTCTGCATTTCTGCTTCTCTTCCGTCATGTGATGAAAGCCTCCCTTTGAAAGTAATGAGGAGGGCATTGCCAAAAAGCTGAAGTGCTTCCTCCTACCCATCGCCCCACCCCGGCCGTCCTAGAAAATGAGAAGTGGGTTAGATCCCAAAGGTAGTGAAGAACTTTTAAGAGTGAAAGCAATGATAATATGATAATAGAGCTATGGAGCAATAGGGGAAACATTGCTTTATGTTCACGCCTGCATCCTGAATAGCGGAGACTATGTCTGTCTGTCTGCTTGTTTGTTTGTTTTACAGATGTTAAGCCCTGCATTCTCAGGAGGTTTCCTGGCCTCCAGCTCAGGACAGTCGTGGATTTGTCCCAGCTTGAATTGTACTAAATAAGCAAACTCAGTAGTTTAGACTTGGGGCACTGTGGTTTTGTGGCTGTCCAAGTTTACTTGTTTATTGGCCTCGAGACTGTCCCTAAATTGTTGGAGAAGCCAGCCAACATGGGTACAAGTGGTTGAAGCAGGAATCTGAGCAGTGTTTAAAAACTAGGTTGTGGTGAATGAGCAAGACTGGGTGGGGTTGATTCATTTAGTAAAGTACACATTAGAAGTTGATGGTGGTTTGGTTTCCTAGCAGGAGTGGGCATGCACTAGTGGAAATTGCGTTTGGAGAGAGAATTCACATGGTGCCTGGCTTAACCTCTGGAGGTAAGGTAGCTGAAGGGCACAACCATGATGAAACTGACCTTCTGGACATGACTCCCCACACCCAGTCAGTTATAGGGAATTGTTGCAAGTTCATGTTTATTTAGGGCAGCTTGCAAAGGAAAAACAAAAGTCTTCATTATCCTTAGAAGTGACATCAGAGAGTTTTTTAAAATGTTACATGTAAACAAAGAAAATCAACAACTCGACACTAAAATGATCATCAATCTAATATGATACACGACGCTGCTAAAAAAAAAAAAAAAAAAAATCTCGCTTTCAGCCACCATGCTTCTAATGTTTTGGTCACCCATGTGTGACCTGGGTCCTCCAAGAAGCAGAGGCCAAGATAAACATAGGAGAATTTCATTGAGAGAAACACCAGATGAGGGAGAATGGAGAGAGGACCAGGAAGTCTGTTAGAAATCTGACCCCTTGTAGAGGACAGATGGAAGCAAAGTGGACTGGAAGTGTTCTAGACTGGGGGGGGGGCAACCTATGGAGGGTTTGCTAAAGCCACTGGGGAGTCATCGCACCTGTCAGCCATCAAACAATCCCTCATGTCTCAGGACAGAACCTGCTTTCACATCCCAGCTAGTATCTTCATCTAGACCATCTTCATCTAGACCATCACGCTTACTAGCAACAGATTATTACATAGTAGCACAGATGGCATGCACTCCACTTAGATCTTACCAACTGCTAGCAAGCAGGACCTTTTGAGATGATGTCTTCGTGACCATATGATATTCGAGGAGTCAGTTCTACTACCTTCACGTATTGTGGGATATTATTGATGCAACCGGTTCGCAGGTTATTCAGCTCTCCCTTGCCAAAATTTCTTCACATTCGTGTTCAATCTTTCTCTGTTCTTTTCGAAGACGCCAGAAACAATCGATGAGCAATCTATGTACTCAATGCTGTTGTTTTGATTTCAAGTCTAATTTTTTTTTTTAAGTCATCTGTTAAATGCCGGTGTTGTTTCTGTGAAGCAATGTTTTAGTTGTGAATGACGAGCGCAAAGAAGGTTGTTTTCACAACTGGAAAAGTAATTCAGCAGGAGTAAATGGCTCTCTTTGTACAACTGTCATCTCGATAATAGAACACAGCAGCCTTGTGACAGCCCGTGATAGTTACCAACGCATGGAAGTGAAGTATCATCGCGTTACTGGATTGTTTGTCACAAATACATGTACGAATGCAGTAACAGCACTGCATCCATGTGGGGGTTTGGGATTTTAGGTGGCTGCCCGGATCACCAGCACCAAGGATTCTCAAACCCACCTGCCTGACAGCATCAGGGTACTTCAAAAACATACATCCATTCTTGGATGTCACACTCCAGAGATTGTAATCCAGTAGATTTTGATGGAGTAGATTTTGAGTGAAACTAGGTGTTTATGTATTCTAAACTCACAGGTTTTATTTTATTTTATTTTACTTTGTTATTGTTTTTCAAGACTTTATTTATTTATTATTTATTGAGAGGCAGAAATTGGAAGTGCAGTCCCTGCTGAGCAGGGAACCCCAATGTGGGTCTCCATCCCAGGCCCCGAGATCAGACACTGAGCCCACTGAGCCACCCAGGGGCCCCAGACTCATAGGTTTTAAATGGAAGCCACCTGTAAATTTATAGTGAGTTTTTAACTTACCTTCAGAATGAGAAAATCATTTTTATAGAGAGCTTTTGGATTATGATCATGGGGGAGTACAGCCACTTTGAAAGACAGTTTGGCAACTTCTTACAAAACCCAACATAGTCTTACAGTATGATCCAGGAGTAGTCCTCTTTGGCATTTACCAAATGAACTGAAAACTTACATCCATACAGAATGCTGTGCAAAGATTTTCTTATAAATTCATACAAAACGTATAATTGCCAAAACTTGGAGGCAACCAAGATGGCCTTGGGTAGGTAAGTGGATAAGTAAACTGTGGTCCGTTCAGGCCATGATGTATTCGGATTCAGAGCTAAGAAGAAATGAGCTCTCGAGCCAGGAAAAGAGATGAAAGAGTGTTAAATGCATTTTACTAAGTGACGGAAGCACACTGCAGCTATCCAACTATTAGACATTCTAGAAAAGGCAAAACCATGGAGAGGGTAAAAAGATTAGTGATTGGTTATTAGTAGTTGGGGCAGAGAGAATAAGCACAGCACAGAGGATTTTTAGAACAGTGAGACTATTCTGTACTACTGGACGGTGGTGGATGTGTGCTGTTATACATTGGTCCAAAGTCATAGAGTGCACCGTGTGAAGAGTGAGCCCTAACAGAAGCTGTGAACTTAGATGACAATGATGTGTTAATGTAGGTTCATTGATGAATGTGGTGCAGGATGTTGATAGTTGGGAACATCGTGTATGGTGGGGGGGGGGGGCGCAGGGGATATAGGAAAAACAGCTATACCTTCCGCTCAGTTTTGCTGTTAATCTAAAACTACTCTAAAAAAAAATAAGTTTATTGGGGCACCTGGGTGGCTCAGTTGGTTAAGTGTCTATCTTCAGCTCAGGTCATGATCCTGGGGTCCTGGGATTGAGTCCTGCCTCTGGCTCCCCATTCAGCAGTCAACCTGCTTCTCCTTCTCCCTCTGCCTCACCCTGGTTGTACTCTCTCACTCGCTCTCAAAAAATAAATAAAATCTTCCAAAAAAAATAAAAGTTAACTACTTAAAAAAGTGATCATGATTCTAGGTTAAAAACTACTGGTTTATTTTAAGAATAAGAACTGATTGTAAATACTAATTACTAGTTTTACTCTTTCTTTGCATCTACCATCTAGCCTTTTTTTTTTTCCTTGAAATTTAGATTATTTTCATAGTGTAAACTTTAAGGCAATTCACCATAAATAAAATTTTATTGTGATGCAGGAAGATGATTTATTTGAACTCAGAAACATGGTACTTCCTCGGCAAAAGAATGCCCAGAGTTTCAGTGACATTGGCAAGTGCCAGCCTGTCCACAAGCATATTAGTAGCCAATCTCAAGTGGTCACATCAATAGAATTTGTAAAATGGAAAAATTGGGATAGCAAAGGATTTTATCATCATTTCAGATGAGGAAGCTGGAAAATGTGTAATAATGAAAATCGGTTCTTTTTCTTCCCAACTAGCCATTGAGATACATTTGTTTTATTCACAGCCAACCAGGCAAATAGCAACTTCTCCAAATTTACTAGAACCACTAAAAAGATAAAACTTTCATAGTATTAAGTGGATTTAAAAAAAATAAGTAGATTTGCATTAAATATTAGGTTGCAATGCATAGCAATTTAAAAGTCTCAGGCTTAGGAATCGCACAGATCCGGATACTGATTCGGGTTTTACTTCTTATTAACTTCTTTTTTTAAATTTTTAATTTTTTATAAACATATATTTTTGTTCCCAGGGGTCCAGGTCTGTGAATCGCCAGCTTTACACACTTCACAGCACTCACCAAAGCACATACCCTCCCCAATGTCCATAACCCCACCCCCCTTCTCTCAAACCCCCCAAGCAACCCTCAGTTTGTTTTGTGAGATTAAGAGTCACTTATTAACTTCTTTTGACCTCAGTTTTTCAATCTGCCACATAGATGGTTATCACTTATAGACTTTCCTGAAAGTTAGGTGAGCTTATGTTGTTTTGTTTTTGTTTTTTAAAGATTTATTTATTTGACAGAGTGAGAGGGAGAGTGCACTCAGAAGTAGGGGGAGAGGCAGAGGGAAAGGGAGGAACAGACCCCCCTCTGAGCAGGGAGCCTGATGCTGGGCTCATCCCAGGACCCTGGGATCATGACCTGAGCCAAAAGCAGACATTTAATTGACTGAGCCACCGAGATGCCCTTAGGTGAGCTCATGTTGTAAAGCACGGGGGAACTGGTGCAGGGTTCTGGTCGAGTTTTGCAGAGGTACTGCTATTACTGACAAAAATATAAGAGGTAATTCTAGCACCTCTTGTTCCTGTTCCAACCAAGGGATGATTCACATGGTTTTTCCTTTGTTTTTTATTGTTTGTTTGTTTGGCTGGGCTCACTGAAAATCTAGGGATGCTATAAACCAAAATGTAGAAGCACAGATGAACTCCCCTATACAAAATTGCATATAAAATACCTGAGATTTCAAGGCCTGCCCCTAAATCCATCCAGAAGCCTTTAGTTTTCGGTAATTGTATCTCAGAGTGTGTCCTGGTGAAGGTGTCAAGGAAATGCAGGTTTCGGAAGGACCCTGAGAGATTCGTGATTAGAGAAGTCAAGGGGGCGAGGGGAAAACACAGCATCAGTAGAGCTAGATGCGTCCCCTACAGAATTCTCGGGTTACCTTGGACTCTCCCTACCCAGAGCTCTGGTTGCTGTGCATTCTGCCTCTTCTTCCCCAACCTCTCGGGTTTTGACTTTTACTCTGCCCAGACCTGGTGTGCCTAATTCGCATCCTTCTGAACGAACGAAGTATCAGATCTTGAGGCTCCCTGCAAAGCACTCCTTTTCCCTGTACGTCTTCCGGCACGAGAACGGGTGGTGGACACGCCCGTGGTCTTTCCTTTCACACACAGCCACACCTATGACTCTGTGTCCTTTAAACCACACAAGCGCTCATCTGACACGATGGTCTCAACTGCTCTGGACAGAAAATGCGGTCGGAGACCTGTGCCTGCTGCCTCCTGGACCTTCTCTGAGTTCCCTAAGAGGTGGAGCTTTGCTGATCACAAATTCTTATAGACCTCAGTGTGCTGGTCAAGGACCCCTCACCCTGCGTTCCTCTCCAGTGGTTCTGTTATGCTAAGGAAGACTTCTCTTTCTCCATTTAGTCTATTTCAAGCTTTCAGTATGTCCTGACCTGAATGTTTTGGAAGAGCACTGAGTTATTTTGTCAAATAGTCCTCAATTGGGGCTGAATATGTTTTCTTAGGATCAGATTGAGCGTACACATTTTAATCAAAAAATGGTATTGTATCTTTTGTCATACATCCTAACCAGGGTTCCAAGATGTCTGTGTGTGTTACTGGTGATGGTTGTCACTAAATACAGTATAGGACACAGTAGTAAGAGGATGTCAGTGGGAAAATTAGTGAAATATGAGTAAGACTTGTAATTTAGCTGAAGTTGGATTAGTGTAAATTTCCTTGTCTTGATAATTGTTCTGTGGTTATAGAAGATACTCAAATTCAGTGAAATACATTAACAGATATACAGGATTTTCTTGTACTAAGTTATTTTTGCAAGTTTTCTGTAATTCTACCATTATTTCAAATAGAAAAAAATTTTTTTTTAAAGATTTTACTTGAAAGAGAGAGTGAGAGTGGACAGAGGACAGAGGGAAAGAACCTCAAGCAGACTCCTCAGCCAGCACAGAGCTCGCCACGGAGCTTGGTCCCAGGACGCCGAAATCATGACTGGAGCCAAAACCAAGAGTGAGATGCTTGACTGACTGAGCTCCCCAGACACCCCTCAAATTCAAAAGTTTTTAAAAGTGCAAAATATTAACAAGATGTTGAAATAAGATGATGGAAGGGCCTGGTCATCTATCAATGAATGATAAATTTCTAACTGAGTGTTGGTTGAAATTGCCCTATAGATATGCTTAACATCATCTATACAACAACAGGTGAAACCTAGCTACATAGAATTTAGGAGTACAACATTGGATATCTCTCGGTAAAGTGTTTAAAAAGGAGTTTGATGGGGGGGTGCCTGGGTAGCACAGTTGGTTAATTGTCTGACCATTGATTTTGGCTCAGTTCGTGATCTCAGGGTCATGATCTCCGTGTCCTGAGTTTAAGCACCACATCTGGCTCTGCACTCAGTGGGGAGGCTGCCAGAGATTTGCTCGGTCCCTCTCCCTCTGCCCCTGCTTGTGCTCCTGCAAGCTCTCTCTCTCAAATAAATAAATAAATCTTTAAAAACAAAACATAAATAAATAAGAGTGTGATAGATAGCTAAACATATTCCTTTCTCATCTCTCCTAAAACAAAAAGTGGATTACAGTAGGAATTTCTTTTTCAGGTTTGCAAATATACTGAGATGACTTGTTCAGAGTTCAAAGCTCTGACAGTTTCAGTGCGTATGGCTGTCCTCCAAATGAACTAAAAAATAACTTTAAACGTTTCATCTCCCTTTTCCCAAAATCCTCTTAGAGTTTTTCTTTTGTAATATAACTCTGGACCAATTCGATTACATCTAAAATCAGAAGAGGTTCAGGCAAATAGTATAAGATTAAATCACTTTTTTTTTTTTTTAAGGCAGCTGGAGTTTATTAAGTTGAAAGATTCCAAAGGCTTGCCTCAGAGTGTTTTTAAAGATTTGCATTTGAAAACGACTTAGGAAAAAGTGAATATTATTTGTTTCAAAAATGTGTTCTCTTGATATTAAAACAAATGTTAAAAATAGACAAAGAATCTTGTTTACCATTTGTGGGTTGTTGTGGCTTTTTTTAAATTTTGGTGCTATTGCTAAGTTTGTGTTGCTGCTTTTTATATGAACTATTTGAATCAAAGCAGCTGTTTTTGCTGGGACAATATGCCAATTTTGCTAGAAATTTTGAGGACATGGTTTAAATGGTATACCCATCCAAGAAGTTGTAGGAGGGCTATCTAGGCTAAATTAAGTAGGTCCCATGGTATCCACTATCACCCTGGAGCTTCTATAAATGCCAGTTATGGATAGAGAGTATCAGCATTTGTGTATCCAGAATATGGTCCTCCCCAGGTGGGTGAGTGTGATGGGAAAGCCATAAATAAGATTTTGTTCTTTTTCCTCTTATTACATATGCGTACTTATTTTTTTCAACCTGAACTTCAATTATTTTTGTTTTTAAAGAGCATATCATTTTGTTATTTCTAGAATTCTTTTTTTTTAAAGATTTTATTTATTTATTTGACAGACAGAGACCACAAGTAGGCAGAGAGGCAGGCAGAGAGAGAGGAGGAAGCAGGCTCCCCGCTGAACAGAGAGCCCGATGTGGGGCTCGATCCCAGGACTCTGGGATCACGACCAGAGCTGAAGGCAGAGGCTTTAACCCACTGAGCCACCCAGGTGCCCCTGGAATTGTCTTTTTTATCTGTTACTGGATTTGTCATGGTGCTCATCATTCATTAACTCATTCAGAAATTGTGCATTGAGTACCAATTATTGTTCAGGCTTTTCTGGAGGGATTCTTTCTACAATGGAAAAATTGTTCGTGCATTTCTTATTAGTATCTTTCAATCAGTCTGTAACTTATAGGAGAAAGTCCCTTACTCGGCAGGTGAGGTCTGCAACCAGCATCACCACCCCCGACATCTGTGGTTCTAGAGGTCTCCTGTTATCTCAAACTTATCATGTCTTTTCACGTGATTGTCTTCTGTATGAAATGCTTCATTACAAAATCCAGCTGCCTTTCACGCATCCTTCAAAAGTCAACTGAAAAGGCACCTTCCCAGGGAAGTGCTGCCTAACAAATGCTTGTAGAATAAAAGAAAAGGTAAAGTAATTACCTAGAATTTCTAGTTCCTTTTCCAGTCTGGTTTGGACAGTTTTCCAGAGACCTGATCCCAAGGGGGATGTGGAGAGCAAGAATGATAGACCGAGAAGTCTTTTGAAAGGTCTGGTTTCTATCATTAATCCGGTCAGTTTCTATACTGCCAAGAGAGGTGTGTTGTTGCTGTGTTCGCTCTTCAGGGTAGTGAAAATGGTGGTCCTTTTCAAACTCTGGTAAGAGACTGAGACCAGCTGCCATTGGACTTGCTATGAGGTATCCTGGAATTCTTTTCAATCAGGAATCTCTTCCCTGTTGCTACCTCATCAACATAATTCCACCAAGTAGAGAAAAATCACTGAGGAGATAGAAAACTCCATCCAGTCAGGGATCTTCCTTCCAGGGAAGGAATCCTAGAAATGTCTTAACCAAGAGCTCAGAATAATTCCTGACCAAGCTTCATTACCTTCTCTCTCAAATTTATTTCTCTACAACATTCTTAAAAAAATAAATAAATAAATGGTAAGAACTCCCTCCCCCCAACCCAAAGCTGGCTTGACAGAAAACTATCAGCAGCTCCCGTGAAGCCCATTATGTACTCAGGAAGTGATGGCTCCTGGCAGCTTAATACATTGTCCTTGCCACTGATTTGTTGCTGTTTACACAGTAATGGAACTCCAGGCATACTTGCATTTTAATTTACATATATTTTACCTCTCTGCTATTAATCTCTAAATATCTTGAAGGAACTATTTATACTTGAGTCATCAATTTATCCTCCATAGCATGTGGCACTGTATTTTACAGAGAGAGGTAAAATGAGTATGGTTTAAGTTACTGATGGAATGAAATGAAACTCAAATTACGACTTCGGAGAACAGACTACCATGTGGCTTTCTGTAGCTTCTTTATGTAGTAAAACTTCACTCCCTGTTAGCGTCATCATTCTACCACCTTGGAGCAAAACGTTAACTCTCTTACTCGGTCATTGCCATAAACTACAATAGAATAATGAAACATACCTTAGATTCAGAAGAATAAACATTAATATAATGTAAATTAATACCCTTATGTTAACTTCTTTTTCATAGGGGCACCTGGGTGGCTCATTTGGTTGGTCTGACTCATGATTTCAGCTCAGGTCATGATCTCAGGGTCATGAAATCAAGCCCCTCATTCGCAGGCTCGGTGCTAGGTGTGCAGTCTGCCTGATTCTTGCTCTCCCTCTCTGTCTACCCCTCCCTCTCTTGCACTCTCTCTCTAAGAATTAAATAAATAAATGAATGATTAATTAATTACATTCAACATTCATGATCATTCTGATTTCAGTAAGTTTGTGCAACTATTTGGTAGAATGGAGTATTTGGGAACATTTTCCTGTTGAAGTTGGTCCTCTGAACTTGGGTTGACATTCAAATGGTGTTGGAACGCACTGTGCAACATTAACCTCTGGTGCCTTTTGTAATTTGGTCACTCAATTCAAATTAATACCTTTCACATGGTAGATGCAAAAATGCTATTTCTCATCGGGCAGTAGGTTATAGAGAGCACTTGTCACTTATCCAACATTTCAAAACACCAATTAGCATTCCTAAACAGTTTTTTTTTTAAACAAATAATGCAAGCCTCCAGAATTAATGCAAGTGATAGTATGTGTTTATATGGAGGAGATTAACTGCTCTGTTTGAATCAAACACATTTGGAAAAGTTAGAAGGGTTCACCGAAAGTAACATGGTTGCCTTTTTCTGTATGGCTTTCCAAAAGTGATGGTGACGTTCAAGCACATCCAGTCCTACTACATAGAATTCCATGGAAAGCTCTGGGTTTTAAAATTCCCCTTTCCTCATAATCAAATGTAATTAAATTTTATCATGTTTCAGAGGATACCATGCATTCACTGAGCTTAGCCACTTTCCTTCTGGAGAAAGTGCTTGATCCAAATGACCCACAGATCTGAATTCTCAGCCCATCTCTGTGTTATTCTGTGAATTCATCTTTTTTTCCTCCATGTATTCATATTCTCACATATAGGATGATGTGTCTGGCACATAAGTGAAGCTTGGTTGGTGTTTCTTGAATGGATTAATTAATGCTAAGTGTGATTTTGGTCAAGATCTCCTCAACACTGAAATTGAATAGAGTGAGGTTCAAGTTCCCTTCTAGCTCTGTGCTTCTAAAATAAGCCCTTTTCCAAACTGCTGCAAACATAAACCTCAAAGCATTTCAGAGTAGAGCAAAGCAGGCTTCATTTTTTCTTATTATTTAAGGCATATGTTCACCTTTCATCAGTGGGCACTCATCTTTGGAGAAACTGGGGGATGTACCTGACTTGGGTTTTCCATACTCTTAATGATAATGGCCTTTTCTCTATGAACTACTTTGCTGTAAGTCTCAAATCGGGAAAAGGTTGGATATCAACCTATAAGAGCCATTGTAATTATGTTGCTTTCTTGACTCAAGTTCTGATTTTTAAAATGTAGTCCACAAGACAGTGTTTCTGTTTTGTCAGAGTTCTGCTAACTTGTTCCTTTACTAACACCACGACATGGGTGTCCAAATCCGTCCCCCAAATTACATTGCCCTTTAAAGCCAGTCCCTGGCTCCGCACACTAATGACACACTGTTCCATGGCAGCTCTTTTAAAATCTGTTGTGGGTGAAGAAGTTCTCCTTTAGACTTGGGGGGATAAATCAGTGAACTGATGTTTGGGAAACTAAGATCGTGATGATGGACGTGAGCCCTCAAATAAGGACTTTCTGATTTTCCTTTTCACTCTTGACAAGCCCTTTACCCTGTTCCAGTAAGAAAATAAAACACATACCCAGGACCTCTGTTTCCCCAGCCTCTTGTCTCAGATTAGAGTGTTCTCAGCATTCTCATGCTCTGAGAGGGGAAATCTGTTTCACTGTCAAATCGTGCTAGAAACAATATGAGCAAAATTTCCTTTTCCTGCAGTTGGATATTGAATCACCTGCCAAGAAGATGCCAGGGCAAGGTAAGATGATGGTTACATGCAGATCCTGTATGTAGAGCCAGACAACCGGACTACCACTCCCTGCTCTCTGCTGCCTAGTGATCTTGGGCCTGGGCTTTGTGTACTTTAAGTGTTCTCATCTCTAAAATTGAGTCAACAGTAGCATATACCTCTTTGTGATTTTTTAAAAATAGATTCAATACACTGATACATTTAAAATATTCAGAATACTACCTGAATAGTTAAAGTATATAATAAGAGTTATTTATTACTATAATTATCATAATTATTTTGAAAGGAGAACTTTAAAATGATTTTTACTGGGCACAATACCAATATACATCCTCACCGAACATGTTCCAGTATGAGTTTTAAATATTTGTTTTGAAGGGTTTAATTTGAGAATATTATGCTATACTACTGATAGTAGGCAAGGTATCAATAAAGTTTCTTTATGTAGGAAATGGCCATATAGATTCTATTGGCCCAATGCTGTGATAGAAATGTTCAAGGATACCCCCACAAATAAATATTTAAAACTCCATATGGCGTAATGCTAAACAGGGAAGTGTATTGGTAAAATGGGTATTGGTAAGTTGACAGACATAAATTTAAACATTCAACAAGTTCAGCAAAGCTGTGGCAGGATAAATTCCTAAAATACCTCGACAATCCCAGCCCACTGCACAAGACCAAAGATAGCGGGAAAGCCTTGAAAGGATCCAGAGAAAAAAGAAAATTACATAAAGGGAAACAATGATTCAAATGATCTCTGTTTTATCCTCAAAACAATGGAGTCCCAAAGGTTGTGACTATCTCTGAAGAAGGAAGACAAAAATAGAAGCACTTTCATATACAAGAAACTACTGGAATTGGTTACTTAGAAGATCTACACTACAGGGAATTCTAAAGGGTTTGTATCACCAAGTACGAAACAAAAATGTTTTCACCCATGCTTGGAAAACTCTGATTTATTGGCCTGGAGATGTCTCTGCCAACCTCCGTGGCTTTTGAATCTCTTTCAGCAGTTTGAAATATTCTATTTACTTGACCTCTTAATTTCACATCCAATTAACGCTCACTCCTTCCCTCCCACTGCTGCCAGTCAAATTTTAGTTGACAGCCAAGAGTGGGTCGATGCATTGCCTGTTCTGATACTCCTTTCTCTTTTCTGTGTCCCTTTCTTTTATGTTGTCAGGCTAAAAAGGGAAGATTAAATACAAGCATCAAATATCTTTTTATTATCGTCCTTTTGCATTGTCATGACCCAAGTAGGTCTCCTCTGGGCACATCATAGATTTTTTTCATTTTGTTTTTTGGGGGCAGGTATTCAGACTATGGTCTTGTCTTAGGGCCTGTGTCACAGATTCAGAGGCTGAGTATTTCCTGGAGCCTATGAACCATCTCCTGGTGCATTCATGGACTGGTTCTCTCATGAGATCTTGCAAAAACTCTTCTATTTTGATATTCAGTGTTACTTCCTCAGCTGTCTTTACTAGCTCGGTATTCAGCCACATGCTTCTGACGGGGGGAAAAAAACCACTTTGCCCAGGTTTTGTAGAACACATGACTGTTTGCGATGGTCCTCTTTCATCTCTGTTATCTACGCCATGAAAATCTCTCAGCCTGACCACTCTAAACTTACAGGATCGCAGATTATTCCGTTGTGGCCTCCTCAGTTGGCCCAGCCACTTATCTTCACTTCCTACCCTACCTCCATTCAAGTGGACAGAAGGTAGATCAGAAATCTCTTCCTAAGTGGATGAATAATCAGGAATGAGATGCCAGTCTTTGGAGCCTTCTTTCGTGGCTGTAAAAAGATGACAAAAGCATGTCCTCATCCTACTACCACACAGAAAAACAAAGAAAAGCCTCAGGACTCTTTTCTGTATGCCAGTGACCCACCCTTCCATGCATATCCTTGAGTTTCCTCCCACTTTACCACTTTTACTAGAAGAGATAGATAAGAAAATGGCTGGGGAGGAAGACTGTTTTTTACTATTTGCGTTGAAGTCCTAGGGACCTTCCAATGTTGATTCCTTTTGGAGTGTAGTAGTAATCATCACGTCTTATGTTCATTTTTGGACTTCATTCACTAATTTGGGGGCAACAGGAAAGAATCTATTAAGCATTCTGTTACAGGTGTACAGATCAAAATCTAAATATAAGATACAATTCCTCTTTTTCTTTTTTCTTTTTAAGTCTTTTTTTTTTTTTTCTTGTTTGGAAGGTGGAGCAATATAAGACTACTTATTTAGTATTTTGGGAAATCCTCAATTTCTATGTGTTCTGACACTGATACTAAACTTTAACAAGATATGCATTTTGTGAAGTTCAATCTAAATGACCCCAAGAGCTCTTGACTATGGGTCCCATAACCTCTATGTTCTCAATGGCCAGGTAACTGGGAATGTCCATACTGCTTAGGGTCAATGCCAACATCTATAATATTTTCATTTTGGGCCAATGGTTTTAACAATGACAAACTATGTACTTAATGTCCATATTTATGGCTTCACTCTGACATGTTAATATCTTCTAAATCTGTATGCAGCTGGTTATCACCTGAGCTCCAGAAAAAAAAAAAAATGCAATGCTCATGTCTAATTCAATATGATCAATACTAAACCTATCATCTTCTTTCCAAAATGTTCTATTTCTATATTCTTTCTTTCAGAAAAATATGAGCATGACTCTTAATGATTGGTTAGTCTCATAGAGTTAGATGGATAACAAATATCTTGTGAGATCATAGCTAGGGTAGAAGAGAATAAAGCAGGGAACAAAGGGTGAAGGGAGTGCGACTGGACATAAGTTGATCAGTATAGTCCTTTATGACAAGATGATACCCAGGTTAAGACATGAAGGAACTACAGCAGTAAAGCATATGGCTTTCTGCAAGAAGAGCTCTCTAGAGACAGGAACTGTGCTGGAGCATTAAGGGAAAACCAGAGAGGCAAGTGTGTCTGGAGCCCAGTGATCAAGGAAGAAAGTGGTAGGGAGTGAGGTCAAAGAAGCAGTGTGGGTCAGATCACATAAGCCATTAGAAGCCGTTAGAAGAGCCATCAGATTTCCCTCAGGGTAATTTGTAAGGCCATTTAGGATTTTGAGCAGAGAGATGATAAGATCTTTTTTGAATAATGTGAAAGGAGCCATTGAAAGAAGACACAGTGAAGCAAAAAGAGTCAGTACAGAAGAAGACATTATAACTAAATTGTCAAAGTCAAAGGCAGTGAGACATTTGCAAACACCAAGAGAAAAGTGTTTTGCCACAAGCAAGGGGACTCCCCCCCCCCATACACTAAGGGGAACCCCACAAGACTATCAGTGGACTTTTCAACTGTGGTGGATTTCTCTTTGCAGGTCAGAATAAAGGAAGATGGTATATTCAAAACAGTGAAAGGAAAAAAAAAACACAAAAACTCTGTCAACCAAGAATACTATACTCAACCAAAGTTCTTTCAGAAGGAATGAGAGATCAAGACTTTGAACAAAGATAAGCTAAGAAAGTTGACCACCACTAGACTTGACTTAGGAGATTTGTTAAAGAGCATTCTTCAAGCTAAAAAAAAGTTGTTACTTAACATTGTAAAAACACATAAATATGTGAAACCCACTGACAAGGAAAATAAATAGATGGTCAAAGTCAGATTCTCTGATATTGTAATGGTGGTACATAAATCATTTACCACTCTGGTTTAAAAGTTAAAAAACAAACATATTAAAAATAACTATAGCTATAATTTGTTATTGGATATACAATATAAAAAAGATGTAAATTGTAACATTAATAACCTAAAAGGTAAAGGGAGAGGGAGAAGTAGAGGCACAAAGTTTCTGTATGCTATTGAGATTAAGTTATCAGCTTAAAAAAGGATGTGGTAAGTATAAGATATTTTATGGACCCATCATGGTACTCAAGAGAAAAATCTGTAATAGACCCATAAAGATTATGATAAGGTAGTCAAAGCATATAACCACAAAGGATGTTATTGAGAGGGAAAGCAAAACAAAGAAAACTACAAAACAGAAAACAACAAAAATAACAAAAGTAAAACCTTACCTATCAATAATTACTTTAAATATAAATGTATTAAATTTTGTAACCAAAAGGCAGAATGGTTGAATGAATAATAATAAGAAAAAAAAAAAAAACCAGATCCAATGGTGCATTACCTACAAAAGACTCAACTTGATTTTAAGGACATATGTAGACTGAAAGTAAAGGGATGGAAAAATATTTCAAGCGAGGATAACCCAAAGAAACATAGGTAGAAACACATTTGACAAAAATGGTCTCAAGAGACAAAGAAGTTCATTATATCATGATAAATGGATTAATTCCTCAAAAAGATATAACAGTTGTAAATATTTGTACACCCAATATCAGAGCATCTAAAGACATAAAGCAAATACTAACTGGTAGGAGTGTGGGGTTAAAAATAGTGCAGCTGATGTGCAAGACAGTTTTTCAGATCCTTGGTAGATTAAATATAGAATTACAGTGTGACCCACTAATTCCATGCCTTAGGCGTGAAGATGGATGGCCATTATTTCCATTAAATATACAGAATGATAGAATATTCTCTCTGGAGTTACATATCTTTTGGAAGCAGAAATTGAGATGGTAGTTATATTTGCACGTTCAATAGCACACAGCAATAAATGATAGAGCCTGAGAGGGAAGTCACATTTCCAGACTCAGTTTCCACAGGCTGCTAGTGATTGAGCATAAATTACCCTAGAGCATCAGTGTAACTACAGGTAGCTGTGATGTGTTACTGTGTAACAGTTCAAACTGTGCTGAAGGAAAATAAGCACATCTCAGCACATGCCCTGATAAACTCTAGCCTCTTAAAAAAGAACAGATCCCAGCTCAGAGATGGTTTAATATCTTCTGATCAACATAAGCAAGCATTATAGTTACAACATGCCTTTTCTGGCTGTATGCCTGAGCCGTCATCCTAAAAATAGCTCCTGACTCAAAACGTATACCAAAATATATCAAGTATCTTATATAATATTGCTGAGGTCATATGAACAATGCAGCTTGAGACTCCCAGTTGGAAGGAAAATGGGAGTGAAACCGCAGCAGTAACATTTTGGAAGCCAGGAAGCGTGGTGCTTGTGATAATGGAATCAGCAGCCCCTAAAAAAGCTGGATTCTAAGCTGGCAGATGAGAAAGCCAAGAAATGACCTTATTTCTACAACAGAATCCTCCTTACCCACCCAACCTCCCACACCCCTCGTCCCCCAAAGGCTCAGGACTTTATAGCATCGGGTGTCTAGTGGTCGGGGTAAATTTGGGCACAAATATATAGAAATTTGTTGAAATCTCTATAAGGAACAGTTAGAAGCCCCAAACTGCTTCCTACACTGGCAGCAGGCAGGAGGCTGTACACAGTCTCTGGCTTGGGCAACACCAGGCTCAGCTGTTGGTTCACATCTTACTGGACGAGAACACACACTCTGTGTTGAGCACTCAGCGTTCTTCTGTCAGTCAGCTCTTGGAATGAGGTGCTTAGCAGAGCCTTACCAGCCAGAACAGGGTAAGATACCACATAGCCAGGCAACCCGATGGTACTGTTTCCTCATGGTGCAGGAACAGAGTACCACAAACTGGGTTGCTTAAACCACAGGAATTTAGGGTCTCCTATTTCTGGGGTCTAGAGGTCTGAATTCAAGGTGTTGGCAGGGTTGGTCCCTTCTGTGGGCTGTGAGAGACAGACCTCCCTCCTCTGCCCATAGAGGGCCATCTTCTCCCCAAACCCCTGTGTGTCCATATTCACTTTGGGTATGAGGAAAACAGTCATATAGGATTTGAGCCTGGCCCTAATGACGTCATTTTAACTTGACGGACCTCACCAAGTGAGGTCTCATTGTGAGGGTACTGGGTGTCACAACTCCCACATGTCTCCTTGGGGGTAGACATGTGAGAGTTGTGACACACAGTCATCAGACCAACCAAACATCCAAGCTCCACGAACATACACAAAACTTCTGATCTTCCTATTAATGCCTTACTGTTAAATCGATGGAGACAAAAAGGCTGAGAAAATAACCAAGGAAGTAGATATGTAGGGTGAAGGAAATTAAGAAACAGATTTTCTGACAGCTATGACAAGACGTCAGCAGACAAGAACACATGCTCTGACGGAGTTCTGTTCCTATGTGGGTTATGTATTTATTTATTTATTTATTTTTCACTTTTATAGAGCTAAGTAAGAGCTTAGAAACTTTGTTTACATAAATAAGTAGATGAAAATGGAAGAAATTTTCTTATGGCTCTTAACTGCATGAACAGTTATGTATCAAAAACCACATAGAGGGGCACCTGGGTGGTTCAGGCATTAAGCGTCTGCCATGGCCTCAGGTCATGGTCCCAGGATCCTGGGATCGAGCACTTGCATTGGGCTCCCTGCTCTGAAGGAAGCCTGCTTCTCCCTCTCCCACCCCCCCTCACTTGTGTTCAGTCTCTCACTGTGTCTCTCTCTCTTAAATAAATAAATACAATCTTTAAAAAAAAAACACACCTAGAAATCTATTCCTAGAATTTTTTAGGCATGATTAATTAGCAAAAGGATGAGATTGTACTAAAATCTCTTTGAAAGTAAAACATGAACCACAAATCCAGCATGAAGTTGTGTTATATAGTCAGTAGACTCATTTCTTTTTCTAGATAAACTGTGATGTTTTAGGCTGTCCTTTGGTACTCAAGGAACTTTTATACTTTGAAGAAATCTTCTATGGTAAAATTCTGAATGGATACACTTTTTTTTTTTATTTTATTTTTTCAGTGTTCCAGCATTCATTGTTTATGCCCCGCACCCAGGGATCCGTGCAATCCGTGCCCTCCTCAATACCCACAACCAGCTTCACCTGACCCTCCACGCCCTCCCCTCCAAAACCCTCAGTTTGTTTCTCAGAGTCCACAGTCTCTCATGATTTGTCTCCCCCTCTGATTTCCCCCAACTCACTTCTTTCCATCACCCAGTGTCCTCTGTGTTATTCCTTATGCTCCTCAAGTAAGTGAAACCATATGATAACTGACTCTCTCTGCTTGATTTATTTCACTCAGCAGAATCTCTTCCAGTCCCATCGATGTTGACACAAAAGTTGGGTATTCATCCTTTGTGATGGAGGCATAATATTCCATCGTATATATGGACCACATCTCCCTTATCCATTCATCCGTTGAAGGGCATCTTGGCTCTTTTCGCAGTGTGGTGGCTGTGGCCATTGTTGCTATGAAATTTAGGTAACATGGTCCTTCTTTTCACTATATCCGTATCTTTGGGGTAAATATCCAGTAGTGCAATCGGGATACACAGACTTCATTTGTGTGTGTGTGTGTTTTTTAATTGTACTTTAAATAAAGATTTTTATTTTTTGGTATGTGTTTTATTTTGTATGTATTTTTATTTTTCTGTATAATAGCTCTGTGCATTTCTAACACAGGCATGGATTCATGTAAACCGCACCACAGGGAGGAAACATCCCTTCCTCCCAAAAAGCTTCTTTGTGTTCCCTTGATGACTTGTATTCAGGCTCTCTTGCCACACCTCCCTTTTCTCTTGGAAAACACTGGTTTCCTCTTCATCACCCATATGTGCTTTTGCAGAATATTATAACAATGCATTCATATACTATGTAACCTTTTGAGACTTTTTTTTTTTTCATCTAGCATAGTGCTTTTGAGATTTATAGTACAGTCCTTTTCGTTGCTGAGTAGTACTCCATTATATGGCTATCCTACATTGGTTTGTCCATACCTGCATCCAAGGACATTTGGGGTTGTTTTTAATTTGGGGCAATTAGGAACTGATCTGCTATATACTGTTGTGCATGGTTTTTGTGTGAACATAGATTTTGATTTCTGTAGGATATATAGGTAGTAGTGGGATTGCTGGGTCTTATGTTATAAGTATGTATTTAATGTTGAAAGAAACTGCCAAACCATTTTCCAGAGTGGCTACACATTTTGCATCTCAAAGCTATCTACAAGAGTCACCATGTTTCTATTACTTTCCCAGTGCTTAATAATGTCAGTATTGTTTATCTTAGCTACTGTGATAGTTTATATAAAATGAGAAGGAAGTGATTTTCAAAGGAGAGACTGTGGACTCTGAAAAACAATCTGAGGATTTTGGAGGAGCTGTGGGTGTAAGGTTGGGTGAGCCTGGTGGTGGGCACGTATTGCGTGGAGCACTGGGCGTGGTGCTAAACAATGAGTTCTGGAACACTGAAAAGAAATTTAAAAAATAAATTAAAAATTTTTTAAAAAGAAAGGAGAGATGGGAAAGGAGGAATAGTAGCCTGATACCTTAGCTGTAGGCACCCTGTCAGGAAGATCACAGGAGGAAGAAAAGTCTTGTGGAAGTTGAAGTTCATTGTTTCCATTTAAAACACTATGCCCCAGGGGCCTGGGTGGCTCAGTTGATGCATCTGCCTTGGGCTCAGGTCGTGATCTCAGGGTCTCAGGATAGAGCCCCAAGACCAGCTCCCTGCTCAGTGGGGAGTCTGCTTCTCCTTCCCCCTATGCCCCTCCCTATGGCGTGTGCTTGGGCGTGCACAGGTGTGCTCATTCTGTAGTAAACAAATAAAATTACTGGGGTTACCGTAGAGCATGAAATCAGCCACAATACCTGGCTTGCTAGAAGGTTAACACAGACTCCGCTGGGGGCGAAGGAAGTTTTCGGAGAAGGGTGTAGGCCATTGGAGTGCCTCAGGGAGTTGTCTTCCTGAAGATTTCTTAGCCCAAACAGCCCTGGTGAGATCTGAGATGAAGGCATTGTCCCTTAGGCTGTGTTTAGCAGATTAGCCTATCTTACCTTTCCCCTAAGCAGAGCCTCCCAGTCTCAGTAAGACCCCTTGTCACACACCCCACGCTTGAGAAACCGTGATAAGGCTTTGTGATTATCTTGAAGGACCAATGAAAGTGGGAGCAAAGAAAAGCAAAGGGTCTTTGCCTCTGAGCATCAACCCTCTCGGCTTCTCCTCTCTTTCACAGCAAAGTTTGGAGTAAGCTTTCATCCATCGTAGGTACAGGGATTGCTGGCCATTCCTGGCATAAAATCTTAAAACAAAACAAAAAGCCAAAAGTAAGATAAAATAAAGCACTACGCTCTCACACACATATGGAGACATTCTGTGTTAGATTTACCAAAGTTTGAAGATCTGCTCTAGAAAATCTTTTAATATAGATATTTAATTAAAAAATAAATATTGGTAGGAAGGTATAAAAGTGGAGTCATAGATTGTTATACCTGGGGTTTCTTCTTAAGCTTAGTTGTGGATACATGAACATCTTACATCACCCTCTATGCTTTTTTAATGAAAGATTTAAAAATATATTCCTCTCATCCTTTCCTTGTGTGGTCCACTAAGGGATGCAGTCCACCGCACCTCTTCTGATCTTCTCCATTCAAGCTTCTAAATCTTAGACTTGGTTTGAAAAAAAAAAAAAATTAAATACTGATTATAATTTCCAAGGCTGTTGATATTCTTTATTTCCAGAAATTTATTTTTCAGTTCAGAAGGCAACACACAATACTTTTAAGAAACCAACTTTTCAAGTTAATCTGGATAGATCTCAAGTGACAAATCCAGTGTGTGAAAAATAAATTTTCAATAACTAGTCAGCGAGTGCACCATAAGTACACCCAAATTCTTGGCTAGCTTGTTCTGTGTTACAGTTGGGCCAGGCCAAGGTGCCTGGGTGGCTCAGTGGGGTAAGCCTCTGCCTTTGGCTCAGGTCAGGATCTCAGGGCCCTGGGATCAAGCCCCACATTGGGCTCTCTGCTCAGCGGGGAGCCTGCTTCCCCCCGCCCCGCCTGTCTCTCTGCCTACTTGTGATCTCTGTCTGTCAAATAAATAAATAAAACCTTAAAGAAAAAAAAAAAAAAAACCAAAATGGGCCAGGCCATTAAAACAGTTACTAGGATGAAAACAGTGCTATAGTAAACTAACTGAGGCATGGCAAAGTTCTTATGTGTGTTTTTTTTTTTTTTTAAACTTCCTTCCTTCCTTCTTTATTTCTTTCTACTTTTTTTTTTTTAAGATTTTATATATTTATTTGAGAGAGAGACACACACACAAGCTAGGGAGGAAACACAAACAGGGGGAGCGGAAGCGGAAGAATCGGGCTTCCCGCTGAGGAGGGACCCCAATGCAGGGCTCAATCCCTGGAAATATGACCTGAGCTGAAGGCAGAGGCTTAATGCCTGACCCACCCAGGCGCCCCTGTTCTTATTTTTTTCTTTATCTGTAGACCGGACATTCTTTGGATTTGGGTTTCTTTGGGCATCATCACTTAATACAAAACTTAACATAAAGTACTTAACTATGAAAGGAGTGAAATTCTATTTTATCCTAGAAATATCATTTAAAAGTATATATATTTACCCAGAAGCTGATCTTTGAGCCGAGGACAGTGTCTTGTTCAACCATGTAGCCTTCATCGTTCTTTGGGGTGCCCCTTCCTTCCCCAAAGCAAGCGGGTGTTTGTTGAATGACTGACTGAATGAGCAAGTGCGTCAACCTGATTAAAGTGTGTTTGAAAGAATGTAGTGTTTTTGACAGTACAATCATCAGGTCTTACGTATATCATTCAATTTCTTTATATATCTGCGCCCTTCCTTTTAATGATCATTTTTAGATGATCTTTCTCACTTCTACTTCTTAACTAACTTCTTCACGATAATATTAAAGCCCCGAGATCAGTTTACCCATTTGAGACACGTTTAGACGTAGGTGACCTGGAGGGCCTGACAGAAGTGGCCCGAGACACGCTGTGTAGCGTAAATGCCAATGAAATTATTCTCGTCCTGCAGATGTTTTGACTTCTCTGTACCAACTCTGACTGTGAATGAATATGTGTCTCCATGTATAATGATCTAGAGCGAAAGGCTGAAAGCTGTTCTTAAAAGAAAAAAAAAAAAGACATTCTGAATCTTTACTGTAAATTATCCACTATAGAAAATCAGTCCAAATTGTTCAAACCCTTGGACACTCACAGCGTTATTATGCTCCCCGCTCGGAGTGCTGTGTAATTAGCTCCGTTAGCAGCAGTTTGCTAGTGCTGATCTCCTAAGAAGAGATGCAAAACTCACAGAACTAAAATAAGGACAGATGCGGGCCCCCGTTTTTGTTCTCCGACTCTGCATGTGAAAAACAGCCACTTAATTCCAGGCTTTTTTCATTTTCCTAGTTAAGATGTTAAGCGAGACAGATCAAGTGGCTGCTTGGTAAATAAGAATCTTAGCAGGCAGCGGAACGGCGAAGGGTTGTGCGCATCTCCCGGGCGAAATTCACTTAATGGGAATGGACATGAATTTCCCTGCAGAATGGAGAAAATGGACTTAACCTGTTGTGGGTCTCTCTCTCTCTCTCCCCCTTTTCTCCCTTCTAAGCATGGAGAAGGGATTTTCGAAACTATTTTGGCGTTTGGGGAGACCTTATCATAATTTATTACAGATCCAGAAAGTAAGGAGAAGACACGCGAATAGGATAGTGTGTCTCCAAAAACTCCGAAAGGAAACCAGAGCCTAAAACGGTGCTGGATCTCAACGAATGAACCGAAAATGAGTGAGAGCAGCTTCAGGGACACTAACCCCGTGGGTTCCCCCAGCCCAGCTTTTGCACTCAGTGGAGAAAAGCCGGGGTATCAGGAAGGAAGTCAGTGCAGAGTCTATAAAACCTTCTCCAGAGAACATAAACCTCACACTCCCAGCGGCTCCTCTGGGTCCCGTAAATCAGTCTTCACTCTTAATTGTGTCAATTAATAGTGCCCTGAGTAAGCCACAGGGCAAAGCCGAGGAGCCAGAGAAGGAGGTGAGCCTGTGGCAATTCTCCCGAAATGACGGGGACTAACCTAAATTACACACTTTATTATAATGGCATGACTAACCTAAATATCATTGCGGATGATTCATTCCTATCATAATCATGGGGGAATCCTGCAAAGTCAGCCTGCGAGAGCATCGGACCCTCGTTTTCTATGGTTTGACGGGCTACCTTCTGCTCTACGTGGGCTAGCCAGCTGCAAGCGTGGGCACTTGCAATCCACCTCCGAGGGTTGCTCTTTTGAATCAGCCAAGATCGCTCCGGCCACAAATTACGGACGTTTAAACCCCGTCAAAGGTGGATGGTTAGGGAGGCGGGTGTGCTCAGCCTGCGTGGTTTTCTGAGCTAGTTACTGTGGTGACCGGCGCTCATAGGACGGTTCTCCACGGGCAAAATGCATCTGAGAGTCTGCAGCAGTGACCTAGATCATCCAGACGGACTGTCCACTTCTGCCTGGAGTATCAGGGAAATTGCTCTAATTCCCCACTTCGCTTTGATAGCGGGAGCCTCCTCCGTTTTCTTCAGCATCCTATTAAGGCCTGAGCTCCTCTTCCCGGCCGTAGGATGGGCTGAGTGGGCCAGCGGGAGCTCATTCTCCATAGCTCTGGCTTTGATTGCTGCTGAACTGGATGGGACTGAAATAATCATTTGGTTGAGCTCCCGGGAGCCGGTATACAGGGCAGTCGCGCTCGGGCCATTTCAAGTGCTGCTGCATAAATGGCGATACGGGAATGCTCTCACCCCAGCCGGCCTTTGTGATTTCGTCCATCCTACAGATACTTACTAAGTGTCTGTTACATCCCTGCGATGGTCTGTGGGAGGGGGTGTACGTAGAGGTAGTGGAAATGGGTCCTTTCCTTGGGCCACCAAGACTGGGGACATGCTTCCTGTGTTTGGGAAATGTCCCCAGTTGTTTGCCCCACACTCCCCTCTGGGTGGACCGTGTGTTCTCTTTTCTAGCCTCGCTTTTCAGGTCCGAGACAGGCTGGATTTTGAAAAGGAAGCTAGCGAAAGAACGTCTCAGGCATTGTGGGGGTGGTGGCAGCTTTGAGGCTCAGAGCAGAAGAGGGACAGTAGTCCCTTGAAGTGCCTGACACTGTCACGTTGGAGGCAGAAACTAAAACCTCTGTGCCGAGGGTAACAGCAGGGGAATCTCTACTGAATCAGTTCTACAATGTGGTTTTGGGCACTGGTTTGGCTTTACACCACTTGTCATTGTTCTCTGTCCTCCCAAAGGATCCATTAGCTACCCATTGTATTTTAACCTATTTGTGTGTGTGTGTGTGTGTGTGTATAAACTAGCTAGAGTTGATTTCTCATGTTTGAGATAAAATAGTCCAGTGGGGAGCCCAAGATAGATTGGTCAGATCTTCTGAGGGAGGAAGGGTGTCAGGACCAGAACTGTAGATGATGCCACCCCCAAGCTGAGACTTGAAAGGCGAACAGACCTCCCTAACCCTCCCCAGTCTGACCAGGATTGCATGGACATAGTAGGAATTTGACCTTTCAAAAAGGTCTGCTTGAAAGAGATACAAGAAGAATGGACAGACAGGTGACAGAAGCCAAACCCTTTAATTTTAATTATGAATGACAATGCTTTGCCCTACTTGAAAAATTAAGGAATTTCAAATTAAACCTTTGGGGTTTGGGTCCAGTCACTGTCTTAGTCAGGGTAACTAACACAACATGCAGGTTCTCAAAGCTCCGTGGTTTAACACAGAAAACCTGAACTCTCCCTTGGGTCAGAATCTGATGCTGGGGAAGCCACTTGCTAGAACACCTCTTATAAAAAGTGGGATTCGGGCCACATCTGGTGGCATGTATGGCCTCCAGAGTCGCCTCACTGTGGCAGAGGAAGACCCATTGTCTCTTAACTTTCTGAGATCAGAAAAGACGTTCCTTCCTTCCTACTAATTTGGCCAGGTTACTTTCCTATCTCCCACCCATCTTTCAGAGAGCCTGGCAGTAGAGAGAAGCCTACACACACACACACACACACACACACACACACACACCCCTGGATGAGGGAGATGATCCGAGTCCCATCCAGTTACCGCAGGCAGCTCAGAATCCAAGGTTTCCAGGTGGTCCCATATCTCCTCCATCCAGATGTTCCTCTCACTCCTGAGGCCCATCATGAAAGAAACATGGCGGGTGATCCGTGCTCCTCCCCCATACACGCAAACACTCTCTGGAATGTTGAAACAGGCATGAGAGAGGCAAAAAAACCCCCAGGGGGAAGGAAGAGGAATGGGATAGAGCTGTAGATGTTCTGTGGTGATTATGAAACCAGTAGGGGCAGAAGCTGGGAAGACCCCTTCTCTGCAGCATTGATTGTGTTTTTGTTCCTCTCCCTGGGAAGAGTTTCTTCCCCGTTCCATTTCTTTCTGGGAGCCCTGGCTGTACCCTCCTGGCTGTTTGTCCTTCTTCGTCGTCCCCCCTGACATCATCTGTAAAGATGCTGGGGGATGGGACCACTCTGTAAGTTGCACAAATTCCTCTCGGCCTGTTTCCCACATATACTCCATACAGATGGACTCGACCTATGGATCATTTCAGTTTTCAAAGTGTCTTCACAAGGGGTTTTGTTTATTGACTGATTTATTTTGATTAAGACTTGGGATTCCTTTGGGAAAAGAGTGTATCACCTCCTTCCTACCACCCAAAATTAGTAGGTTTGCAATCTATTTGCATCCTGTATGTTTTATGGGCCAGTGAATACACTCAAGATTCTCCTTGAAATGTGGTTCTTAATCTGACTCCCCTCCTTTCTTTTTAGCTTGGATGCCAACTTCTCTCAGTTGAGCTGTCGCTACTAGACCTGTCTTGGGCACCATGTCCAAGCCTGGGCCCCATATTTTATTTTCACTGTTGCTGCCCACCCAGGCCCATGTGGACTTAAACCACTTCCCTCCAAGCATAATCAAGTGGTACCTTTTTAAAGACTGCGGTCAAGTATCTTTTCCCACTTATTCCAGGGTTCCCTGATGTCACATTGGATGGGACATTCTCAGGAACTATTCAGCACTCATATGCATTCAACACAGAAGAGGAATTCTTGAAAAAATGAATGCAATTGGATCCATTCTTGGCTTCTGGGCAATACAGCACAATGGATAAAATCTCCTACCTTCTATTCCTGGGTATTTGGCTTTGAGATGCACTCTGCCAGTCTCTCAATGTCATGCAAAATTGAAGGTCATTGTCTAGAGCAGCAGCCTACTCCGGAAAGCATTTCCATGTTTGTTTTCCCTTTCTCTGAATTATTTCTTATCCGTTCTTCTCTCAGATCCCTTCCCAAATAAGATCCTTGGCTATAGACCTTCTGTGTGTACCTCCATTCTGAGGAATGCCTAGGGTAAAGCTAGCAGCTGACTGGGGGGTGCTGGCTGGTGGAAGGGAGACTCACTTCGTGGGATCTTGCCTTCTTTCATGCAGTTGAGCTCAGGCATTTCTCATGTAGTCAAAGTTCTACAGGACTCTTGCCACTCAAAACCTTTTGGATCTCATGGCTCCCCTGTCCAACCCTGGATTTCCATTTGTTTGTCTGCTGGCCTACCTGCTTGCTTGGGGTTTATAAGCACTCAGTTTCCCAGTCTATCTGGTCCCTGAATTTCCAAACATTATCTATTCCTTTAAATTTCTAGTCACTTGCTGGTCCACTTTTTCCTCACCTCACGTCTATAGCATCTTGCCAAATATTACCAATCGTGGCTGCCTCCTAAAACTCCTTTCTACTCTTTAAGCTTTTTCACTAAGTTGCAAATGCAGTGGGCCTATGGCTCACCTCCCACGGGATCACAAGTGGCACAGTCCCTGGGTGTTCCTGTCTCTTTACCGGAATCCCCAGTGTACTGGTCCCTCCTCCAGACCAGCTTCTCACCACCCACATCTGAATGCCAACCCCATGGGACACATTTTGTATTTTTGTCACAGTAGCACCCAACTTCAACTGCTGGTTTCTGCATTAGTCAGTGTACTTATCATGTCACTTCTCCCACTCGTGCTGTCCACTGTGTATTGGAAAGCCTTTTCCACTCCATTGTGTGGGGAGGCCATCTGGAGCACACAGACTTTCAGGACCCTGGGCCACGGGAGACACGGGGAGGAGGCTCACTGCCCCAGCTCTGAATGACTCCGTCACTTCCGCTCATGGTCCGTTGGCCACACAGATCACAGGCTCCACTTTCAAGCACTTTCAAGTTCAAGACCGTCTTCAGAACAAATGGGGAACAGGTTCCTCTCTGATCAGAAAGTTTCCACTACCTTCATTTCGACTGAACTTTAAATTTCGCGTCTGTGGAACAGGGATTCCAAAACCTGTCCCAGTTTTAAGAGTCATTGTGAAGCTCCAATACAATAGGCTTCTCCTGCATCTCCTTACGTAGTACCAAGTTCACACAAATACTAGTCCCTTTTTAAAAAAGAGAAGAACTCGTCTTTCAAGTAGTAATCATTTTGTTACACTTTCTTGTTTATTCCTAGAGAATCTTTAAATAAAGAGGTCGGCTTCCATGTTTCAGTAAGGACATGATAACCATGGTTGGTGTCCATGGCTAGTGATTCCCACCAGAATAGGCTGGCATTAACTTGGGCTGGTTTACTCGATATCATCAACTACAAATAAAACAAAACACACAAAGAAGTCTGTCTTAAACCGATAGCCTGGTGATTCGTAGTACATTCTCCTGTTCCTGTCCTAGTCCAGATCTGATTCTATTGGCTGCTGGTTTCCAAATCTCTCCCGCAAGAGAGTTATCCCAGGAAAATGATCTGATTTGACCCTATCACATCTGCCCCTCTCTTGCAAGAAATCCTCTCTCTTACTTCCTCCCCAAATGCATGCATCTCCCTTCCCCAGGTCAGACTCCCTGATCCGTGAAGGTGGATCCTGCATTTGTATCAGTTTCGCAGAATTTCAAGATACTCCTTTGATATCAGGGAACTGCCTCTCCTCCAGGTTGTGGTCACAAACCTCTCCCTTCCCTGCGGAACTTTCATCTGGTATTTGGTGCTGCAGTCCTGCTCTGTGTGGTCTCAGAGACGGTGGTGGAAAACCATCTGTACAGACCAACGAAGTGGAGCCTTCAGCTTTTAAATGCAAAACGTAGTCTTTGTGGACAGCTCATAAAGATTGTTCTACTCCCTTAAAATTGTCCAGGCTCCGGACGATTTCCCCATCATTCCATTGCTCCATTTTAATTAGCTGATACAGTCTGAGAGATATTCATCTTTTACTAATCTTTTATTTTGAATATAAGCAAACATTTCCTAATGGCAAACCTTTTTTTTTTCTTCCAACAGAACATTGCAATTTTTTTTTCTGGTAGACTTTAAAATAATTTCAACTTGCGATTTTTTTTTTTTTTTTAAATGATGGTTCTCTGTCCAGCAGTGGTTAGATCTCAGAGTTCTTCTTGAGACCACGTCCCTTGTTGTACAATGAAAGTCTTTGGGTGCAAAGAAGCAGATGCATTTGCATCTGTCCAGCAGTAAGAGTCACACCTCCAGCTAGATAAACTGGGAATTTCTTCTCTATGCTTTTCACTGATTGTATTCTGTGATGCACGATAACTTAAGATCAAGACACCGACTCTGAATTCCTTCCTCATGGGGCCAACCCAGAATCACTAAGGTGATCCTGTCCTCAGTTTACCATAGTCCCATGAGCTATACAGATATTAACACAATGAGCAGTATTTGTGTGTAATATTTAGCAGTAGGCTACTTCTGCCCATTAGCTTAAAAAACCTTTGTGTGTAGTCTCTGAATGTGAACGGGCTGGCTGAATGAATGCTAAAAAAATGGCTGCCTGGCCATTCTTTGATTTTTCAACTTCTAATTAAGATATTTTGACAACACACAAGAGGAAAGTTCTCAGGTAAAAACACTTTTTAGAAAGCAGGGTAAAATGCTATTAATGGGACGCTTTTGTAACACTGTGAATCTCTCCTCTTTGCAGCTCTGTTGCTCCTGGAATATGTCCCCACTTGAAATTGTGATAAAGAGAGGTGGGGGTGGGAGAGACTATGTTTTCACTCAGTCCCACATACGTATCTGCAGATGAACGCGGGGGACCACACACAGTACGTACAAAGAAATTGATGTGGCACAGGATATTTACATCTGAGCACAGCCATTAATCACTCAGGACAGCCGAATTAACCTAGCTAGGGGCTGTTAAGAATTAACTGGACCTTTAAAAAAAAATGAAAAAAGAAAAGACAGAAAAAAGAAACTGGAAACTTTGTGACTTCTTGGCATTGTATGAAATACTTTAATCCAAAGTCGGCCCTGAATTCAATGTTAGAAAGTCCCCTTTCCCTCATAGCCCTTTCCATGTTGAGGCTGGTGTGGAGTCCTGCGTGGCTAGTGGGCAACTTTCCAGTGAAGAGACACAAGATGTATGATTACACGTTCTAGAATTTAGCAAAATATTAAGTCACTTGATCTAGGGTCTATAGTGATTTTCAAATGTTTTAGAATTCCCCAAATAACAAAACATCCGAGTTCACTGGTGAGAAAATAAAAATAGGGAAAATGTAATTTTAAAGAGAAACACTACCTGTTTTTAATTTATATACAATCAACAATTTTTTTTTTTTAGGAACTTGCTCGCTGTTCAAACACCAGATGATCTCTCTTCTATAATTGCCTATTTATTTTTAAAAACGCAATCTAGATGCATAGATTTTGTCAAATCCAAAGAGAACTTGACTCTTGAGAAAATTATTCTATAGTCTAAAATTAAAGTCCAAAGTGTCTTCAGTAAAATCAACACTCTGCTAAAAAGCGGGACAGATTCCTAGGATTTCAATACTCCATATTTTCTAAATGTCGACGGTTGTTTGAATAACCCAGATGTCTTCTGATTTAGGAGGATTCTGCTCCTTTCTCTTGTCTGTCCCTCAGAATCTCATCTCCTCGCGCATTTACCAGTCCATACACATAAATGCAATTGGAGGTTAAATCTTATAAAATGAATATCCATCTTTCTGTTTATTCAAAGCTACTTTTTGCTTTTATTTGAAAAATTGAGATGCTTATCCTTTTCTCATTGAAAAATTTTTCTACGTATTTCTAATTCTAACCATGAAACTAATAGAACTTTAAGATCCATCTTCTACTGAACTTAAACTGAAGCACCAGGCTGTGTTTCTGAAAAAGTGCCTCATGTAATAACATAGCAGAGATACCAGGAAAGAGCACTGGGAAAGCAGGTAAGATGATGGACTCTTAAATTTTTTAGCAGCTGGGTCTCTTGACTAGGGTTACTTTGAAAGGATGAGAATAACAAAATCGCCACTCCGCGTTGAGCCGACACATATAATTGCAGGAATGGCAGCTCCTGTAGATTTTTCCTTCTGGCTTTAATAGGGGGCCAGACCCTCATGCACTTTACAGCGGCTGTCGCCCCGTGTCCACCCCCTGCAGGGCACTGAGGTGGGCTGGCTCTTGGTGTTTCCTGTCTCTCTCTTTGTCCCTTAGGAAACGGAGTCCTCCCCAAAGAGCGAGACCAGTTACCCCATGTCCACGGGGATGACGTCATGCCTTCCCTTCCTGTGAGAGGCATACCACCCATCTGGGACAGTCAGGCTGCCCTTTAGAAACAACTGCTGTTTTTATTTCCCAGCTGACTCCGTGTGTTGTTAGAGTCTGTATTGATCTGGATCTCGATTTTAAAAATGTTCTCTCAATCATGGATGATTCTGGGACGGCTTTGAATTTTTTCCTTCTTTTTCCCTAAAACATGCACTTCATTTAAGTGTCACTTCTATGAGTCTCTAAAGTAGTTCTATTTTAATTTTCAACTGCTAACAAGTCCTTATAAATCTCTATTATTTCTAAGATTTGGGGGTTTTTACCCCAAGAGTCAGATTCAGCAATACTTCTTTATTTTAGATAATATTTTCTTTTAATCATTCATGATAATAATTTTCATCCTGTTGAAATCCTTATTGTTTTCTTTTACACTTCCACATAGATTTCATTGAGAATAGAACAAATTAAAATATATATATTTTTAAAAATTAACATGCTCTTTAAATAAAGTAACTGTCTGATAAAGTCTCCTAAGAAAGTTATGTTGGTTTTCTCTCTTAAAGTTCTGCTTCAGAAACCAAGCAGGCAAAACAAACACAAAAACAAAACAAAACGAAAAAAGGAACAAAATAGGCAAACCAAATTCTCACTTAATGAGGCTATATTAAATTCTCCGTAAACTTGGTGTCTAGGTTTTGTTCTAGTAATCACTACCCTCAGTTACCAACTGGAGAGGAACAAACAGCATATTCCCAGAATGGGGTAATCCGGGTCCCAGGACAGAAAAGGGTAGTCCCTAGCTTAGGAGTACTGAGCAATATCTTGAAGTGGTTCAATTTAATTCTTATCACAAAGATTATTTTAATGATGAAATCTTTTATAAAACAAACACCTTGGGAAACATTAAAATTCCATAATTATAAATTATTATCCTTTTGGACTTCAATAGTATGAAGGGAGAAAAATCTTTTTGTTTTTTAAAATTGAGACACTTGGGTGGCTCAGTCAGTTGGGCATCTGACTTTTTTTTTTTTTTTAGATTATTTATTTATTTATTTATTTATTCCAAAGACAAGAGAGCACAAGTAGGCAGCGAGGCAGGCAGAGAGAGAGAGGAGGAAGCAGGCTCCCCACCAAGCAGAGAACTCAATCTAGGGACTCAATCCCAGGAGCCTGAGATCATGACCTGAGCCAAAGGCAGAGGCTTAACTCACTGAGCCACCCAGGTGCCCTGTAATCCAACTCTTAGATCTCAGCTCAGGTCTTGATATCAGCGTCATGAGTTCAAGCCCCGCACTGGGCTTCATCCTGGGTATGGAGCCTATGTAAAAAAAAATAATAATAAAATAATAAAATTGTTTGTAACTATTGGGTATTACAGAACTTATATTTGATTTGGGCATTGTCATTTGTTAGGTGTGCAACCTTAGTCGTTTGATGATTCAGTAGCTTCTTGATTTCCGTTTCCTCAGCAGTCAAATAAAGACAATGAACTATCTTCTTTGTAGAGTCTCTGCTGACTCTAAAAATTCTTTAAATTTGGTAACTTTTCCTGTTTGGGTCAGAGAGGTAAATGGTCAGTATCTGAGAAAAATTCTTTATAACTGTGAGCAGATTCTCATCCATCGGAGAGCTACACGTAAAGTCAAATATAAACCCATCAACATCTGTGTTTATTCTAATATTTTCTTCATTAAAATATTGTAACAATCATTAAGGATTTTTTAGGCACATTTTCACGGCAATTATTCATTTGTAAAATATTAACCTAAATTTGGGTTTAAGCAAGAAATGCTTAAGAATGAGGCAGTTGCATGGAGAATAGCAATTGGTGTGAAGCAAGAGTAGTAGCTACCATTTGAAACTCACTACAGAGAGCGTTAATAGCTACAATTGCTTGTGTGATCTAGGGGGTGCGGACAAAAGAAGTCAAAAGGGAAGTCGTGAGACATGGGGGGACATGTGTCTGATGTGTTCAGTTCATATATTTTAAATGCTATTTGTATCAAAAATGGAGCTCTCGCCAATAATTGACAGATGTCACAACGAGTCCCTTCTGCCTCTCGCTGAGCTGAAATTTTCCATGATATCAAAGCACAGATCTTTTTAAAGAAAGTGAAACACTCTTTTTCCCATAACTGACATGAATTACTCTATCTGGGAGGTCTGGGCTATTTCCATCACCAACAACAGCATCTACTATTTCTTCCTCGAGCTCAGATTTCTAGTGTGTTTTTTCAGGTCTTTCATTTGTCTTCTTTGCTCAGGCCAAGTGAAGTCAGATCCGTTCGTCGTGGTGTGTTGGAGGCATTCTCTCATCTTGTGCTCAGAATGTGAAGCCCTTGACACCTGGCTTTCTGGGACAGGCACTGATGCTGCAAGACAGAGATTCTTATCTTGATGCTTTGTCATCGTGGTGTCTGTCCCTCCCTCTTTACCAGGTCCATGACTTTTTGAGTTCTTGGTTCAAAATGATTGGAATTTGCCTGAAAAAGTGAAATTCTGAAAATAGAGTGGGAAATTGACAGTATAGGTTCTGCAGGCTTTTCTAATCATCTCAGCAAATGTGAAGTATTCTTTTTTTTTAAGATTTATTTATTTGAGAGGGAGGAGAGAGGGTGGGGGCATGGAGGAGGAGGAACAGAGAGAATCTTAAGCAGGCTCAGAGTCTGATGAGGGCCTGGATCCCAGGACTCTGGGATCGGGACCTGAGCTAAAGGCAAATGCTTAACCCACTGAAGCTCCCAGGCCAGCTAACTCTTGACTAGCATGTCACTGCAGAAAATGTGATTTTCACATAAACAATGAGGAAGAAAGCTCCCTCTCAAACTTTTTTTTTTTTTTCAGGTTTCAGAATATAAGCGTTTTTGCTTTGGTTTTATTGTCATTCTAAGAAATACTCCCAGTTCTGGGCACCTGGGTGGCTCAGTGGGTTAAGCCTCTGCCTTCAACTCAGGTCATGATCCCAGGGTCCTGGGATGGAGCCCCATATCGGTCTCCCTGCTCACTGGGGAGCCTGCTTTCCTTCCTTTCTCTCTGCCTGCCTCTCTGCCTACTTGTGATCTCTGTCAAATAAATAAATAAAATCTTTAAAAAAAAAAAAAAAAGAAGTACTCCTGGTTTCACTTAATTGTATTTCACAATCCGTTGATTCTCTAACAAATACCTTATGAGAGCCTTCTGAGTATTTGATTAAGTTATTTAAAGACAAGGAAGAATTGGAGGCAATAAATACGTACAATAATGTTTCTTAGCAGTGAGCTTAAAATTACAGAGTCAATAAACATTTAATTGTAATTGTATTACTAGAGATTAAGTTTATAAAGTAAGTCAACTATGTAGTAATTTAACACAACTCAGGATAAGAAGATATTAGATATTTAGGTACTGAGAAGCCCTGAGAAGTATGACACAAATGGGATGCAATTGAAAGTGATTAGCATTAGGCATTTTTGATACAGTGTCATCAAATCTGAGAACTCAGACCAGAAGGGGATTGCGAAGTCAAGGAGACTATGCAGCTTCCAGAGCCCCTGCTGGTGTTGTGTGCGAGTGAAGTTCTGGTGTCGTATTTTCTTCTCTTCCCTGCATTGTTACGTTTCACCTTGTTTTAGAGACATTTCAGTTTACATCACCTTGTGGAACGTTATGAAATTCCCCAGGATGCATTCGTTTGTATTTGTTTGTTTCAAGAATGTTTGCGGAGTAGCCATTCTTCTCATAGAGAGCAAATGTGGACACACAGACCCAGATGTGATGGTGGAAGTGGCAGCGAGAGGAGGGTCACCTGGCGGGCAGTGGCCCGAGGAGGGGTGCAGGAAAAGCCAGCAGGAGTAGAAGCATGAGGCAGAGCAATCAGCAGTGGGAAGAAAAGGTGTCTCCTCGTGGAGGAGTGCTGAATGAGGAAGCTGATTGCACCTTCTAAACCAAGGAGGATGGAAGTGTCTGAGATGACTCTTTTCTGGCCAGAGACCTGCCGCTGAGATCCCCATGTCCCCGAATCAGGCTCTCCAGACAGGGCATTAGATGATGAACCATCTCCACTGCGAAGATGAAAACACAGTAGGGATTCGCCAAACGGTAATGAAAAGTTCGAACAAAGAAAGTGACTGTCAAACTCACCAAAAACAATGACCTCTGAGGAAGATAAGGACCGGCTTTTAAAACAACAAGTCCACCTTCCGCGAGGCCGAGGCACGACACAGGCTGGATAACCCTCAGTTCATACCCTGCATGGTGGAAGAATGATGAACTCACCGTGGATTATAGGGTTAAGTATAAAATCGAAAGCCATAAAACTTCTGGGAGAACACAGAGGAGAAAGTCATGGGATCTGGGCTGTGCACGGATTTCCTAGGTGTGACAGGAATCATAAAGAAGATAATTTGCTAATTGGGACGAATATATTAATATTTTCTTTCTGAGGGACTCTGCTGAGATAAGTATAAGTCATAGAAAGACACAGATATACACATTACATATTGATTAAAGGAATAGTATTCAGAATATGGTCAGGACTTTCAAGACTCAAAAATAATACAAAAAAAAAACCCCAATAATATAATGGACAAAAGATTTGAGGAGTTACTTACTAAAAAAAGATCTGTGGGTGATAAATATCATCAGTCATTAGGAAAATACAAATTAAAACCACAACAAGACACCAGTACGTACCTATTAGAATGGCAAACAGAATGGAATGAAACAAAACTGCCATTACCAAGAACCAAGACTGTAGAGAACTAGAGCCCCTATATACTGCTGATGGCATTGCAAATTGTTATGAACACTCTGGAAAAACATTTAATGTTTCTTATAAAATCAAGTAAAACTTAAACTTACCATAGGCCCAAGCAATCCCAATCCAATGTGTTTACCCAAGAGAAATCAAGACACCTATGCCTGAATGTTACTAACGGCATTAATATATGAGCCAAACTAGAAACAAGTCCACTGTCCCTCAGCTGGCCAGTGGGTAGACAAACTGGGGGATACCCATTCAACATACTACTTACTACTCAGCGGTAAAAAGCAACCTGTCTCTGTCACCCTCAAAAGCATGGACTGATTGCTAATGCATTATGCTAAGCCAAAGAAGTCAAACTCCAAGGGCCACATAGGGTATGGTTGCATTTATATGACATTCTTGCAAAGTCAATTATCAATGGTCACCAGGGAACAGGAGTGAAGTCAGGAGTTAGTTTCAAAGAAATAAGGAAGGGTTTTTTTCAGGTGATGTGTATCTTCATGGAGACAGTGGGTGCTTACATGATTATGTGTTTGTCAACACTTAAAGAACTGAGCACCAAAAAGCAACAGTTTTAATGTATGTACATTCGATCTTAATGAAAACAAAATGAAACAAACCCAAATCTTAGAGAGATAAGGGAGAAAATTGCAAATATAATAAAGCATAGAAATAAGTGCATACAATTGAGTAAAAATATACAGTTGTGAAAAAGGAACGAGTACTTCTTAGAGATCTCAGGATTAAGAAAATTGTTGATTTATAAAATCAGTATATGGATGAGATAAGAGAAGGATAGAAATAAAAGAAAATCTATCAGGTATGATTCAAGGGAGTCTTCAAGGGCTATATCCTACTTCTAAAAATACATTCTTGACAACCAAGTGACTCAATAACTATAAAAATGAAAAGGTGGAAAAAGTTAGATCAGCGCAGATTGAATTAAATCAGATTATGCTATGAAAATCGTGAAAAAATATGTAAATGTCCCAGAGAACATTCAAGAACATCACACGTTGAGGGAGGTTATTTGTAATGCATGTGTTGGGAAGAACTGACAGGTGCTGTAAGTCCGCCTGGCTTGTTAACCCATATTTCTCTCTCCATGGGATGAGGCATTTCCATTTTAATCAGCAGTTCCAAAACCAGTCTGCATCAAGATAGGCGCCCCATACCCTGACTTGTGAATAAATAGTTACTTGGTATCCGAGTCTCTGCTGGGCTGCTGGGAAAGACCAAAAGCTTCCTTGACTTAGCTTCTCAGCAGGAAATGCAAAAGCATAAAAGCCCACCACTGTCCCACTTCCTCCCTGGAAATCTCACACCACGGCGTGATCTCACACCACGGCGTTGTTGTAGCAGGGAATAGAACACATCTGGAATCTTAGTTGTAAGGAATGCTAGAAGATATAGGCTTTTGTACATCTGCATGTTGGAAGTTTAAAAATAGGTTTTGAATACAATCTGCCACACCATCAAAAACATCATTGAATACACACACACACACACACACACACACACACACACACACATGATTATGCTGGTTTAAACAACATTTCTATGCCTTCACAGATACAGTCTAGGCTTCTGGTATAAAAGGGATATTTACTTTTTATTATAAAACTGGTTCATATTGTTTACACATATGCAGGAACTTTTTTCCCATGTGTAAGTGCTCTATTTTTATTAAAAGATTGGGTTTTAGAATAAAAGCCCTTCCAGCACGTTTGCATGCAGAGTGTTCTATCTGGTCTTATAGCAATGCTGAGAAACAACATTGTTATTCCCATTTTGTAATACTGGGTTGTGAATTGTAGCATTTTTAGTGCTAAAATTCACCAGCCTGAAAGCACGCTAACATTTATTTTAAAGTGTCATGTTAGTGGGACTGAATAGTCTTTAGTTGAGGGCGATTCAGCAATATTTATAAAAATTAAAAATGTTTATACCCAAACAGGGGGAGTGGAAGAGGGAGACACAGGCTTCCTGCCGAGCCCATGGGGGGCTAGATCCCAGGACCCTGGGATCATGACCTGAGCCGAAGGCAGACACTTAACAAATGACGCCCCAGGTGCCCCATACTTGGATTTTATTCTGCATAAATATTTCTACAAGTGTTTGAGGGGACATCTACAAGAAGGTTTCTTATAGTGTCCTTCATAAAGCAACCAGTAATAAGAATCTCAATATATGCGAACATGAAATGGGTTAGATCAGGAAAACTACACAGCCCTTGCGAATGAAGAAGTAGGCAATGCATGAATGAGCGAACTGTGTCCTAGACGTATTAACTGGGGCAAAAAATCAAGTTGAAAAATATTAAATATATTTTTGTCCATACACAAGGACAGTATTCATAGTTATGGCAAATATGTTAAGACTCCTGGAAAGCACCGTAGTTACATGTATGGAACTACTTAGAGTGTTATGTCTGGTGAACGTTTCAGAGGCTCTTGTTGTCAAGTTCTGTGTCTGTAACGTCTGTATTGAATTATGTGCAATATTTGCAATAGGAAAGTAAAGGAACAAAAGTAAGATGACAAAAGACACAAAAGTGATTTTGATAGATGATTTCTGGGATTCTCGTCATAAATTATTGTATGATTTTTGCTTCTGAGTCTGCTAAATGCCCAAGCAGACGGACCCAATGGCTTGGTACCCTGACTCTTACGGGGAGCAGGCAGATAGAAGAGAGTGGCTGAGGAACTGAATGTTAGGAGTCTGCATTTGAATCAAAGCTCTGTCATTTCTTCTGCAAGTTGTGCAATATAGCTGAGCCACAGTTTTCAGATTTGTAAAACGAGAGTAATAAAAATATGTAGAATGCTGCTCAGAAAATTAGATGTTTAAAGATCCAGCTGAAGACTAAAATCCAGCATATTGTTAAGGAGCTATATAAAAACTACTTTGTGGAGAGCTGTGACCATACATTTTCAAGATTCAGCCTTGAAAATATTCAAAAAATTAAAAGTGCGTGGATACTCTGACATAGCCAAGGTAGGAAGATGCCACCAGTCAGGTTGGCCACCAACTCCAAGGCTGAGACAGAGGATGGAGATCTCCATCACAAAAGAAGAATTTGGAGCTCCTGGGTGAAATCTGAATTCAGCTCCTGGGTGAAGGAACCAGCAGCACAATCAGGTTAAAAATGTGCTTGTCCAGTAAGGATTATTATGATTATTTTTATAATTGTTTCCCATTTATCAACTCGAGTTTTGGGGTGTGGGTGATGTTTGTTGGTTGGCTTAGCCCACTGTAGCAATTAGGTTTGGTCTGGAGTAATGTAAGCCAAGGGTATGTTATTAACTTGCATGTTGATGTTCCTACATCAAGTTAATGAAATTTTCCTCTAGAAACAAAATAACCCTATAGTAATGTAGTTCAAATATACACAGTGCATTTCTGTATGAAATATTTAGAAATTGGACAGGCATGGTGCAATACTTTAATATTTAATATAAAACTATTTTATTATGATAATTCAATTTATTTTATGATATTTTAACCTTTTTGCAATTTTATATTAGGAGATATTTCATATGTATGAAAAGAATGAGGAATAACAAAGATATTTATGTACCCACTACTCAGATCTATCAAATCCTAATGTTTGGCTTTTGTTGCTTCAGATAGTCTCAAGAAACAAAATATTTGGGCACCTGAGTGGCACAGTGGGTTAGGCCTCTGCCTACTCAGCTCAGGTCATGATCTCAGGGTTCTGGGATCAAGCCCTACATTGCGCTCTCTGCTCAGCAGGAAGCCTGTTCCTCCTCTGTCTCTCTGCCTGCCTCTCTGCCTACTTGTGATCTCTGGCTGTCAAATAAATAAATAAATAATCTTAAAAAAAAAAAGAAAGAAAAGAAAGAAACAAAATATTTCAGAAGCATTTGAAAACCCTTATGTATCCAAGTAAAAATCTGCTTCTGTTCTACTCAGAGATAATAGCCACCTTGAATTTGGTGTTCAATATTGTCATGAATATTAACAAACAAATACATAAATAGGTATCCACATACAGTATACAATACTGGTTGGCAAATTTAAAAATTTGCAAAAATGACTCTACAAAGTATGTTGTACAGTTTGCCTTCTTAATCAATATTACATTTTTGACATTATTCATATTAATACATATAGTTCTGTTTCAATCATTTTAACTTTAGCATTCTGGTGTGTATATGCACCTATGATTTTAAAATTGTCCCTGAATACTTAAATTATTTCTATTACCTTTCCTATTATAAGAGATGCTGCTGTAGATATTTTTATACATGTCTCCTTAGGCATAACGTTTTTCTAAGGTATATTCGAAGATGTAGAGCTATAGGATCAGAGCTCATTTATATCTTTAACTTTACCAGCTATTGTTTAATTACTCTCCCAACAAGTTTAATGAATATTGACTTCCCTGCCTCATTATGAGACTTCCCTTTCTCTATATCTTCTCCGTGCACTTTAATTTCTGTTTCTCTGATAGATGCTAAATTATGTTTCAGTATTTTAACTAGCATTTCTTTGATTACTGATGAAGTTCAGCATGTTTTTGTTTCTTTTGGCCACTTAAATTTCCTCCCTTGGTTGTTTCTTATACTTAATGATTTCCCATTCTCCTTTTGGAGTGATTGCCTATTTACTATAGATTTGGAGGAGATAATTGTATAATCTGAATGCTAATCCCTCGTTGATCACGTGATTGTGGATATATTCTTCCAAATGGTAGCTTGTGTTTTCTTCTTTTTAAAATGCATCTATGTTTTTACTTTTAATATAGTCAAGTGTTTTTCTTTTTTTTCGCCTAGTATCTAATTTTATGTCTTGACAGAAAATGATTTCCTGGCCAGTCACATACATATAATATTTTATATATATAATATACATAATATAATATATATAAATATTGTTATTTTATTTTCTGATAAAAGCTGATTGACTTTGCTTTTGACCTTTAAGTTTTAGCTCCACTTGCATTTCCATCTCTGTGTGGTGTGAGGTAGGCATCAACCTTCAATTATTCCATCTACCTGCGAACAGCTGCTGCCTTCTGCTTTCTAATTTCACCTCCATCATGCATCAAGCTTTCAAATAATGTGTGGGTGTATTTCCCTCCTTCATATTTTGTTTCACTTGCTGTTTTTGCGCCTGCACTTCAAATATGGCTTATTACTATTATTTTTAAAAGATTTATTAATGATTCATTTTAGAGAGGAGAAAGAGAGGGAGTGTGCAAGCAGGAGGAAAGGGCAGAGGGAGAGGGGAGGTAGACTCCCAGCTAACTGTGGAGCTGGACGTCGGGCTGGATTCCAGGACCCTGAGGTCATGACCTGAGCAAAAACCAAGAGTCCAACAGCTAAGTGACTGAGCCACCCAGACAACCTTAATTTAGTATTTATTCTGTGTACTATTTTTGTCAAAATATATATCAGGACACAAAATTCTCAGGCTGACTCTTCTTTTCGCCATTTTAGAGTGAGGGGAAAAGAGCAAATTAGGAATTTGAGTTTGTACTTTCACAGGTAATTGGTAGAGGGAAGTTATTATGTTCCATCCCTGATACCTGCTTCATAAAGGCAGCCTCTTCGAAGAGGGGATCCATTAGAGTGGAAATAGAGAAGTGGACTTGGATCAGAATATGTTGGTCTTGTTTTGGACATGCCTTTTGTTGTAAAAGATGTAGAAAATCAATACTACTTTGTGGAATATTACCTCAAAGAAGGTAATAATCATACTATAAAACATTATGCTAATATTAGTTCTTATAATTATAAATGTCTTTTTAAAAAGTGGAAGGAAAAATATAATTAGTCATATATATATGTGCATGCATGCGTGTGAGATGCATTGAGCACCCTTTGTGTACACAGCATCACATAGTGACTTGAGTATTAGGAATAGAAGTAGTAGCAGTATCAGTGGTAGTACTCTAGTAGTACAGTAGTACCAGAGGTAGTAACACTTAGTAACATTTCGGCTGCTAAGTCCTTTGCTCTTTGGAATAAAAAAAGCATTCTTAAGGACTGGCTGCAGTGAAAGATTAGTTTGTTATACTGACATTGGGTGGAGAAATGCCAACTCTAATACTCTCTTGATTCTCAGTTTTAACAAGGATTGGAAGTGACCCCATGGATGGAGGCTTTGGGTTCTTTGCCAGTATCTTTGACAGTCTTGAATGATTAGTTCTGTGACAGTCATTTGAAATGGTGTAATCCCTTTCCTTTAACTCCCTTCTGTGAACTGACCACTGCTCTGTCATCGTTTTTGTTCTCCAACTCCGCAGGCACGATTTCTGCTCCGTAGCGAACATGCATGTGGGTGGGCACTATTGAAGTCCCTCTGCTCCTCTCTGCTCTGCTACTTGGGAAGGGTTCTGTTCTGCTTTAAAGGACTAGCATCTTGGTGCCTCTTTGATTTATCCTTGTTAATGACATAGAATGAGAATCACTGACACTTTTCAACGGGGTGTGCAATTTAGTTTGACTAAGCAAGAGAAAAAAATATGAGATGAGAGGTTCACTCTGGAGATGTGTTCAAAATTATTGTCTTCATAACAATGAATGTGGCATTTAATAATGAAAATAAGAACACCCCCCTCCCACATGGACCATTTATATAAAGCAAAGGAAATAAAGTTATATGAAAATGCATTATAGCTTTGAATGTGTCATATGATTCTAGCGCGTATTAAATAAAAGCATTTACAGAGAGTGTGCTGTGAGCAGATTTGGGAAGAAAATAGATATTCTATACCCTTGGAATAAAAATAAATGTGATCGGAACCCCCATATTTCTTGTTTATTTTTGTGACATTTGGAGAGTTTTATATATGCATAAACGCTGTCTCTCTCTCACTCCACATATACAGACAGAGAAGGACATATGCGTATATACATTACTGAACAGGAAAAGTATTCAGGAAAGTATATAAAAACAAAAGTAACGTTAGTGGTTTTTCAATGATAAGCTAACACGAAACACAAAAATGTGACAGAGACTGAAGTTTTAATAACTGGAATGGGCTTTATCCAAAACTCAGTAAAATGTCTTTTTTTTTTTTTTTTCTTTTGGACCATACAATTAGAACGAAGAGTTTCTCTGAAACAAACCCCCGTGACCTGGGCCAGTGAGCTCGTGGATCTGGCAGATGTTTGTGGAGGGCGGCATTTTTCCAGGCTCTGTGCTCAGCACTGAGGATGCAGGGGTGCACAGAGTGGGGGAAGAATTTGTGATGCTGAAGAAACAGAAAGAAACTAAAGGAAAACAAATGCGTCTCCTGGAGAATGAGTGGCGAGATAGGAGGCGGGGGCAGTGTATGGGGGGGGCGCCCGTCGTGATGAGATGTATTTAAGGTTTTGTGCATTTTCTAAGTACCATAGACAATGACTAGAGTGTCTCATGTCATTCGGCATCATATTTGAAGTGAGTCTTTGTGCAGACAGCTGTCATTTCTTGAACGCACATTATACGTTTTGCACTGGGCTAAAGGTTTTCTCTCTCCTTGCTTTGTATCTACAACAACCCTAGAATTGCTTCTTCAATGGGGAAAAGTAAATCTGAGAGCTGCGTTAGGAGATAGTTGGATGGTTAGGTAGCCAAGGTCAAGACCCCCAACAAGAAGATGCAGAGTCAGGACAGCTAAGATAAAGTAGCACTAAAGTCCTACTTTGCAGCATCAACAGGACCCCACTGACGTTCAGCTGCACAGTCTTTGCAGAAATAACTTCTGCAAAATGTCCTGAAATAAGACAATGAACCACAAAAGCATTTTCAATTATCACCGGCAAGGGGCAGTTAAGACCTAAGCCCCAAGAAGTCAGGAAAAAAAAAAAAAAAAAAAAAGACCATCAGCACTTGGACATGAACCTAATAGGAAGACAGATATTTGACCAAAGCCCCTGACTGGCACAACTCAGCACACCCTGAATGCTTAAGAAAGTTCTGCAAAAGAGCTCATAAAACCCCCTAAACATAGAAACTTCAGGGGCAACCCATTCAGGCTCCCTCCCCTCCAGGAGCTTTCTACTGTTGCTCAATCAACTTTGCTTTGCTGCCCACCACTGTTCTTCTGGTCTACATCTTCATTCTTTAAAAGGGTGTGACCAAGAACCACGGGCCCTGAAGGGACACAAATCCTCTAATAACCTGAAGCTATTTTAACTGAACTCAGGTCACCAGTAGTTGGCCGGGTTGAAGTTGGAACTGATGTCTCTATCTCGGAAGCCCATGCCCCAGAGCACTCTACTAACTGACTTCCTAGTGTGTTCCATTGAGCCACTAGTGCATATCTCAGGAGGTAGAAAAGCCAGGCACTACTGACTTCTGTCCAGGAATTTTCTAGAACAGTGGCTGGTCATTGTTACTTGAGTCATTGTCCGTGGTAGTAGTTAAAGACTAAGTAAAAGGATCTCTCCTGGATGGCAGTCCCCTTCCAGCTGTGCTCACCATTTGGTTTAGTCAACATGAGAAGGAATGAAAGGGTAAGCTCCCTCCAGTAGCACTGATTTGGGTAATGATCTGTAATGTAATGGCACCTCGAGGGCTACCCTGAAATGGGGCTGCCCAGCTGGTTCTCAGCTGGTTGGCTTATTTTGGCCCATGTTTCACAGACACCATCTCTTCTCCCCAAATTAAAAAAAAAAAAATGGTATACTAATCTAAAAACTGCTCTTCATGGCTTTTCTCCTCTGTATCAGCAAACTTTTTTCACATTATTCACTATTGCTCAGCTTGTCTGAGAGCACAATTATTTTTATGTAAGGGAGAAATCTTGTCCTAGGTAACTCATCCACAAATAATAGATCATTTGGGCTCAAGTTATTCTGACTCAGTAAATGCTTAAACCATTAACCCCTCTAGATTGGTCCTACGTCATTTACTCCACTCTTTTTTTTTTTTTTTTTAAAGATTTTATTTATTTATTTGAGAGAGAGAGAGACAGTGAGAGAGAGCATGAACGAGGAGAAGGTCAGAGAGTGAAGCAGACTCCCCATGGAGCTGGGAGCCCGATGCGGGACTCGATCCTGGGACCCCGGGACCATGACCTGAGCCGAAGGCAGTCGTCCAACCAACTGAGCCACCCAGGCGTCCCCATTCACTCCACTCTTAATCTCGGTCTTAATTTGTTTACTCCACTCTTTCACCTTAGCTCTTTCTCCTCCCCTTACCTCACCCCTTCCTAAACCCACGGCCGCTTCCCCAAACTAACTTCCCTTCTCTTCCCTCAGAAGGCTTCCAAAGGGCCCAACAACTACATCTGTAATGAGAACTTCCCTGACTTACTATAATGACCACAGCCCAGTGACATTTTTTCTGGTTCCTAAAATAGAGATATGAGGACTACTTATTGCCAACCTTATGGACCCCCAGCAAATCTCTCCATCTCAAATAATGAAGTCCAGAGAGAAATACTGGCCCTGGAAATGAAGGGTGGGTGTGTCTCTTCTCAATGCAAACATTGTCTGAAAGGAACTGTGAAGAGTCAAGACTTACCATCTTCATGCTTCCTAACTGTCCCCTCTCCTTGTGCCCCAGGGAGGAGGGTTGAACCCCTTTGAAATTCCAAAATTTATCTGACTCATGCTTAACTCGAGTTCACTTGAAATAAGAAGAGTGACCACGTGATTCATCAACCAAACTGATAAACTGAGTTAAGGGGGATGTCATGAGTAACTATCCCAAGGTCATATACATAAAACTACTTTCTTGAGAGCAAAGGAAATGTAGTTCTCCTAAAAATATGCAATATGATAAGAGTTCATGGAGTAAAATGACATGTAGTAGTCAACATTTTCTTTTTTTTTCTTTTATCCTTTCTTTTGACTCTCTCCTTTTCCTTGCTATGCTGTTCTTTCCCCTAAACACTATTTAAAAGTTCAGGTGTTTGCTGTGATGAGGACTGGATGGTATATGGAAGTGAGGAATCGCGAAATTCTATTCCTGAAACCATTATTACACTATGTTAACGAATTAGAATTTTTTTAACTTTTTTTTTTCTTTTCAGCATTAACAGTATTCATTGTTTTTGCACCACACCCAGTGCTCCATGCAATCCATGCCCTCTCTAATACCCACCACCTGGTACCCCAACCTCCCACCCCCTCCCTTCAAACCCTCAGATTGTTTTTCAGAGTCCATAGTCTCTCATGGTTCACCTCCCCTTCCAATTTCCCCCAACTCCCTTCTCCTCTCTAACTCTCCATGTCCTCCATGCTATTTGTTATGCTCCACAATAAGTAGAATTTAAATTTAAAAAATTGAAACAGAAAAATGAAAAAATACTTTTCACTTTCAAAATTAATAAATAAGTAAATAAAAATTCAGATGTTAACCCATACTGGTTACCCATCTGCTTATGGGATATGCTTTTTTTTCGAAGTTAATTTGCATTTTTTTTCTCTGAAGGAGCTATCTGGACCCCTGCTTTTGGGGAAAATGGACTAAAAAGATTTTCTGCATCTGGGCTTCTGCTTCAAAAGGAATAGGTGTTGTGACCTTTATAATTTCCTCCTCTGGCCCAGATGTTATTAATTACATCATCCAAACATAATTCAGTTTTCTCACTTGAGGCAGATTCACTAGGCAGTTCTCACTATTTTTAATTAAAAATATTAAACATCAAAATGTATCTCAATTTTATAACCTGTGTAATTTATCTCTTCTGAGAAAAGACATCTCGATTTTAGTGTGATTTATTTAATAAATGCAGGTAATCATAAAAGCTGCTATTAATTGTGTGGAAAGAGGCAATGTCTCTGTTGGAATGTAAACATGATTTTGACAAAGGAATCCTTAACAACACTTCATACACAACAACACTTCATACAACACTCTGTAATTTTAGACTGAAAAACTGGCAAAAAAAAGGGGGGGGGGTAGAGAGAGAGAGAGAGAGAAAGAGAGAACATGAGGAAGATTTCTAAAATACTATTTTGAGTCAGAATAAAAACAATGGATGTGATACTAGGTTGGGAACCCAGCAGTTAGGATTGTGTTCTTGGCTTGGTCTATATGATATGGACAATTAAACTCTCTGGGCCTCAGCGTTCTTCTTTATAAAATGTAACCACATTTTACTATGTCATGGCCAAAGTTCTCTAAAATTCTTTTAATTAGTATTAGTTAGTAAATCTGTAAACTCCGGTGGGATTTGACAGGACATCTCTCCTGTGTCTGGCTTGTCCCTTTGATGGCACTCCCCAGAGTCAACCTGCAGTGAGGCAGTATTTGGCGGGTAACACAGGAGGTCGCCCTTCATGGGGCCCTGGGTCACAAGTTGATTTTGGAGCCTCAGTGTCCTTAGCTGTGACATTGTGCATTAGTACAATCTTCTGCCATTGTCATGAATTGTGGCAGAGTGGATTACAATTATGGCTACAGTCATCATTTTTGTTTTCATTCTACTCTGTCATCTACAATTGACAGTGCATTAACATAGCATTAAATAATCCTAGAATCATAGGTCCCCATTTTATTGATGAAAATGGAATCTGTCCCTCCACAGAGATGGACATCTCACTGACTGTCAAACGGGCTATGCTCATTCCCGTTTCTTGGGGTCTCCTTGTGAAGGTCCACTTACCGAGACCCCCTTTGACTTTCTTCTGCCTATCCAGTGCTATCCATCCTTTACATATCAGCTCAGATCCCACCTCTTTGCTTGAAGTCGGTCCCTACTATGTTAGCCTACATGACTGTTCTCTGTGAATCGCTATACACCTTGCATCATTATCCGTGAACTTTAAGGGAAAGAGCGTGAGCTGTGGAGTTGATACACTTTAGTTCCCACCGGGGATTTTTATAACTAGGAAATGAGCTAAGTGATTTTGGAAAATTATTTAACATCTCTGGTTCTGTTTCCTAATATTTGAAATGGAAACCATGTCACATACCACCAAGGGTTGTTCTGAATAGTAAGTGAAATAAACTTGTCAAGTATCTGATGTACATTACAAGCTGAGTAAATGTTTATTTCTCCCAATTGCCTACTACATTAATCTATAAGAAATCTATTTTGAGCTAAAAATACACACACACATATACATACATATATACATATATATATATGTGATATAAAAATGTCTTATTTTCCAAAAAGATAATATAAGTCTTTTAAAACAGGATAACTCTTTTAAATTTTTTATTATAAAATATAACTTTTGGATACATGATAATCATTAAGTAAAACATTGCTTTAAAACACTTGTCAGTAAGACAAATTTTGTTGTTTGCATAAGAACAATCGAAACAGAGCCAAGTCTTGGGTGGCTCTTTTAATATGATTCCCTTGATCATATTAAAAAAGATATGAGTAGCTTTATAACAATGCTCATATGGTAGAACAACATATGTAAAGAGATTTACATAAAGGCAAAGGGATAATAAAATAAAATAATAAACTTGACAATCAAAACGAATGCCAAGAATTCTTATCTAATTATTAAAGGTGGATTGAAAATTTCACCCTGAGCCTACTCAGAGAAATGAGTGGGCTCTTTAATTTATATTTCCACCTACAAGTTTTCTATTGTTCTGGAAGACTTCCTTGGGGTACCAGGAGAAAAAGTCTTGGCATTTCAAAATCAGGGATTTTTGCCCAGGTCTACCTAGGTGTAATAAGCAACGTCTATCACGTCCCTCTGGAGTTTATTTATCTGCTCTATTTTACGAGATTAAATCAGTCAGTAGCATTCAAGTGTACAAAATCTCAATGAAAGTAGCTCCAGCGACATACATTGAGTTTTCTGAAATAGTGTTTCTGAACCCTCATGGAGAAGAATCAAGGGGCTAAACTTGTGTGAAGATAGGTGATTTCAGAAGGAGACAACTCGACTTTCTGCCAGGATATCCTGGAGAGAAATCAGCAATGCCTAATTGTTATGTGGCCCTTAGACTGTCACTGAAATAAGTAATGATACAATATCTATAGGATGTTGATGTTTCCTTTATGAATACTTATCTCTGAGTTTTGCTTCCATTATGACAATCTTTCCTTGAGGATCTATAAATACCCTTTCCTTGTACATTCTTTCATCTTAGAAGCACTATTTTTGTACATTTATTAACAGATCCCTTTACATATGGTGTGGAAGAATGCTGAGACATCATTAAAAGAATAATGTCAGTTAATAGGAATCCAATTATTACCCTAATAAATTATTTTAATAATTTAATTTTAATAGAATGAGCAAGATATCAAAACTCAAATCAGCTTTGGGTTGTTTTTTTGTTTTTGTTTTTGTTTTTTTAAAACTTACTTTCATAACATGTCCCTGAGATGAGTATGAATTTTACTCATTCTTTAAAACTTTAGGATATATAGCTATATGATCATATAATTATCAAAATCTGCAAGTGATGACTCTTTAGTCATATTCTTCTTAGTTGTCAAAGAAAGATTAAATTAGTCTAAGTGTCCTTATAGAAACAAGGAAATGGACCACCTCAGTATTTTCCATGTGTGAGAGGGAAAGTTTTTTGTACCCAAGTATGTTGGGGAGACATGGATTAAAACAAGATAGACATTTGGGGTGCCACATAAGTGTTAGACTCTTGATTTTAATTTAGGTCATGATGTCAGGGTCATGAGATCAAGCCCTGTGTCTGGATCTGTGCTGAAAGTGGCCCTACATAAGATTTGATTTTCACTCTCCCTCTGTCTCTGCTCCTCCCCCCATGATCTCTCTAAAATAAATAACATATCTTTATATTATATAAATAAATAAATAAATCTATTTGATTTTTCTTAATAATAAATAAATAAATCTTTTTAAAAAAAGATAGACACTTATTCTATCTTTAAAAGTTCTCAACATTTTAATTCTTCATTTAATCAGACTTCTAACCCAAAACACACATTTTTTGAATATGCTGACTGAGTTTTCTGAGGTGGATTTCCCTTTATGGGAACACTGTTGACTCTAACCAGCCAAAATGACTTCTAAATGTTTCTCATATTTTCCTAGCAAATGACTGGTGTTCAGTGACTGGGATAGATCCTTCTCCAGAAGGGGCCTTGCTTGTGAGTCACTGTTGTTCTCCCTTTAACATTCAGAACTGTGTAGAACAGCCTTGGAAACAAGATTGATTAGGTAGAGACAGAGCTCTTCTTATGTCTGGGTCAAAGAAACTTTAGAGAAGATAAAGTCAAGTTCATCAGGTTTGGTTCAGTTATAAGAGGGTCAGAATCAGAGGGTAGGGGTCATTTTAAGGTGATTGAGCCCAGAATCTTTAACTCACCTCTTCTAAGCCAGTCCACAAGAGCTCTTGTGTGAGTTTCAAAGAATGCTATCATAGCCATTCTAATACTCAGACCAGGCAGCTTATGAACAACAGAAATCTATTTCTCACAGTTCTGGATAGAAGTATAAGATGAGGATGTCAGCATAGATGGGAAAGGGTTCTCTTCTGGTGGAACATTTCTCATATCCTCCCATGTGGAAGGGGCTTAGGGGGCCTTTGGTTGGGCACCTCACCTGTGACTCCATCTCCCAAAGTCCTCCCCTCTTAATACCATCACTTGGACATTAGGTTTTCAATACACGAATTTTTCAGGGACATATTCAGATGATGGCAAATGGTACAGGAAAGTACTACAGTAGGAATAAAATCTGAGGTAACTTGTTTTCTTTATAACACCAACTTAAATGTGTGGCCTTATAACAAGGATGACTGATGAACGTTATCCTCATTTGGGATTTTGGGTCCTCATACTGGACCACAGAGAGACACAGCAGCCCAAGTGATGATTCATTAAGGGCTTCTGTGCCCCGGAGAAGTAGTGAGTACAAGACTTCATGATAACATTTCAAAATACCAATTAAGTTTCCTTAGATTTTCTTCATAGTTGATTCTCGTGGTTGACCCAGAAATTAGTCACAAATTGAGTCAAAAATATAATTATGGAGATACTCAAGGTTCATGAATTGAAATGGGTTTATTTCTCTCTTCTCTCCCCCTTACTTCTTAGATTCTGGAGAGCAGAGAGGACGGGGGTGAGGAAAAGGAGAAAATTTTTACCCATCTGCTTATCCCTGGCCTGAGGAATCCTTGGTGGGTAGAGTGGGCTCTGGCAACTTTAGAGGAGAGAAACAGTAAAGAAATATATACATATAATGATGCCAATTGATGATGAGTTCTTTTTTTTTTTTTAAGGTTTTATTTGTTTATTTGACAAAGAGAGAGAGATGGAGAGAGCGAGCACAAGCAGGAGGAATAGCAGGCAAAGGGAGAGGCAGACTCCCTGATGATCAATGAGCCCAATATGGGGCTCAGTCCCAGGACCCTGGGATCATGACCTGAACTGAAGGCAGCACTTAATGGACTGGGCCACCCAGGTGCTCAGTGATGTGTTCTATAAAGAAAAATTTATCAAGATAGGAGAACAGAAAACAAAGAGATGTGTATGTATGTATGTGTGTGTGTATTTATATAAGGGAAAAGTCTCTACAGTAGTAACTGAGGAAGCAAGCCATCCAGGTATCTGTCATAGCAAACACAGAGGCATGGAATCTTGCTCTCTGGGACTGCAAGGCATTCTGTATGAACTAGTCTGAGCAAGGAAAAAGCAAATGGGAGCTGAGGTTAGACTGATAAGTGGAGCCAGATCACAGAGGGTCTTTCAGGCCATAGTGAACCTTTGTTTCTTACTCCTGATGAGATAGGAAACCACTGAAGATTTTAGGCAAAATGACATTTGCCTCATGTTGCCAGTAGTTCTGAGATCCACTTTTTTTTTTTCTTTTAAACCAAAGATGAGGCTAGACTGTAGCTTGGTTGAGCTACAGTTACTTTATCCCAATTCAAAATTTTTGAGGAAGAATTCTGATTGTTATTTTCTTGGCTCTTGGGCCTTACAATGATAATGTGGTTGCCATTGCACCAAGCATTACATAATTACATGTCAAGGTCTACAGGCAGGAAGGAAGGGACTTCTTCCAGTACTTTTCTCTCTCTCTCTTTTTTTTTTTTTTTAGATTTTATTTATTTATTTGACAGACAGAGATCACAGGTAGGCAGAGAGGCAAGCAGAGAGAGAGGAGGAAGCAGGCTCCCTGCTGAGTCGAGAGCCTGATATGGGGCTTGATCCCAGGACCCTGGGATCATGACCTGAGCTGAAGGCAGAGGCTTTAACCCACTGAGCAACCCAGGCACCCCCAGTACTTTTCTCTTGAATGGGGAAGAAAATCTTTCCTGGAGCACCTTCATTACTTACACAGTTGATCCTTGAACCACATGCGGTGGGCATTGTGCAAGTCCACTTATATGTGGGGTTTTTTATATATAAGTACAGTATCATGCTGTAAATGTATTTTTTCTTCCTTATGATTTTCTTAATGATATTTCCTTTCCTGTAGCTTACTTTGTTATAAGAATAGTTTATAATACATGAATAATACAGAACATAAAAATATGAATTCCTTGATTATGTTACCAGTAAGTTTCCTGGTCAATGTAGGGTATTAGTAGCTAAGTTTTTAGAGGAGTCAAAATTTATACAGGGAGTTTTTTGACTGCTTGGGATAAAGGGGGTCAGCACCTCTGACTCCCCACGTTGTTCAAGGATCAACTGTACCCTCAGGTTGTACTGGAAAAAGTTCAGCTGTATGCCCACTTCCAATCTACAATAGCAAAGGGAGAACAGGATTCACATGACTGACTTAGACTCAATGTGTTCATCTCTTAAAGCTGAGCTAAGATTTCTTGAACACAATACCTTCCCCACCCTCAAATATTTGAACAAAATTTGGATTCTATTGGTAAGGAGCGTTGCGTAGGAAGCCAGCCCTGTCTTAAATATCCCTAAAAAGAGATCACTGTCTAACTAAAGAGGTGCAGAAAAGAGAAAAATGATATAAAATCCCAATAACATTCCATAAAAGAAGACTACAAAGAAGTGTTGTCTATTATTTAAGACTTTTCTTTTTTCATTTTTTTCCACATCCTGATTCTGTGGCTTTGTATAGTCTTTCATGGTTTATTAAGCATCTCAGAAATCTGCTGTTCCCAAAGTTTATTAATTTTTCCCAAGTCATTTTGTTTGCAGGGCTTTCTAAATATGGACTTGTAAAATGTTTATTTACTTTACTTCAGGCGTCGAGTTACTGAATCATCCCTTTGCTAACTCTAAATTAGTCTAAAAGATAGTTCAAACTCAAAGCATTTTTCCTTTTTAGGAAGAGAGTGACAAAAATAAGAAAACCCACTCTAAGAAAAGAAAAAAAAATGCTCACCCTAAAAATCAGCGCAGAAAAAGGGTAGTTTCTCCTTAAGTACCACAGATCATCCTCCTCAGAGTTGGACCAGGCTATGAATTTCTTGAACTGTTATGTATGTGTCCAGAGCCCTCAATCTGGTGCCCTTTGATTCCTGGGGGAAGCCTCCTTTCCCTGTTCTCACGTAGCCCTAAGGTTACTTTGCTTTGTTCTTTCTCCAATCTTTCAAAATTTTCATAAAGAATTTATTCAGTCAGAATTGCCACATACAAATGCAGATTAGGACAAGAACCATTAGCTATCATTCCCATGGGTGTTTTCGTTGAAGAGTAAGTCTTACATCGAAAGAATGCATCTCTACATTGTCATCTAAGCGCCATGGCAGGAAGCCGTTGTGGAGCGCTCAGATGACGCGGAGGGGGTTGGCCCTGTTGACCTCACATGGTGTTTGTTTGTTTGTTTACTTCTGAAGTCAGCCTGATTGTCCAGTTTGCTTTGGAATTGATGCATTGAGTCTCCTTCTGAGAAGCAAAATGACAAGCATTCCTTCATCTTTAAGGGAAAAAAAAAAGGTATAACATAAAAAAAAAAATTGTAACATGGAAAAGTACTGGACAAAATATTGTGATCCCGAACAGTGTTCTGAGCCAAATTTTTTCTCTGGTAAATGCTAAGACTTTAAACTAATGCCTCAGAACCTTGGAATGTACGTCCTCATGCTTCAGTTGAAGGACCTAGATGGAGTAACCTCAAATGCTTTTCTAATTCTTCTGATTCCTTAACTCATGCTTCTTCAGGAACCAGTACTCTGTAAGGAGGAAAAAAATACGAGGAAAAAAAAATGGGACCAAAAATGTATGAACCTTTCGAAGTTGTTGATAAATTTGCAAATGGACTGGGAGAACAATCAGAGACCAAGGGGAAACCATGTGTAACCAAAGCCAATGGGAGTACCCAGAAGAACCGCTCTCATAACCCACTGCCAAGGACAATTAAAGGAGATGACCTAGGCAAGATGTGGCGAAGGCTGTAGGACAAAGACTGATGATAAAGGATGAGAGAGAAGTGTGCAGTCACAGAGGAGACAGACGAGGCCTACACCAGCATGGTCAGATTAGGCGCAGATCTCAGCACCGGCCTGCGCTGGGGAAGATGCCAGAAAGGGAATAATCGCAGGGTCATAGATCAGGGAATAGAGGTGATAATTTAGGATGGATTTGGAAGAACCCCATGATAAATTTCCTTCTAAATAGGGAAACTATGGATTTTATCATCCTAAATTTCCTTCTAAATAGGGAAACTATGGGGTATGTGTAAGAGTAAAAAGAGGAACCGTGAATACTGACTCTAGGATAATGGATGTCACTGGTACTATTTCAGGAAAGCTGGGGCGATCCCAGGTAAGCTGAGGCTTATGTTCCTCTGCTTATAAGGACTGTACTTCTTGTCCCTGTAGAGGTGGAAACATCTGAATCCTAGGTTGAGATTGCAAAGACTTTATTTAGGTGGTAAAAGCAGAGCCTGCCTTGGGTATGGTCTGCTCTAAATTTTAGTTCTCTCTCCATCAGCTCCCTACAGACACAAACATATGATACAGCATGTGTTATGTTGCAGATCTTTCCTGTGTGGGATTGCTAATTATACCTAAGGGAACAGAAGACCTCCCTGAGAGCAGAAACACGATGTGAGGGTGATAAACTATGGAGCTAGACCTACACACGGGGGGGAGAGATAGAAGAAATCAAGGACTGTAAACAATTCTAAAAATTGTCTTAGAATATACACTGACTCTTCCAGATGGGTCTCTTTGCTCCACTTTCCCTGACATTTGTGGGCTCAGTTCCTGCCTCTGAAGTCTCTAAGTTTTGCTCGTGGTGGGCCATGCGCGAACATCTTTGGACGTTCCCAAAGACACGGACGCTCGCCCTGAGCGCTGGCTCTGTGCTTGGCTCATTCCGTGGCCATACTGCCTCCGACGTTCCTCTCTGAAGAGTCAGAGCTCCGACTCTCTCCAAGAGAGTTTCCAGAACACCGCTCTGAGAGTCAGCCAGTCAGATGGGCAGATGGGGCTAGATAAATATGGTTCCTGCTATCATGGAGTTTGGGTTCTGGCAGGGAAGAAACAGGATTACAAGTAAGATCCTAGGAAGGAGAAGTTCAGCATTTTATGGTAGCTGTAATTACGTGCTCTCCCATTAGTCAGGACGCCAGATAAACAGATTATGTACTGATGGTTATACTAATACAACAATGATACCATTGATTGAGACCCTATTCATGAACCACTTGTCAAGGGCTTATGCAAGCATCTTGAATCCTTACAAAACTCCGTGGTATCAGTGTAGCATTGCTGAATTACACATAGAATATGTGTGGCATTGAAAAGGTTAGGCGACTCCCACAACACCCCATGACTGGTAAATAGTAGAGCTGGGACTGAGACTGGCATCTGCTTGGATCCCGAGCCCGCGTGTTTTCATTGTGCCGTATTTGTTTTCTCTGAACACCAGTCTCTTCTCTTCACCTGTGAAGTGAGGGTGTGAAAGTCTAGCTCGTGGCACTGAGGATTGCGTGTGATAATGTTTAAAACAACCAAACAAAAGAAGGGCTGTACAGGCAATCAGATTAGATCTCCCAAGCCTCCTTGAGGTCTACATCTTGGAACTAAAGTATTCTGAACCAAAGTATTCTCTTAACCGCTTTTAAAATGGCTTCTCCTTCTTTTAAATTACAGCTCTGTTGGAGTTCGTAAAACCTACCTCTTCCTATCAGCACACATGGTTCTTGTCCGAATTCCAAAAGTAACAACGGGAATGAGAAGGATCATCCCATAGATAACATCAGGTATGCACTTACTACGTTGTATGTATTTTGAAAATATGGTTGACTCTCAAACAACATAGGGGTGACCAAAATTTGGGTATAACCTATGATACCCCCAAAACTTGACTACTAGGAGCCTACGGTTGACCAACAGCCTTAACAATAGCATCAACAGTTGATAAACACATATTTTGTGTGCTTATATGTATTATATAATGGACTCTTACAATACAGTAAGCTGGGGAAAAGAAAATACTGTTGAAAAAACCATAAGGGGGAGAAAATACACTCCCAGGGCTACACGACAAAAAACCCATGCATCAGCAAACCCATGTGGTTCAAAGGGTCCTATTGCTCAAGGGTCAATCGTGTTATGCAATTGAATTTAAGCAACTTATGCGACAGGCACTTCGATTATCCATACACAGAGCAGAGAAAACTAGGACACAGTTCAACAAGCTTCCATGGGTCTGTGAAGGGACCAGTCATGGTCCCTTCCCTGACTTCCATGGGCCAGTGAAGGTCAGAACTGTATTCAAATCCACAGTTCACTCTAGACCGCATGTTGTTCATTGCTTACTACTGTTGACAATTCAAGGATCTTACAATATCCGAGCAGGTAAGAATTTAGTGATATGTACAGATTATCCTCCAAGTGAAACAATTAGACAGATTGGTAGAAGGTTGGAAGAAAAATATTCTTTCCCTCACACACACACTTACCTAAGTAAAACCCAGTCTCATCATAAAAGCCATTTTATATGGAAATGAGAGCTTTGGGGGACTTAGAGTTGCAAGGGGAGGTCAGTATTGAGGAGAGTATTTTGGAACAGAAGCAAAGAACACTGCCCACAAAGCATGAAAAGCATTTCTCATCTACTAAAATGATAATGTTAAGGAAACTAGAGGAGACCGGAGTGTTGGAAATGGTTAGGTGATTTGATACCAGCTGGAGGGACCATTTGAAGAGTGGAAAGGCAATGATGGGTCAAAGGGTATCGATTTCCAAAGCCATGGAATCAGCTGGGCCATAGAAGAACTGGCTGGGGACTGAGGGTAGAGGGAAAAAAAACATTGTTTTTAGAGTATTTTTTTTTTTTTTAAAGGAAATCAGAGGTATAGCAGACTCTGAATGCCATATTTTCAAAGTCCTAAGGCAGGTGGGGAATGTGCTCACCTCTGAACTTGAGGAAGCGCCTGGAGAAATCAGGAAAGACAAAGATATTTTATTCTTCATTACTGGGAAACTAAGAAAGAGAGGCAAGGGAAAGAACACATATATTTATAAACTTTTATTGCAATAATTTATTCTACATCAAGTCCGCTGAAATAATATGGAACTATATAAGTTTTCCCATTGTTTGCCATATTTTAATAAGATCAGTGCTTCTCCTCGTTGGCTTCAGGCTTGCAATATCCCTCCTTGAGACAAGTGCCCTGACCCCTTAGGATTCAGAAACTTCTCAGGACTTTCCATCTCTTCAGCCTAGTGTGGTGGTGGCTTCCCAGGACAGCTAAATGATAGTCGCCTCACTGTTCCTGTTCACGCTCAGCGTCTCATCTTCTGTATCATTGATTCTCTACACCCCCTTCTCTCTGTTGCAACTACAGTGTCTTTAGAATACCCCTTTGTGTGGAAGGGGCTGGTTGCATTAGTTTTCTCGGGCCTCTGTTTTAATGAATTGCCACAAACTGGGTGCTTTAAAGCATGTATTTTCTCACAGTTTAGAATGTCCCAAGGCCCCAAATCCAAATGTCAGCAGGCTTGGTTATTCTGGGAGGCTCCGAGGGATGATCTGTTCCATGCTTCTCTCTGAAATCCCGGCGGGGAGGAGGCTGAAACCCTTGGTGCCCCTGGCTTGTAGACCCATCAGTCCAGTCTCTGCCCCCAACTTCACACAACATTCTTTTCTGTGAGTCTTTGTCTGGACTATCCTCTCCTTTCTCTTGTAAGGACATTAACCATTGGATTAAGGACCCGCCCTAAATCCAGGATGATCTCACTTGAGATCCTCAAGTTAATTATACTTGCAAAGACCTTATTTCCAAAGAAGGTCACACTCATAGGTACTAGGAGTTAGGATTTGGACATATCTTTTTGGAGCCACTATTTCACCTTCTGTAGATTTTCTTCTGCTTTTCTGTTTAGACCATAAGAAGCAGAATGGTCCGCACTCTCACATTCTCAAGTGTCGGTGTTCAATAAAATGTTCTAGGATGATGGAATTGTTGTCTCTGCATGGTCCAATTCAGCAGTCCAGAGTGGCTACTGAGTACTTGAACTGTGGCTAGCGCACCTGAGGGACTGAATTTTACAATTTATTTCACCTGAAGTCATTTAAAATTGAGAAATTGCATTAGGCAGAGCTGTTCTATAAGGAAAAATTCGCAAACACCAGTCAGAGTAATTCAGTATAATGGATGTTATGAGAGTGGGCGCCTTTCAGGAAAGTGGAGTCAGTGACAGTCAGAAAAACAATGATGTGGGAGTGGGGCTTTGTAGGGCTGGAGAGCAGCTTTCAGATATCAAAATAACATGTGTGGAGGCGCAGAGGGGAGAAGCGAATGCCTGACAGCATCTTGAGCACGGGGGCTGGAGTAAGTGAGGATTCCGAGGTAACTTGTAGATAACTCAGCCATCGTGCTGGACAACGTGACCCACACCCACCTGCATAAAAGAGGGGAGTGAAACATTCAAACTTTTTTGAATTTGTTTTCCAGCTTTATTGAGGTATAATTGACAAATATTGTATATGTTTAAGGAGTCCAGTCTGATGATTTAATATAGAAGTCCATTGTGAAATGATAACCGCAATCAAGTTCATCAACCTATCCATCACTTTCCATCCTTGCAATTTTGTGTGTGTGTGTGTGTGTGTGTGTGTGTGGCCAGAACATGTAAGCTCTACTGTCTTAGCAAATCCCAAACAGTCAACCTCATATTAACTGTAGTCATTGTGCTTGACAGCATATCCTCTACAATGTAATTGTCCCATGTAACTGACATTTTGTATCCTTTGGCTCTGCATTTCCCCTATTCCCAGTCCCTGGTACCCACCATTCTACTTTCTGCTTTTATGACTATGCCTATCTTAGATTGCACATATAAGTAATATCGCACTTTTAAAAACATACCTTGAAGCACCTGGGTGGTTCTGTCCATTAAGCATAGGACTCTTGATTTCCACTCAGGTCATGATCTCAGGGTCCTGAGAACCAGCCTTGCACTGGGCTCTATGCTCAGTGGGAAGCTTGTCCATCCTGCTCCCTCCTACCCGCCACCCCCCAACCCCCCGCTTGTGCTCTCTCTCTCTCTCTAAAATAAATAAATAACATATTTCAAAAATAACATAAAACATAATCTTACCTGGAAGCAGAATGGAAATTGGGTTGGAGCAGGGGCAACCCAGAACAAAGTTTCCCTTTTGGGGGCTCTGTTAACATACATATGGTGTGCACCAATCCACACCGTAACCCAAATTTCAGAGTTGAGGAAACCATGCTGAGGTCATGCGCGAGAATTACATCCATGTTTCAATTCTGCTTCTGCAAGCTAGTTAGTAAAGGCATTGCATTGCTTAGAGCATAAAAGCCTTTTTAAAAATCTCTTTGCTAATTTCTGAGGCAGTGGAGGTATTACAGGCAATATGTAAAAGAAGGAATAAAAAGACCCCTATGGTAGTTCACCTTCTACACAGAATCACTTTGAGAGAGGGCAAAGCTGTCCATCTTTCCGTTGTGGGCCCTTTAGATTTGGTGACAGTAGTAATTCTTCTTGTAATTCTTGGCTAATGCATAGCGTTCACGTTAATTTCTGCCATTAGACAGGTCTACCGTGCACCATGACGGTTTCTACTCTGTAATTGTAGGGATCCTCCTTGATCTAAAAGAATATTATGACATTGTGAGCTTACAGGGGAGACAATTCATGACTGACACAATAAAGGCTTAAATTATCCTGCTTTTGATGATGAGAGATACAGAGCGGCATTTTTTTTTTTAACTTTTGCAAAATTAGGATTTAGCAGCTGTTAAGAAAATTTCTTGTATAATGAAAGTGGATGGCATTCAGACACAACCAATTCCAGGCCTGCCTTGAGGAAACCTTTTATTTCAGGAAGAGATTAAAATTTCAAAGCTGTTTTCCGGTGGCATTTTTATTGATAAACCTGCATTTAAAGCAGACCTTTAAAAAATGCATGAGATGCACATAGCCAGAACATACCATGTTAGAAGCTGCCGCCTGGAGCCTGAAGCCCACAGCATTTTACATACTGCTCCGGACAGTCTCCAAGATGTGTTTTGACATATGTTAAATTTTTTACACTCAGCTTTATTTGATGAGAAAAAGTTGACCTGGGTGGGGGGTGGGGCAGGGTGGGGCATGAGGGGCTAGTTTTGCTTTTTATATTAAGTCAGTAAAGACTGTTTACTTTTTTTTTTTTAACTGTCCAGACAAAAGGCATGGAATTAAATTTAGACAAAACAGAAAAAAAAAAAAAAAAAAAACGAAAAAAAGGACTTCTCTCTGGTATGTTCCCTTCATATATAAGTTATCACCCATATGGTTCTCATAGATGACTTGCTATGTACATCATCTTAAAAATTTAGACTTGCTTTATTTTTATCAATGGGAACACTGAAGCCCAGAAAGATAGTGACTCCTTCAAGTTCTCTGATGCTTGGTGGCGATCCATGGCGGGGGCGTGGGGGAGCCTTACTTTCCTCTTTGGTCCACTCTTTCTCTTTTTTGTAATATCGTGCTGAAATCAATCAATCAATCTGTATTTAATATCTACTCAGTACCTCTCATTGTGCTCTACATCAGAAATGACTCTGCACCAGAAGTTTACAATTCTTTAGATAACTAAGCTAGCACACGTGAAATTATTCTCCACATCACCAGCTATGAGGGGAAGTGCAAATCAGAGCCACTGTGTGCTGTCACCTCATAGTTGTCGCAATGGCTGTCATCGAGAGGACAAGAGACACACGTGTTGAGGAGGATGTGGAGAAAAGGGGCTCCTTGTTCACTGTTCGTGTAATGAGAACGGGTACAGCCACTATGGGAAAGAGTATGGCGTTTCCTCAAACAATTCAACAGAGAGGGGCGCCTGGGGCTCTCCATCGGTTCAGCATCTGCCCTTGGCTCAGGTCATGATCCCGGGGTCCTGGGTTTGAGCCCTGCATAGGGCTCTCTGCTCAGCAGAGAGCCTGCTTCTCCCTCTCTCTCTGTCTGCTTCTCTGCCTACTTGTGATTTCTCAATCTCTCTCTGTCTGTCAAATAAATAAAATCTTTAAAAATTTTCAAAATAGAACTACTATATGATTCACAAATCCAACTTGAGTGTGTATCTAAAGGAAATAAAAACAGAATACTGAGGAGGCATTTGCACTCCCGTGTTTATTTTGGCCTTATTCAGAATAGCCAAGATGTGGAACAACCTGAGTGTCCACACACACACGTGTGCATATGCACACAGTGAAATGTTGTTCAGCCCTAAGAAAGAAGGAAACACTGCCGTTTGCAACTATGTGGTTGCGACTATGTGGATGGACCTCAAGGGTATTATGCCAAGTGAGATAAATCGGACTGAGAAAGACAAATACTATGTGATATTACTTACACGTGGACTCTCAAAAACCCAGTCCCTGAGAAATAGAGAGTAGAGGTTACCATGAGCTGAGGCTACTAGATAACTAAGTTCTGGAGATCAAATGTAAGGCATGGTGATTATAACTAATGATACTCTATTATAACTGTGAAGTTGCTAAGAGACTCGATCTTAATTGTTCTCACCACAAAAAATAAGTGACAATTAAGTGATGTGAGAAAGGTATTAGCTAACTCTACTGGCGGTAATTATATTGCAACACATGTATGTATCCAATCAATGCATTGTACCCCTGAAACTTACACAGTGTTATTTGTTAATTACATCTCAACTTAAAACATGGGGCATCTAGATACATATCGGAGAGCAGTTTATTCCACGTTGGGAGAATGGAATGATCGCCGTCTGAGAAACCTGATAATAAAGAGGGGAAGGGAATTCAGAGGCCAATCCTATGTAACAGACTCTGGGAAACGCAAATAAGTAAGGCACAATATCTGAACTATATAAATAATGCATTGATAGCTTGAAATGAGGCCTTCCCGGAAACACCTATGCATTTCTGCTCGGGGATATGTGCTTCTGTTTAACCTCTCCCATTACTTACTAACTCAAGTGGAATTTGTTTCAAATTAATGACATGGAGAGATTTCAGTGGTTTGTTGGTCCACTTTCTCTCTCCTCCTGAGAGAACATATGGAAATGAGGAGCAGTGTCTCTTATCCATGTGGCTGACATGACCTCGCCATATGGACACACTTACTCAGAATATAGTCTTGAGAAACCTTGTTGAATCTCACATATCCTCTGCACTGTCAGAGGAGGACTCGCTAATTGACAGGGTATCTCTAAGAGTAGTTGCCCTTTTGCCATTCCAGAAACACTTCGTTCTCCAGAGAGAAGGTCACAAATACTTCCCCTCACTAGCAGATAGGTTTTGTGCTGACAGCTCCTGATGTCAGGGGAGATCCTTTAAATTAGTTTCTATCAAACTCTGAATATTTTAAAACATAACTTAAGGTGGGCACTCTACATAGCCCAGAGAAGCATACTCAGACAAAAACTAATATTCTAAGCAATGCTGTATACTTGTTCTCAAGTCTTATCCCATGACAAGCCTTTCTTTTTGAAAGTGATTGGTTTCACTGAAATTTTATATTGTCCACACCCCATACCTTATATCAGTTCTCCAAGAAGGGAATGTAGAAGTTTTCTACTTGAAGTTTTAGGAGTTCACTTTTTACCCTATATTATGCATGCAGAGATTTTAAAACAAAATTTTAACTTTTGTTGACTTTTTATGACAATGATCCATGATACCTTTATTAGCCAATATATAAACACACAAAGAAAACAATGAATTTCCCCCAATTTCTAGAAGTAACCACTATTAACACATGACCCCAGACAGAGTTTTGCTACCTAAATAGATGAGTGGATAAATGGAAATAACTTTATAAAAAGAAATGATACTGCACATACTTTTCAAAAAATAAAAGTTGCTACATATTGGTTTACTTGCATTTAACAGAAGCAGCATGTTATAATGAAAGGACTGTAATCTCCAAATTCCAAATAAACATTTTCCCCACTTTCTTTGCTGCAAGAAATGCTATTTCTCTGAATTATCAAGGTAAAAGATGATGAAAAATATGGAGAAATTAAAAGCCATGTTATTTATTAAACTACATTATTTTTTTCAATTAATAGACATAAAAGGAAATTAAAGGATAAGGCACCAGCACTTTCACACTAAGTATGTTTAAATTACTTTTCTACTTGTGTTTGTAAAACTGGCATTATAGTCTAGAATTATAATTCCTAGAATCCTTTAGTGCATCTTCAATGGTTAGAAGGATTCCTGTTCCCTCCTATCCCCTTGCTTCTTGATTCCTCTATCCTTTATTTCTGATTTATCAGTTGTTTGGATGAATTTCATCACCTTCCCTCTCCCAGAGGGCTGCGCTATATGCATTTTCCCTGAGATTTTTATTTGAGAAAGTTTGCCCATTGCCTTTCTGCACTTGGAGTGATGACTGTTAGATCGATGGCTTGGTAGACACAGGGCCCTGGTCTTCCAAGATGAAGTGTTGCTGTGCACTCTCTCACAGATTAGCTTCTCACTAATATGTCCCACAATATGAACCATGTCCTCTGAACTATATGGTTTATATTTTTTTGAAAGTATCTTTCCTGGAAACACCAATGATCCTTATGATGTGGCCTGGTTGCTCTCCGGGACACAGTGGAGTATCACCTTGAGATTTCTTTTGCTGTCATCCTTCACCACAATTCTGTGTTGGGGTCTCTATTTCATGACTCTCATATCATCCTCTTCAGTGGTTTATTCCTGTAAATCGGTCATTCCTATTTTTCAGTTGTATTGCTGGGTGACCAAGATGATATAGTAAGCAGAGGACACCACGGTGCCTATCTTTTGGGTCATCGAGCTCTAATTCTGCTGTCGTCTCCAGATCTGGTGCCCAGTGCCCATTCATTCTACACTCCCACATCATTCCTGGCTTTGATAGCTTCTTCCCTTTTTCCCTTATTTGATGTTCTCTCTTTTTGTTATTTTTTTTCCATTTTATACTAGTTTTTGGTCTACTCCCTAATTTTGGTGGAGTTTTCTTGGTTTCAGTAGTGCCAATAAAACCCAGTTATTTACGGGCACCTGGGTGGCTCAGTGGGTTAAAGCCTCTGCCTGACTGATGTCATGATCCCAGGGTCTTGGGATTGAGCCCCACATCGGGCTCTCTGCTCCTCAGAGAGCCTGCTTCCTCCTCTCTCTCTCTGCCTACCTGCGATCTCTCTCTGTCAAATAAATAAATAAAATCTCAAAAAAAATACAGTTATTCAGATTCTTAATCATTAATCTGTGACTTCTTTAAAACTTTATAGGATCTATTTCTTTCGATTCTTGGCATTACAAAGTCTAGTGATGAGGTTCTACTGGTGAAAAAAGTTCTTGAGTGATTTTTTCTCATTTTTTTTCTTTTCTCTCTGGAGAATTATTTTTCAGATACTAGACCTTCTGGATTAATTGTCCAGTTTTCTTAATTTTGTCTTTTTTGTTTTGTTTTGTTTTCCTTTTACTCTATTTTGGGAAGAGTTTCTCGATCCTACTCTCCAAACTTCCTGTAATTGAAGGGTATTTTTAAAATAACCACTGACTTGTTTAAGTTTCTGAGGGCTTTATTTACCTCCCATTCCTGTTTCATTTTATTCCATTCTTGTTTCATGAATGAAATTTTTCTTTTACCTCTCCAAGGATGTAAATAATGGATTTTAATTTTCTTCCTTTCTGTATATGTCTTCTCTCTACAAATCATTTTTTTTTCTTTTGCTTTCTTATTTGAGTCTCTGTTCTTCATATAAGGAGCTTTCTTCAAGAGTTTGGAAATTCTCAGTTTTGAGGCTCATGATTAAGGTTGTGTGTGTGTGTGTGTGTGTGTGTGTGTGTGTGTGTGTGGCTAAAAGGCTAATTAGAGGTTTTGTGGATATAGTGGGCTTGTTAAACTGAGCTTTACTATATGATAACCTATTAGGCTATTTATTGAACTTAAGTTCAGAATATTTGGATCTTTTCTGTAGGGATGACTGGTTTCCTTTTTTTTTTTTTTTAAGATTTTATTTATTTATTTACTTTAAAGAGGTAAATACTTTATTTATTTACTTGAGAATGAGAGAGAGAGAGAATGAGAGGGGGAAGATCAGAGAGAGAAGCAGACTCCCTGCTGAGCAGGGAACCCAATGCAGGACTCACTCCCATGACTCCAGGATCATGACCTGAACCAAAGGCAGTTGCCCAACCAACTGAGCCACCCAGAAACTGGGATGATTAGTTTCCTTAATGAGAACCCTTCCAGTCTCCTATCTAGAAGGTGAGTGTCTGACTCTACGACAGTAGGACACAATGTAGTCTGCTAGGTTCCAGAAACTTTTGAGGATCTTAGAATATGAATTGGACTTTTTAACATACTTGGATATTTAGTGCACATCAACATGTTTTCTAGTTTTCAATAGATATATAGTTCAATATTTATATAGTTCAATAGTTATTACTATTTCCACTTCTTGTATTCATACCTTCCTTCAGTGCTTATTTTAAAGGAGTATCTTTATTACAGTTGCAGTTATGGTTGTAATAAAGTCAATTGTTAGAATTGGTGTGAGCTTATTTATATATATTCAACCTAATATCTTACCTTGAAGTCTACCATGTTATTTTAATTTTAATTTAATTTTACTGATTTCCCTTTTTCCCTTAAACTTGCTGAAATTTTCTCACGTCTTTTCTTAATTCCACTGAATTAATTTTCATGGACTCTGTGTTATTGCATGTCCTTTGCAATCTATTCAATCTATTCAACAATAGTCACATTAGTTAGCACACCAGACCTAATACAGAAAATAGTATTTTTACTCTCCTTTCAGAGATGAGAAATGAAATCACCCAGAGGTTACATAATTTGCCCAACATTGCAGTTAGTAAGAGGAAGAGTTAGGTTTCAAATTCAGGAAATGTTATTCTATATATGTGCTAATAACCACTATAGTATGTGATGTTATATATAGCTCACTGATGTTATTATACTTATTTATTTATTTATTTATATTTATATATATATTTATATTATATATAATTTTATCTATAATATAAATATATATAATTTTATAAATAATATAAATATATAAATATATATAATATAAATATATAAATATAA